>NW_027491606.1:0-600000 GCF_021521415.1 Bidens hawaiensis | reverse complement strand
GGGCATTGTGTTAGGGCATAAGATTTCACAGGCGGGGCTTGAGGTTGATCGAGCCAAAATTGATACCATTTCGAAGCTTCCGCCACCAAACTCACTGAAGTCTATTAGAAGTTTTCTCGGTCACACGGGATTTTATCGGTGATTCATAAAGGACTTTTCCCAAATCGCCCGCCCGATGACGAAACTCCATGAGAAAGATGCCCCGTTTGTTTTCTCCTCCGAATGTCTTCTGGCGTTCGAGTTGTTGAAGGAGAAATTGGTGAATGCCCCTATCATGGTTGCCCCCGACTGGTCTTTACCTTTTGAGTTGATGTGTGATGCTAGTGATTTTCCAGTCGGGGCGATTTTAGGTCAAAGGCGAGATAAGCACTTTCACTCGATTTATTATGCGAGTAGGACACTGAACGATGCCCAGGAGCATTATACAACCACTGAAAAATAGCTCCTTGCTGTTGTCTTCGCATTCGATAAATTTTGGTCTTATCTTGTCCTTTATAAGACCATTGTGTTCACGGATCATGCAGCCCTTCGTTATCTTTTCAGTAAACAAGATGCGAAGCCAAGACTTATTCGTTGGATTTTGTTCTGCAGGAATTTGACATTGAGATTCGTGATAAAAAGGGTGCTGAAAATGTCGCGGCCAATCACCTCTCTCATCTTGAGTGCTCAGCTTCATCGGAACAAGTGGGTGTCCACATAAATGAAAATTTCCCCCATGAGTTCCTCATGCATATCGAGACGCGTGATGAGGATCATCCTTGGTTCGAGGACATCGCGAATTTTCTTGCGAGTGGGATCGTTTTGAAGGGCCTTACTCACCAGCAAAAGAAGAAATTCTTTTCTGATGTTAAGCATTATTTTTGGGAGGATCCCTATTTGTTTCGTGTCAGGGCCGGTCAGCTCGTGCGTAGGTGCGTGTATGGTGATGAAGTACGCAAAATCTTGAAACACTGCCACGAGGGCCCGACTGGAGGACACCATGGAGCCACATCCACGGCGAAGAAGGTCTTTGACACCGGTTTCTTTTGACCAACGATCTTCCGTGACGCTCATGACATGGTGCAGTCTTGTGATGCTTGCCAGAGGGCGAGCAACATCTCATCACGAGATGAGATGCCCTAGCGACTGATTCAGGTTTGTGAGGTTTTTGATGTTTGGGGCATCGATTTTATGGGACCTTTCCCGACTTCTTTCAGCCACCGTTACATCCTAGTAGCCGTTGACTATGTTTCAAAGTGGGTCGAGGCACAAGCCTTGCCCACAAATGATGCTAGGTCGGTGGTGAAATTTTTGAAGAAGTTGTTTTCTCACTTTGGTGCCCCCAAAGCATTGATTAGTGACCGTGGGACACATTTTTGTAATGCCCAATTGGAGAAGGCATTGTCCCGATATGGTGTCCATCATCACTTCTCTACACCATATCACCCGCAGACGAGCGGGCAGGTCGAGGTCACAAATCGGGGCATCAAGAGAATCCTTGAGAAGACGGTTAATCAGAACCGTAAGGATTGGTCCGAGAAACTAGATGACGCATTGTGGGCTTTCCGTACCGCCTACAAAACACCGATTGGTACGACACCATTCAAATTGGTGTACGGGAAAGCGTGTTATCTCCCTGTTGAACTCGAGCATAAGGCATATTGGGCATTGAAAAGTTCAAATCTTGATATTGCGAGCGCGGGTAGAAACAGGTTTGGCCAGTTGCATGAGCTTGAGGAGTTGAGAGGCTAAGCTTATGAAAATTCGAGAATTTACAATGAGAGAACCAAAAGGCTCCACGATGCCTGTTTGAAGGATCACAAACAATTCCAAGTGGGTGATCGTGTGTTGTTGTACAATTCTCGCCTTCATTTATTCCCTGGGAAGTTTAAGTCCCGATGGTCCGGCCCCTATAGTGTTAGGTAAGTGTTCAATTATGGTACTGTTGAGCTTGGCCATGAGGATGAACGCATCTTCAAGGTAAACAGTCACCGTTTGAAACACTATTTGGGAGAGCCGGTTGCGGTCGCATTGGAGATTCTTTCTTTCTACCCCAAGGACAACTAAATGCGGGGTCGAGTCAAGCTAAGGACTCGTTAATAAACAAGCACTTCCAGGAGGCAACTCGAGGGATTGAAATTTTGATGTTTTAGTTTATGTTTAATTGTTTCGTTTCGTATATATTTGTTGTTTTAGGGAGTTGGTCCTAGATTGAGTGTGGTGAATCAAGGGAATTTATCAAGCGAAGACGAGGTTAGTTCCATATTCTCAGTTATGCAAGACACGGGAAGAACGGTGGTGTTTAGTTTTTTTTTTTTGTTAATATATATATAAAAAAACCCTTTTCACAATTATCAAATTCAAAACCAAACAAACCACCGATCCTACTGTTGTCTCCGGCGAGACTCCGACCCGATTTTCATCCGTTCCAGGTATATATTCAATTTCCCATGCATCTTCATTCTCTTTTAGCACCAATTTCAGTTTTATTTTATTTTGTTTCATGAGGTTTTACTTTCTAGATAGAACTCTAAGGTTTGGTTCTTGTTCGAGTCTTCCTGCCGAGAGAATGTGTTTGAGTTTGTCGATTCTATTGTGGTACAGATCATAGTTGTGTTTTGGACTCTCAATTTGCTGAAATTTTGATTTTAACCAAACAGAAGTTTGATGTGCTAAAATAGGGTTAATAAATATTTTTGGTCATTGAACTAAACCTGTTGAAAGATGAATTTGAGTCCTTGCATCCATTCGTGTTATTTTGCTTAATGGAATTAAATTTTTGCTTATGAAGTATTGATGCCTAGATGAATGCAACTTTGGTTTTAACAATCTGGTTACTGGCTATGCTCTGGCTAAAGTAGATTCATTTATTTTATTTTATTTTATTTTCTTATTATTTATTAAAAAAGATATTTTTACAAACTTTTTTATTATTATGCCCTCTTCGGCAGTGCCAATGGCATATTCTTGTTTCTTGTTTCTTTACTAGTGAGCTTTATTTTCATGTGTAGTTTTTCAATTTTTTTTATTTGTTTATTTTACTTCATAATTGACACATGAGTTGGAATTTTCGCACAACCAGTCATGATATGACTCGTATGGTACTCAATCTCCATTCTATACGAGTAATATTAAAGTTTCGCATATAATTCATTGGTTCGTTGTGGAAGATTCTTGTTGAGATGTTAATCTGATTGAGATCAGGGGGGCAATATGTTGAAGTTAAATATGAACATGGTCATGCTTCTGTTTTGGCATAATCATGTCCTGACTTCCATGTGCACAGTCCCACAAGAGGCATGATCATGCCTAGTTTATGGCATGACCATGCTTAACCCATTTTGAAAAGTATGATTTTATTTGAGTTTGTTTCTCTACAAATTATGGCTAGCGAAGCTCCAGGAGATCTCGGCCACCCATTCCTTCAGTTCGATGGAACCGAGACAGTGTATCAGAAACGTTTAGATGTGCTTTGGCCTCGCCATCATCAGATTTTAGCCGGGCGGCGCCTTGATTTCGTCGTTTTGAATAGTCTTGATCATAGAAAGAGATGGGATGAAATTGTTTGTGGCCCATGGCTCAAATTGCTCCGTATCCATCAGGTTCAGTATGTTGAATTGGTAATGGAATTTTTCTCGACCTACGAGTTCGCATACCCGTCCGAAGATTTAAACGATGATCATGCCATCCGATTTAGATTGGGAGGTCGTTGGAGGAAGATATCAGTTGCCAGGCTTGGCGAGATTCTAGGATTATATACGCCGGATGAGATTGACTCTGAGTTATTCATTTCTGGGATCACTGAATTTCCATCTGAGGAGGTAAAAAAGCTGTTCTGGTCTGACCATGGTGTTGGTACATATAATCCAAGCGCAACAAGAGCTTCTAAATTGAGGGACCCATTGTTGAGGATCTTGCGTCGATGTTTGGTTTAATCAATTTCTGGCTGGGGTAATAGTGAGCAGGTGGTGAATCTCCGGGATCTGTTTTACCTTTATTGTTTAGTGCAGCCACATACTTGCAACTTGGCACTCGTGATTGCAGATTTCTTAACTAATAGCACAAGAACAACGGCTGCTAGTGCTATCTTTGGTGGTCATTTTGTGACCAAGATCGCAAAGGCTTACAAGTTCCTTACTGTTAAGGCAATTGCGGGTCTTACACCGATTGCAGAAACTGAACTTATGACCTTGAGGACTCTACAGAGTATGCATATGATAAGAGATACCCCCGTTGGGAAGAGGTTGGTTGACCAATGGAATCGGATTTGGAATCCAATTAGGCCAGGGCCAGACCTGGATAGAGCTCAAACAGCAAACCACGAGCGCCCAGTTCAGGTAACAGTTACGCGTGTGGGGGTCGATCCAGTCCCACCCCCACCACCACCACCACAGCCACCGGAGGTCGTTATTCCCCTCTCCGAGCGCCGAATGTGGGCTTGGATGTACGAGACCCATCGTGCCTGGGCTGCTGTAGCTGCAGTTGCTGGCATTCATGTGCAAATTCCAGTGCCATTCTTCATGCAGCCACCAATTGATCATGTGCAGCAAACGCCGGATGGTGACCTTGGTGGCATGGATTTGGATGATCCTTAGTGATGTCGTGAAGCAGAAGATGATCCCGGTTGTGGGATATTTTTGGTAGAGTTATACTAGACTTTTGTACAAACTCGATTATTGCGTTTAGACGCTTTCTTTTGTACTATTGCTTGGATGGTTGTCACCACGTTATGGATGTCATGTTTAGCATGCATGGGCTACGTTTTGGTTAAGATCGCTGATAGGGAAGTTTCAGTTCTCTTTCACACTTCATTGCTTTGATTTTCCGTCGTATTGCATGTTTTTGTTGTACAACGAGGGCGTTGTACAATCAAGTGTGGGGAGGGGATTTAGACTTTGTTTGTCTAAAATTAAAAGTTTTAGCAAAACTCCTAAATAATTTTTGTAGCAATCAACAATAACCATTAAGCAATTTTTAATTCAAACTTTAATTGCGTTGTCCTGAAGCACAAATCTTTAAGACACTCAAGCCGAAAATCTTTAAAAAGACATACCTTTAAGCATGATAAACAAAAAGATTCACATTCTTGCCTTGCAAAAGTTACCCATTCCGCCCGTTTCCGTGAGTTGGCCTCGTCAGCTGTTTTTGCTCATGTTTTTGCTGGCAATTGAGTGAGCCGGGTGATTATTGCAAGTTAGAACTTGTTTTCGGGAATGCATTTCAAGACCAAATACGTATGCATGGTATAAACCATTGAGGAATTTAGGATAAACCCACATGTCTAGCCATTTTTCACTTATATTTCCCTTACCCACATTATTCCCATAGTAGCCCATGTTTAGCCTTTTCCCGTGTTTTTCTTTTTCGCCCTATTTTTATCGCCCACTTAGCCATAAAGCCTTTTATTTTTCACCCATTTTTGGTTAGAAATCCGGTTTGGCTAAGTTAGTTCATTTATTTTCCATTTTTTTTTTGTATGTATTCTAGCACTTGGGAATTTTAGAAGCACAATGCTATCTCTCAAAGTGAAATTTTAGTGTACCTATTTGTATACTATCTATGCAAAAAAAAAAAAAACAAAACAAAAAAAAGCAGCTTTGGAAGAAAAGAAGAGAAGTTATGAAGATAGTTCATCATATATTAGGTGAAACTTGATTTCAAAGAGAAATTTTTGGTTCGTTAGCTCTCGGCCCGTTTAAACCATTTGGTTTAGTTAGTTAGATTTCGTTTTGTAGCTAACTTAGTTCCAGATTTTCTAGCCGTTTAGTCACTTTTTCCAAAAAAAATTCCTCACCCTAACCCTAAGCCAAGTTACAACCCTCGAGTACTCGTGTTTTATGCCATGTATGTGTCGGTTTGATTTGACCCTTAAACAAGCCTATGCCTTGCTTAGTCATCGTCTTGGCATCGAGTGTTCTCAACATGCACTATTACACGCATGATCACTAAATATAGCCGAGTGTATGAGTGAACATTGTGAGGTTTGCAAGGTGGGAATGTGATGACAAATTGTAATGTTCTCTAGATTATGTCTTAATTCTTATTAGGCTTGTTTGGAAATACATAAAGTGCTTGCTTGTAAATCCTTTAAACTTTGAATGATTATTGCTTACGGGTTATTCTTGCTATTATGGAGTTTGTTTCATTTGCTTGAGGACAAGCAAAGTTTAAGTGTGGGGATGTTTGATGTGCCCAAATTTATTCATATTTATTGCACATCTTTTACCTTATTTTACACACTTTGGTGGGAATTTAATGGAAAAATATACTTATATATCGAATTTTGAATTTCCAGGGTTTGTTGAGGGGTTATTGTTGAATTATGGAATTTATGGAGGGGCTACTGAAGGAATTGAACATTCATGAGAAGACATGATCATGTCTTTCAAATGACATGATCATGTTATTACTTTCTTAGCAAACCAGCCACTGCCCCTTTCTCCGAAAGAAGTCGTGGTTCCCATATTCAGCATTAAGCCAGCTGCATACACTATTGATTACTCTTTTAACCATTAGGCACATGTGTACACTCCTTGAAGATGTGATATTGCAGTATCGAGAAGACAAAAGAACCAATTGGAGGCTTAGATCGAGATTTTGCTTGAGCATGACCATGTCTCTCTACAAACATGATCATGTCTCCCTTTTTACAATATAAAGAGAGGCCATTCACGTAGGAGAAAGAGGGGGGAGTTCCAGAGAGTTTTAACCCACTTTTTCTAACTCTCAAAAACAATTGGTGACTTCAACTCATTAACAAGCATCTTAGAAGCCTTTCATCATCCTTGGATCATCCATAATTTCAATCTTTGTTCATCTAGTCTACAATTATTTGTTCTTAAACATGATTTGTAAGCTTGTTGTTATTTTGATTGTTGTTGTATTAACCCTTATGGGCTAAATACCTTAACTATCTAGACAATGTTGAAGCTTTTACTAATGTGATTTATTATCTATGCATGATTATGGTAAATTGGTTTTCTTTCAAGAATATGTTGAAGTTATGAGTTGATATTGATGGTGTTCATGCTTGTTAGAATTGCATATCTTGTTAGTCTTACAAATGTTTAGGCATTCATGTTGGAAAACTATGTTCTAGATGTTAGTTTGTAAACTTTGAATGCTCATTTTCTTTGTTTACATTACTAAGTTAGGAATGACTAGTAAAGATTAGCTTGGTTATAATATTTGATGAGCATGAAACCCTATACTTGATGTTGGAAAATTGATGAGTGTTGTTATGATTCTTGACTTGGTGATGACTTGCTAGTTAAAGTTTCATAAGTTGATGTTTAATTCATGAGTTTAGCTAGTTTGGTATAATCTTAGGTGGTTAGAATGTTGTTCATGCTAGCTTTCCTTGATTATGAGACTTTGTTGTTTTGACAAACAAGTTAGTCTATGTTTATTTCTTGATTGAAAACCCATCATGATGATTATTTGTTAGTATTAGGTTGCTTAATTGTAATATAGTATTTATGTTTAGATTCATGATGTTTTACCATATTATTGCTATTTTATCATATTGGTGGAGTGGATTCATGTCTAGGTAGTTTTGTTGGATTGATTGTTCTTGTCTTTTTATTTGTCTTGTTTGATTGTATGTTAGTTTAATTAGCTTAAAAATTCACTTTGATCTATTTGTTCGGTTTTTCAATTACAAAGATTTAGTATCAAAAATTAGCCGTGTCCATGGATTGACACTCGGTTCTTGCCAACGCTTTATTACAAACGATAGGTACACTTGCCTTTCGTGTGTGGTTTAGTTATAGGTGAAAACCTATTTTTAAAACCCGATTTGTGTGGAGCTTTTATCCAAATTTATATATATATTCACACACGTCAATAATTGTTCATCATCTCCCTGAGCTGGATGAAGTTCCGTTTAACACCCTCCGGCGTCATATTTATCCTCTCTACGGGTAGTAAAAAATCATCCCTTGGAGAGAAGATTCCACTTCTAGACGAGGGTGGTGTTTGGGACTAAAATGATTATGATGAAGTGACCAATGGTCTGCTCGTTTCTGGCAAACTACAGCCAATGTTTTCCTCCGGTGAGGGGTTATCATGTGGCTGATCATCGTTCGGAGGGACACTCTTGTTAGGATTACTCTTTTTAGCCATCAAATAACAATACTTGAGAATAATGAAATTGAAACTACCGGAATCTTTGTTCTACGTAGCGCCAGCCCCACTGTGGGTGCTAGTTGTTGCTACAACGAGTATAGCTAACAATAAAGGTATGACGTTTCAAGAGTATGTCACTAATAGATCTTCCTAACCTGCCAAGATCAAAGAAAACACGACTGGTTAGTCTCACCGTAGGGGGGGTCTCCTACGATCAACCTCCGGCGTGAGAATCAGTGATATGATACGAGGATTGATCAGAGAGTATGAAGAATAAGAGAGTATAGAGAAATATGGTGAATGAGAATGAGAATACCTTTGGCTGAAATGTTCCTTTTATAGGCAGTCGAAAGCTTCTCCGGGGAAGCTTAAGCTTTTTAAGGGGAAAGGAAGGGTCAGCTCCTCTTTCAGCTTATGCAGACTGGTAATGCCATTTCCATGCAACCTATGTTCTGTCTTTCTCTGCCATGTCGTCACTATTGCTTTATGGCAGGTACCAGCTTTATGTCAGTCATGACTTTCTGCGGTTATACTGTAGCAAGAGCTCCCTTGGTCAACTTAGAAATCTCGTTGGGGAAGCTTCGAGCTTCCCCATTTGGTAGCTTGTGTTTGCTGCTTTTATATTCCTAAGCTTCCCCAGCTTACGAGTGGGTAGGGGTACCCACGTCATCACTTTTAGTGGAGGTGAAGTAAATATGTATCTGATTGTTGATTTATATGTTAATAGGGGAAGTGCAAAGAAGGTTGTGATTAATAAGTTTATCAAACCAACTTGAATATTTTATTCACAGTGTGTGGTTACATATACTAGAGAAAAGACTAAGATCAAGGCTTAACAATAGGCCAAGATCAAGCAAAATAAAGACAATCAATTAACATAAAAGTTACAAATCAATAAGTTACATATTTCAATTTATATTCTAGTCTAATATGCCCCCCGCAAGATGGACGATCGTGAGAGAAGACATATCTTCTTAAAAAAGCCTTCGGCAGCGTCGCGTGTGGGTCTTTGGAAGGACTTTAGTGGTGGAGGGAATAGTTGAGCGACGGAACAGTGCATCGCTGGAATATATTTTAGTTGTGGAGAGAACAGTGGGTTGACGGAATAGCGCATCGCCAGGATATATTTTAGTTGTGGAGACAACAGTGGATTGACGGAACAGTGTGTCGCCGAAAAATATTTTATTGGTGGAGGGGAACAGTGGGTTGCCGGAACAGTGCGTCGGTCGGAATATTTTAGAGGTGGTAGGGAACAGTGGTTCGACGAAACAGTGTGTCGCCGGAAAATATTTTAGTGGTAGAGGGGAATAGTGGCGGAATAGTGCGTCGCCGGAAATTGACGGAATAGTGCATCGCCGAAAAATATTTTATTGGTGGAGGGGAATAGTGGGTCGACGGAATAGTGCGTCGCCGAAAAATATTTTAGTGGTGGAAGGGAACAATGGTCCGACGAAACAGTGCGTCGCCGGAAAATATTGTAGTGGTGGAAGGGAACAGTGGGCCGACGAAACAGTGCGTCGCCAGAAAATATTTTAGTGATGGAAGTAAGTTAGTGGAGAAATTTGAGGCGGTAACAAGCTGTTAATTAATTTCAGGAGGTGGTGAAAACCATTGCCGGAAGTTGGGATCGGAAAGAGCTAGACGGAGCACTTTAGGCTCTGATACCATAATAAGTTTATCAAACCAACTTAAATATTTTATTCACAGTGTGTGGTTACATATACTAGAGAAAAGACTTAGATCAAGACTTAACAATAGGCCAAGATCAAACAAAATAAAGACAAGCAATTAACATAAAAGTTACAAATCAATAAGTTACATATTTCAATTTATATTCTAGTCTAATAGTGATCTCAGCTCCCAGTGCAAATGCTCCCATGTTTGTGATGGGTGTAAATGAAAAGGGATACAAATATGATATCACCATTGTTTCCAATGCTAGCTGCACAACTAACTGTCTTGCTCCGCTCGCAAAAGTTGATTCACTACTTGTTATTAGGGATATAAACAAACCAAATGTTCAAAAACCGTTTGATTAGAGGTTCATTTATTTTTCGCTTATTTATTTAGCATGAACAAAATTTTATGTTCGTTCAGTTAACTGAACGGACAAAACAAACGTCTAGTTCTTGAACGGCATATATGAAAAAAGATTATTATATAAATTTAACCTAAAAGGTAATTTCATGGTCAATTATGTTCATTTTTCTTAAATGAAAGAACATGAACAAGAAATTATGTCGGTTTAAGTGTTTGTTCGGTTCATTTATCGTCATACTTGCTAACGTGCATGTCAAGTGTGATGTTAAGTGTTTTGAGTTTAACAATCTTGGTTTTTATATGCACAGGTTATTCATGACAAATTTGGAATTGTGGAAGGTCTTATGACTACAGTCCACTCAATCACCGGTCAGGATATCGTCTCTGCCTTTTAGTGCAAGTTATACCAAAACAAATTGTTTTTGTTTTATTAAGTGTTATGCAGCAACTCAAAAAACTGTTGATGGTCCCTCAATGAAGGATTGGAGAGGTGGAAGAGCTGCTTCTTTTAATATTATTCCCAGCAGCACAGGACCGCTAAGGTATGGTGCATAGCTTTTTGTTAAGTTTTAATTGCACATGTATTATAAATGTATCTTCTTTTCCTGAATTCATTGTTGATTTTTTAAGGCTGTTGGAAAAGTCCTTCCTGCTCTTAATGGGAAACTTACTGGGATGCCATTCGGTGTTCCTACTGTTGATGTATCGGTCATTGGCCTTACTGCTAGACTTAAGAACCCCGCGTCATATGATGACATCAAGGCTGCTATCAAGTAAGAATTTGATGATAATATGAATAATAGGTGTGATAAAATTTGTAAGGCTCGGTTTCGATGACTTGACATTAGTATTCACTCCACGAGAAAAATTCACTTTGTTATAAGCACATGAAAACGTTAAATCTTGAATTTTGTAAAACATCATATTTTAAAGTTTATAAGAGAAAAAGAGCTATAAACAAGCAAAACCTTGAAATAGTTTTGACAGCTTCGATGCTCATGGCTTGATGACTTGAGCATTATCACAAAAAATAAGTGTTGAATGAAACTAATATTTGAAACATATCGAAACATAGACAACAAATAATCACGTCGCAAGACTTTCAGAATATGATTTAAAAAACATCATATTTTAAAGCTTACAAGAAAACATAAAACAAAAATTTAAGGGTGCCACGTATCAAATTTGGTTGGGACAAAAACAAACAAAGGAAAAAAGTACAAGTGTAAACGGGAACTTGAGAAAGCCATATTGTAACTTTGATTCTATATTCAATTCACATTAAAAAAAATCACCCTAAAAGCACTTGTACTAAGTTATATAATGTTGTGAGTATTTGATTTGTTGGGATTGTTGTTTTGTGTAGGGCCGAGAAGTTTAAAGGGAATCCTATGTTACACCGAGGATGATGTTGTCAACCGACTTTGTGGGCGACTGCAGATCTAGCATATTTGATGTAAAGGCCGGTATTGCCCTCAACAACAGCAATTTTGTGAAAAATGTCTCTTGGTAAGACGATGAATGGGGATACAGGTACCATTCTTGTTTTTGAATTTGTTTTACAGTGAATATATATTTTCAGGTTGGTACATTTTGCAGTAACAGCGTTGTTGACATATGGCCAAAGCTTGAAGACTGCTAGTTATAAATGCAATGTGCGCAGATTAGTTATGCTTCCATGTTGTCAAGTTGTTGAGCTAAACACTAGTTAGTAGTTACTTTGGTTTTTGTTTTTCGGCTCCCTCTTGTTCGCAATTTTTGAGTAAATGGAATAGTTTGATTCGGCTTAAATGGTGTTTGCTATTCTTAAATTAGCATGAGAATGGCCCCTCAAACAACCTACTTTCTATACATTACCCCATTGGTTTTAAAAAGCGATCTGTTGCCTTTTTATTTAAAATAGGGACGGCAATGGGTCGTGTTTAAGTATTTCAAAACCCGTACCCCGTTAATAAAGTCCGTCCCAAACACTTCGGGTATCGGATAACCCGCGGGTTTCGGGTATATTATTAGGTTTTGACATGATACAACACTAAGTTTCATGATACACCTAATTCTAAAAAAAAACTAAAAAACAAAAAAAACAACTTTGTGATGTAAATTAAGATATACATAGTTACAGTGTCATTAGTAAACAACCAAATTATTTAATTATAATTTCATTAAGACCTGCTTGTTTATCTTGCAAAACATGCGACAGCGCAACACAACCTAACACCCATGATATTTTAAAACATAATTCCAATATCCATATGTATAAGTTCCAAAAAAATGTTAGAAAATGTTAGGTGTACATCAGGTTACCCGGGTATATAATCGAATATATGAGGCTATGTTATCGGATACAAATCTCAAACCCGTAAAAAATTTCAAAGTAATCCCAAACCCATCCCATAGCCTAATGAGCGGTCCAAAATGTTTCGGGTGTCCGGTTTTCCCATTGGATTCCGGTTTCATTGCCATCCATAATCCAAAAAACGAAAAGTCCAATGTGTGATGCACAAAACATAAGCGAGTTATTTCTTATTAAAAACATACTAGAAAATTTTAGTTCAATATTATATATTTTCATCATCATTGGTCAGATTTGTTCAATAAACAACTTACTCAAACTCATTCTTAATCCAGCGTAATTTTAGTTCAATAAGATCTGAAAATTTTAGTTCAATTAGATCTGAAAAATTCAAGACCCATTGCAATCCATAATCCAATTTGTTCAAATTCTGGTAAACATCATAAGCATCGCATCACAAATAACAAACCGCATCATCAAATCGCATCATGTGATGCATTTTAAAACCAAGATTACTCCTAATTGTATTCCTAAAGGAATCACAAACCTGAGTGCTTTTGAGTAAGAATAGTTCAACATAGAAATCCTAGAGGGAATTTGCATTTTAAACGTGAATGAAACACAAAATAGTTCATCATACACCAATCACTTGGTATATTAAAAATACTAAATCAGAAATGAAGTTTTGGCAAGTCAGAAAAGTTGTTCAGTTATTGCCAAAAGATAAGCAGCATGTGTCTTGATATTTCCAACTTCAAAATTAACCAAAAGTATAGAGTGCAACTGACTTTAAAGATTCAAGCTAACCAGTCCTGTGGGCATAAAAACACAGCAACAAATGAAATAATAAGATATACAAACGTGGTTAATTGACAGATATAAATGATGAAAATAAAGTCACTAAGAAGCACAATCAAAGTAAGTTGACGCAGCATTTGAATCAAATAGTCGAAAGTGGCTTCATATCAAGCAATAACACAACCTTGATGTTCAAATTTGTGCAGAATTAAAACCAGTAATACGTTAAAAACCGCATAATACACTTGTGCTAGGTGCATAAAATACAACTTAAAATATCAGAGAAAGAAACAAAGGCAGATACATAACAGTGTTTATGCAATCACATTCAGAGCAATATGTGCAAATGCATTATGCGGTTTTCAACATATTATTCTTATAGATGTAAGCAACAGATTCCTATGGTTCAACTATTTACTCATTTGGCACTAGAACAAGTGAATAACTGATCTGATTCACAATAAAATTTTCCAAAACAATCATAGCAAACTGCAAACTATGAAATAATTATGAATCACAAACACCTAATAATGGAAACACAAACGCAAATATCCAAATACATTGCGCAAAAGTAAACCAAAAAGACGTTAATAAGATGTTCCACTTTGTGCTGGACTAGAACCGAATATTGCACATGTACATAGCACATGAAAGATAACTAAAAGCATAAGACACATAGAAAAAGGCTGGTTACATAACTGCGCTGTGTATCAAATTCAATAAGTACAAACGCATTATGCAATTCTCAATTATTATTGGTTCTAAAATAAATATCTTATAGCTGTATTTGTTTCTTACAACTATCAAGAAACCTAGATGCAGCACATTCAAATGAAAGCATGATGGTTCTAGTCATTTTAGCATTCAAACAGGTGAATATGTGATCTTTCTTAAAATACAGCAATAAATGAATCACAAACAACTAATCCTGCAAACATAAACACAATATATTATGAAAACGTACCAGCCTAGCGAGCAGGATTGAGCCCAAGAAGCATCTGGCTACCACTCCCTGGAAGATAAGTAACATTATTACTCCTAGCCAAAGTGGAACTAATCTCCCGGGAAGCCTCAATCCTCCGAAGCTCAATCAGCCCCATCCCCGCAGCCGCAGTGGCATCCGAAATCAACTTGGCGGACTCACTCTCCCCTTCGGCCCTAATAATGGCAGCCCGCCGCTCCTGCTCGGCCTTGGCGACGACAAACTTGGACCTCTCGGCCTCCTGCTGCGCCACCTGCTTCTGCTCGACAGCCTTGGAGAACTCGGCTCCATAGGACAAGTGCGTGATCGCCACGTCCTCAAGCACGATGTTAAAATCCCTGGCCCGTTTAATCAAACTCTCGCGAACCAGAGCGGAGACCTGCGGACGCTCGGTCAAGAGCTGGTCAGCGTTGAACTGAGCGACGACGGCTTTGAGAACCTCGTTGCCGATGGAGGGTAAGACCTTCTGGTCGTACTCGAGGCCTAGGGTTGTGAAAATGGAGGGGAGGTTGGTGACGTCAGGACGGGACATGACACGCAGGGTGAGGTTGACCATCTGGAGGTCCTTAGTGCCGGACGTGGAGGAGAAGGCGGAAGCTTTGTTACGGATGTCGAAGATGTAGGGCGTCTGGAGCCATGGGACGCGGAAGTGAGTGCCTTCGCCCACGGTATCCTCGATCACTCCACGGAAGCGGTCGAAGATCACGGCGCGCTGGCCGCCGTCCACGGTGTAGAGGGTGGAGTTGGCCACGGTGGCGGCGGCGCCCAGACCTAAGGCGGCTTTTGCCAGGGTGTTCAGGAACGAAACGGCGGCTTGATTGTTTGCCATTGCAATGCAAAGTTTCTTGACTGAATTTGAATTCGCAGAGGAAGGAAGGATGGGTTTAGGGACAGGGTTTTACAGCTGTGTTTTTGGCTTCTTCTCCAAGTTGTTCAAACGGGCCGGATAAAGATAGGCCCAACTAATTCTTAGCAGGCCTAGTTAAACTTATAAGTAAGGCCCAAGCCTGATGCTCAGATCCACTGTTGCTCACCTTTCGTCGTTTTGTGTGGACTCTAGGTTTAAAGATTATAATGAGTATCCGCACCCATAAACCAATTCAAACATCCACCTCATTGTCACGTAATATTCTAAATTTTTCATCAAAAACCCCACTTTTCTCCCACCCATAAACCAATCTAAACACCATTAAAATATAATAAATATATATATATGTAGGGTTTGAATTAAATACAAATGAAATTAACGTGTTAAACGTGAGAATCAAGTAGAGTAATTATATATACAAATAGAGTAATTATGTAATTACATCATAGAGTAATTATGGCGTAATTACATAATTACTCTACTTGTATAAATAATTACTCTACTTAATTTTCATGTTTAGCACATTAATTTCATTTGTACGTTAACCCTCCCCTATATATGTGTGTGTGTGTGTGTGTGTGTGTGATTTGTGTGTAGTGGTTGTGGTGGGGCCACTACAAACCCACCTCCCAAACGTTTGAGAATGCAAACCAAACGTAACACAAACGTTTGTCTCCACCCATAAACCAATTCAAACGCCATGCCATGTAAACAAAAACCAATGTGTGGAGATGCTCTAAAGGTAAATAAATGGGTCGGTTGTGAGTTACTCGAGATCAGCTCATGGTTCGTTAAAATCATGAAGAGAACTTGAGTTTATAAGGAGCTTTAAATAAGAAAGTCCAACCCGACTTTCACATATTGAGATTGACTAGGCTAAGCTTAAATGAACTTATTATTAATATAACTTTTATTTAGTATATTAACTATATCTACACATAATAAGTAAATGGAATCATGGGTTATGCCTTTCTGAAGAAATCTCTAAGGGTATTAAACCGGGGTCGCAAGCCGAACTACGACCACCTGGTCGTACTAAAATAGTTTCCGTTCTAAAAATAATAAAAGTATTATTGTATGAATATATGTGTAATGAAAAGCTTTAAAAATTCTATATTTTCTTCTCTTAGGTGCTAAGACCATGTGTTTATGGTACGGAGTGAAATGGGTTGAATCGGCCACTGGTTAGAAAGATGAATGTCTTTTCTTTTTCTTTTTTTCTTTCTAGTTTATGAGAATGTTACTAATAATTAGGAAGGTTTAATCAAAGGAAAATTTTAAATTTTTGGCTAGGTCAGTCAAAAAAGTACCTTTAATTAATGGGTTTGTCAGAGACGTCTAATCTTTTAGGGAGACATCCAACATATCCACAGCGAATAGGTCTGTCTGTCGTGGATGTATGATGCGTCTTCTCAAAAGTCGTTTTTTTTCTTTTTCTTGTTTTTCTTTATTTCTTTTATTTTATTTTTGTTTTTTGTTTTTTTGCTGTCTTTTGTTTTATTTTAATTTTTATTTTGTTTTTGTATTTGTATTTTATTATAAAAAATATCTTTTTTTTTAATATTTTATGGTTTTCAAAAACAATGTTTACAAAACAGGAACGGCAACAGGTTCACCGGTCTAACTGGTTAAACCGATTGGACCGGTCGAACAACTTTTATATCAAAAACGACGACTAAGGTTGAAAAAAAGAATTTTTTTAAAAAAATTCATAATAAACCGGTCTGGTTTCCCGGTCGGACCAGTGTACCGATTCGAACCGGCCGGTTTTCTGGAGCCGAATGATCTATGTAAAACCGGACCGGTCGATGGACCGAATCCCGGTTGGACCAGTCTGATCCTGTCTCAACAAAATTGTTCAACAATCAGTTATACCTAATTTGCTTGATTTTAAATTTGCAACAAAATAACATAAATAAATCGATATTTATATACATATTAAATACATTACAACGTGTTCGTACAAAAAAAAAACAAAATGTAAAAACTAATCTAAACTGCAGCACCACTCGTGTCGTCATCGATTTGTCTACATGTGGTCGGCCTATCCTCAGCATCATCGTCGTCTCGTGCGTGTCTGACGTGCTCACCTCGTGGTCGAAACGTGGCGCCAGTGGTATGTACTCCTCACCACGCTACTGGGCGGACGTAAACTCTACCACCCATGCCATCTGAAGTTGGAGCTGTAGCATCCCCTACTAGATGTGTAACATCCCCCCCCCCCGCTCTAAGCTCTGTAATCGAGCGTCAATGGCCACATCCAAATGCATGCCGTGATATGTACGTGAAACGTGCTACGGGTCCTCATAATGTTGTGGCCGGTACAACACAATAAATTAATGTTAACAATATGAAGAAACAAAGGAATTTAAACGTGTACCTGATCGTCGTCTTCATCGTCAACAGCGACGTCCTGAATATACACCTCCGGTTCCTTGAATGGCGGAGGCTAGACAAGGGGAACCTCCGGCTCCTGAATATGCACCTCCGGCTCCTTGAATATACACCGCCCTTACCGTTCTCACTGTACACATGATCTTCTCCCATGAATTGGCCTCGTCATTCCATTGGTTGGTATACGTAAATATTCTTTTCCTTATAAATGAATAATACCCTCATAAAAGTATTGTAGAATTTCACGTAATGGTCTTTTATACATACAGGATACCACATCGTAGGCATCAATAACAGCCGCGTATGCTATTTGGTGTATTACAGATGTGCACTTCTGTATTGGCAAAAACCCTTTTCTCGATCTAGCATCATATAGTTGATGAAAATTCTCGTAGGTTATCTCCATGTCAGCAACAATTCGTAAAATGGTTCCCTTAATTCTCTTGAAAACTTCAGCGTTAATTTTTGGATCTTCAACAAAGTAATCTCTTATTATACATTCATGTGCAGATTCACGATCTCTTTTTACCGCAACTCTTGGCTTTGGGGTATTATGACACTCCTAGCTTAACGCCTCTTGTGCGACTACTCCAAGAAATTGCAAGGTATCTAGTTTTGCACCATCGGACAACAAACTCTCTGAAATAGATGATGAAGACGAGTTAGAAGATGGAATTTTAAAGAGATCCATCCAAGTGATGTATTAGAAAATGGTATGAAAATTTTAGGGGCGAATGGTATAAATTGGTGCTTAAATTTTATAAAGTGGGCTTGATTAATTTATAACGTAGAAATTAATTACGTTTCTTTTGGAGAAAAAAATATGACGGTTATAAAGGTAATATTACTCATAAGATCTCTGGGATGATCGGCATCAACAATCAGCTCGGGGTAGTTTTGCTCGGTATCGAAACGGGCGAGGTGGTGTTCCGATGGTATGGGCTCCACATAGAGCCCACTTGTGGAGCCCACTCTGTCCACCCTAATAAGTAATAAATCTACGTAGAGTTTTATAAATATGAGATGAGAGTCCCTCATTAATTAATTCATTCTCCATAATCTCCATATATCCATAGTACGCTAAAATAGTAAAATCTAAATTAATCACTTCATAAATATCCTTTTCTTCAATTATGAAGTGTTCATTGTTTTTCCTATGCAAAAGATTCCCTAAAATGACATAGGATGGTGAAAAAACACTAAGTTAACCCATGACAGGATTAACCTAATATCTCGATCAAGAGTGTACAAATATCAATCTAATCCCAGATAGGTGAAGTGGTTTAAAGTATATATTATTATATAAGTATCTCTACACTTTGAATAGTTTTTAGGTTTGTTTTTATTAAATATTACTCCCAGCTAGTTCATATTTGAATTTTAGAGCTTTAGATAATGAGCTAACATGGAGTATACTTTTACTAAACACTTGATATGCACTAAAATCATAGAAACAATAATAATTAATCAATTAACCCTAAGTGTGATGCTAATCTAAATAGCTGTAAGGTGATAGATTATGTGATAAGTCTTGGTTGTTTAAATTGCTAGATTTAGCTCTTCGTAAGGAGTCCGTCTAGGTTTGATTTATCAGCTTTGTTTATCTAGTCAAGTGAATTCTTTAGACTACCTTTGATTTCCGCGCTGTAGGGTAGGATTTGTTATAGAGGTACTTGTCATAAAACAAATTAGCGACCGTAAGCGAGTCTAATTTAACTGGTGTTTATAAGAACTTAATTGAAATCCATAAGTGTCTTCTTGAGAAGGGTCAAGGGTCTTGTTCGGGTTTTCTTAAAGTGGATATTTTATAATCCCGGTTCCATAACATGCATTTTCCAACTATTTGATAATCGATGCATTAGAGATTCTAGCCTAGGTGGTTACTTGTCATTATCTGAGTTAAATCGGAATCCTAAGTTAAGGCGTGTATAGTTTTATTAATTACTTTAAAATTAATATTTTAGCAACCCCCCCTCCAAATAATATAAATAAAAAGTCGGGTCATCAGTTGAGTCTAATTTAGCTAGTTACATAATTAAAAAAGTCTCGTGTGTTCGATATCCGGACTTACTTAGCTTTATAGTCGATCGTTTCAGTTGCTGGTTAGTAATTTAGTCGAGTTTAGAGAGTCTAGAGTATTACTTCGTGTCTAGATTAGGTTAATTTAGTTAATAATTATTAGATTACTTTTAGAACATCAATAGGCTTAGCTTAATACGTTCCGATGAGAGTAACTAACAACTGTTATGAATTCCGACGACCATGACCTACAAAACTGAACACCGTGAGCTCGTTACGAGAAGGGGAATAGGGGGGTCTTCTCATAACCACCCTCCGGCGTGAAAGTCAATATGGTAAGTGATGAGTAATTCTTAGTGAGAATGAGAGAATGTGGATCCTTTTAACGTTGGTATTCTCCTTGTATTTATAGCTGAAGGGAGGGAGAAGGATTAGGCTAGCTGTACCACTCAATGGAACTTTCTATTTTCATGGTTGAACATGATAATGGTTCCTGATTGGTTAGCCAGCTAGCACTTTAAGATTTATGTCGTGGGCAGGTACAACGTTGGCCTTCTATGATTGGCCCATCGTGCAATCATGAGCATCCTAGGTCTCGCCCTGTGATTGATCTTTCATTTCCATTATCACGTGCTGCCCTTCCATTTGTCACGACATTTCTTCTACTGAACTCCTTGAGTTGCTTTGGTGTTATGTTTCTTCCGCGAGGAACATATATCTTCCAGCGCGAAAGGCATTCTTTATGCGGATGGTTGATAGTATCCCTGTAACATTCGTCAATTTTTAGACTCAAAAACCCGACCCGTTAAAATATTTCTTTAATCTCTTTATTTATTTATTAATCAAACGCTCGTTACTTATTTAATAAAGCTGATGAATTAATATTATTATTATCACTAATTTTATTTTATTCGGTCATTATATGTTTAGTTTGTTACTAGAGTAATTATTGTTTTAAACGATTTTATAAACTATCAAAGAAGTGCATTTTGCACCCTTGTATTTAAGTTTTTCACATCTTTGATCAAGCACTCAAACTCCGGGGACTAGATTGCAAAGTTTTCAAATAATATTTTATTTCTTTATTCCTTTACTTTCCCCCTACCTCCCATCTGCCCTTCCTTCTTCTTTCTTTGATTCTTCAATCCGCAAATTAAGCCGTGAAACGCGAAGGTAAACTGTTATACTTGTTTGTCGGTCAATCACACTCTCAATCAAAGTTACTTGGGTTAAATTGGCAGGTAATCGACACTAACTCAACGCTAACAAGCCCGCAAACTAATTGGACTTCAAATCACTATAAATACACGAACTTAACTCAATTAAATCGTGGTACACCATCTCTGCATCATCTCTAATCAAAACCCTAAACCAATTTTGTCTCAGAAGCTTTCTTGGATCAAGTTTTGGGTCGTGTTCATAGCCGAAACCCTAAACGGTCGTTCTAATTCAATCTGTCACCAAATCTGGTAATGGCTATATGTTTTATGCTCGAATTTTATGGAGGAACAAAAGCCCTTTGTCAATTTCAATTGACAGAGGGTGATCGATGGTCAATTGGGATTGATTATAATCTAGGGTTTATGTAGATTTGGGGATAATTATATCAGTGTGTTTTTGAATAATTAGAATCAACTCATATCAAATTTGTCAGGCTAGATCAGTTGGTTGTGCTCATATATTAAAGACCAAACTGACCTGGGGTGCAGGTTCGAGTCCCCCCCATGCCCGGTTTCTAGTATCTTTTTTATTTATTATTTTATTTTATGTAAGATTAGTTTAAACTTTATATATCAAAACAAATATTGTTTTTAATCGTGTAAACAATCGAGCCCGTTAAACTTTCAAAATAATTCCTCGTATAATGTTTCCATACTATATATATATATATATATATATATATATATATATATATATATATAGAGAGAGAGAGAGAGAGAGAGAGAGAGAAAGGTTAGAATAAAAAGTTAATATTCTTTAAGAAGTGTAGGAAGTGATTAAGACTATTGGATTAACTTAACAGATAGGGGTAGGATGGTCCATAGAATTTTTATTATTTTTGAATGTATTTATGTAATTTTTGGAATCAATTTAAAGTTATTATAAATTATTATCTCGTTTTCTTAATCTTAACCAAACCACCGTTCACCTCTATAGACCCACCACCATTCATCCATCTGACCACCATGCTCACCTGCCAATCACTACCACTACGCCACAATATTGTGTTTCTCCAACCATCGTCGTAACACCGTTCACTCCTTAGACATGGGGAGGCATGAATGGTGTTTGTGGTGGCATCAGTGAACTCGCCGGTGACAGATCGAGGGTGGACGGCGCTATGATTGATGGTTGTGGCTATTATAGTGTTCTATGAAGATCTGTTATTGATGGAGTTTTGATTTTGGTGGAAAAAATTGAATATTAGGGAAACATACAGGGGGCGAGTGAATGAATTTTTAGTTTTTCTGATTCATGAGGTTGATCTTGAAATGTATGGGGATCCATCATGTTCAACCACCGTTATGGCGGAACACGGCGGTTTACCGACGGCGGAGGTGGATGGTGGTGACGGTGGAGTGGGAGTGTACATTGACGGAGGCGGTGGTGGTGACGGCAGAGGTGAATGGTGGTGACGCTGGAGTGGGGGTGTACGGCGGTGGTGGCAGCGGCGGAGGCGGTGGTGGTGACGACGGAGGTGAATTAAACGTCACCGGCTTAATATGCTATGCTTTAATATATATTTTTTGTAGTTAAAATTAATATTAATTATGTTTTAATTACTGGTGTGTTTTTTTGTTAAGTGTGTTTTTGTTCTTGGTGTTCTTAGTTTTCCTGGTGTTCTTGATGTTGTGTTATAAATATGGATTAATATTTGGTGTTGTGTTTTAATACACATTGTAATACAAATTACGATGTGTTTTTAGTGCTGCAATTTAATTTTGTTTCCATATAAAACACAACACACTAGACAATTATGTAACATCTCGGATTTTTCGTATTTTTTAAACCGATTCTAGAATGTAATTCGGATCTTTTGAACTAATTAAAACTTTTATTTAACTTAGTTTGACTTATTTTATAATTCCGTAACTTTCAACCATGCCAAATAAACCTTAGAAACTTTTAAAATCGCTTAAAACGGCTAAAAATCGCATTTTCAGGAACTACATGGACTAATTTTGACAATTCCATCCTATTTTTTTTAATAAATTAACGAAGCCTAAACTCCAAAAAATGTTATAGCTGTCCCAATTTCGTTTTCTTGGTGTCTAAGCCAAATTTTGTTAGTTATTGTACCAGATTTTCTCATTAAATAGCTTATTTTGTTTCCTAATTTGTTTTTAGCTCCCAAATCGCTTATTTTAGGCATAAATCAAGTGTTTTAAGCCCCACGAGATCCCCCAAAGCTTAGATACATGTCCATATTCATTAAACCTTGTCCAAGAACGAATTTTACTGATTTTAATGTTGATTTGATCATTAAAACTCGATTCGGTTTCTTAAACGAGTAAATAACCATAAATAGTTTGTTTTAATGTTTATTATATAAACAACTCTTATTTTTCTCTGCCAAAAACTTTAACTAAACCCTATGAAGAATTCTCAGCCGTCACCCCTCTCTATGCCTCATAAAATCCTTCGATTTTTGCATTATTGTTGAAGATACACGCTTATTCGGTTGACTTTGCTTATGCACCGACCTTTGACTCATCTTCTTGATTGATCCTTTAATTTCCTGGGTAAGTTGTAAACATAGAAATCATTCATATATATTCCCTAGTCAATAAAATTCAATCAATTTCGGTGGTTGAAGAGTGTTGACTGGTCAATTCGTTTAAAACTCGTTAAAGGGCAAAATAGTCAACTAGTTTGACATTACGTTTTCTCATACTTCTGGTCGGATTCAATGTTCGGTCCAGAAGACTTTTATTCTTGTAACGAAATTTTAAGACTACTTACCAAAACCTGACTTCCGACTCGCGGTTCAGATTCTGTTCAATACCAGCTCGCTTAAAACTTAAATATAACATAACTTGAGTTATAAATGTCCGTTTAGATTGATTCCAGCGGAAACAAGTTTTTTTTACTTATATTATCATATATCAAAGTTCTAGATTCTGATTTGTTTATATCATTTGACGTGTAGTGGACGACTCGCTTATTCGTTAACTCGCTTATTCGTATTTATATTCGCTTGTCATTAATGTAAGGTGAGTTTGATCATTCCCCTTTTTATCAACTATTTTCAAACATTTTGGGGATATATGCGTACTTACTCATATTTTCTATCATATATTATACACACAAACTCGCAAACATAATCATTGTGTGAATATAAATTAAATGTTATTTGCTAATTGCTACTTGAATATTTGTTTACTTTATCGTATTCGGAGAGGTCCAACGTATTCCCTTGTGTAGGGTGCTCTTTAGTATGATCATACGACCGTCTTAGTAGCCGGAGCCCGATTCGCTTGGCGAAGGTAAACCGACAATTTTAGTCATCATAATCAATGCCCGATTCGTTTGGCAACGATTCATTGGCACACTAGCATGTCTTGGTTGTGTATATGGTTTGTTAAGGTTTGATTTATTATTACCACATATGTTTGTTTGCGTATTTAACATTTATCTTTTGTTATTTATCTATCATATATATTGTTGTTGTGTCAAAATCTGGTGATCATCTTACTCAACATGTGTTGTTGACAAACTCTTTTATTTTCTACGCATATGCAGGTTGCTTTGTATTAAAGATTGAAGTTTGGACACATAGACAAGACCTTAGTATTTAACAAAGAAAATCATTGCTTAAGTTTGTTTGGAAATCATATTATCTATTTAGAATATTTTGTTATATTTGAATATTGTGTGTATTCTTTGAATAAAATAGTTAATTAGATATTGTTATTTATATTCATGATAGTATCTTTGAGTTGTAAGCAATCGGATCACGCCTCGATATTTCCGCCTTAGGTTGGGGTGTGACAGATTGGTATCAAAGCCGAAGGTTATAAGATAAGTCGTTAGAAATTGTCCTAGTCATATGCTAGGACCCTATACGTGCTTATCTAAACTGCCTTATGTCCTATTTAATTGTTTACAACTTAATTTGATTAATTATTTTATTGTATTGTACCTTATTATTTATTGTGCACACACACACGAATTCTGAGGTTACGCCCCACTTTCAATATATTATTAAATCCTCTTATTTTTGGTAGATTGCCTTTTATTGTGGGAAATTCCTTAAGAATTCCCGTATTTTGTTTTGCTCCTTCACCTTGAAGTATGGGGGTATGACAAATGTCATACAAGCGTAACTTTAAAGTGGTACACGTAACCGGCTAAACGGTTGTGTGGTAAACATAACTGCCTAAACGGTTACACTCCAAAATTTTATTTTTAATTAAAGTTGAGACCGTTGTCTGCTTCTTACACTGCCAGGAAACAAGTCGGGGTCCTAAGAATTGACAGCCCGCTGTTGTAGACTTGAATTTGATCTTGCATCCTTCGTAGTCCGGGTCAGTATAAGCCGTCAGATCAAACTTATCGTCCTTGGGGTACCACAACCCGATGTCCGGATTTCCTTAACTACTACCAGATGAGTCACTCGGGGACTCGATTGGTACCTGGCACATAAACAAACAGCAAACATAATATCAGGACATGATGCAGTCAAATACATAAGAGAACCAATCATGGCTCGATACAAGGTCGGATCAACAGTATCCTCCAATTCATCTAGTGACAAATTGTGACCCACGGGAAGAGGTGTCGACGGGATTTTTCTGGCAGTTATCTTGAATCGGCTCAAGACATTATTCATATATTTTGTCTGATGGATAAAGATCCCGGAATCAGACTGGTGAACTTGCAATCCCAAAAGGAAGCTCATCTCCCCCATCGAACTCATCTCGAACTTTGTCTGCATCGTCGTCTCGAACTCTTTGCACAAGCTGTCGTTCGTCAAACCAAAAATAATGTTATCCACATAAATCTGAACGAGGAGCAGAACCGTCACCAACATTCTTGTAAAAAAAGGTACAATCCAAAGCTCCCCTCTTGAAACCACTATCAATCAAATGGTCAGCCAACGTGTTGTACCAAGCTCTCGGGGCCTGGTGTAAACCATATAGAGCCTTGTTTAAACGATAACACGCTCGGGATAGTCCGGATCTTCAAAGCCGGGAGGCTGCTTCACATACACTTCTTCATGAATTTCTCCATTCAAGAATGCCGATTTATCAACCATCTGATAAACTTTGAAGTTCTTATAGGCTGCGTAGGCAAGAAATATGCGTATTGCTTCCATTCGTGCTACTGGAGCGTACACTTCCGTGTAGTCAATGCCTTCTTGTTGATTATTTCCCAGTACGACCAATCGTGCCTTGTTTCTCACGATAACCCCACGGTCGTCCTTCTTGCACTTATAACCCCACTTAGTTGGTATTGCCCTTTTTACTCGGTCGGGTTTGTCAATAAGATCCCATACACCCAGTCTTATGAACTACTGCAGCTCCTCCTGCATAGCTTCAACCCAAGACGGTTCCTTGAGTGTCATTGTGAAACTTGTAGGTTCTATCTGAGACAAGAAGCAAGTGTATCGTGCAATGTTTTGAATCCCCGTTGAGTGCAAATCCGCATAAGCACCCAAAATCGGATCATCTGTAGGAGATACGTTACAATCAACCACATCAACACATACATTAACCAACTGGTTTATCGTTCGAACACCCTCATTCAGATCCCCAATTATCTGTTCCTGCGGATGATTAGTATGAATCCTTAAAGAAGGATTTGCAGGTACAGATACACTATCACCAAGATTGGTTATATTTTTCTCAGCTGTGTCTAAAGAGACAGTCGATGATACGTCTTTAACTAGAATTGGCTCGTTTGTTTCTTGAGCTTCATCCAATAGAACTGAAGACGAGTCGACAAAGTCAGCGTCATCAGAAGATTCAGAACCATCATTAGATGTCTCCAATACATTAGAAGTGACCTTCACATCAACAGAGGAAGAACTTGGAATAGGAAGACATTGTTCTTCCAAATACGATCGTACCAAGTCTTCAGATATCTCTTCAACTATTGGAGTAAATGAACTAAATAAACCATCATAGTCGAACATCCAATCGGGACCTGTGCCAGCTGGAGGTGTAGTGTAGATTTGACAATCTACGTGATACCATTCTTCTACACATCTCGAAGAAAGATTAAATATTCGCTTTTTAGGAGAATTGTAACCCAAAAAGTAACCTTCAAATGCCTTTTCGTCAAATTTCCCGGCATCTCTCTTCAACACCGTACATGGACACCCGAATGGTTCCAAATACTTTAGAATAGGCTTACGGTTATTCAGAACTTCATAACTCATTTTCTTGAACCTCTTTACCGTTAGGACGCAATTCAAGGTATAACAAGCAGTATTCACAGCTTCATTCCAGAATTGAACGGGAAGCTTAGAATTAGCAAGCATTGTTCTAGCAGTCTCTATCAATGTCCAATTCTTCCACTCAGACATGCCTTTTTGTTGAGGAACATACGGCGCACTGAATTCCCGATGTATTCCTTTTTTAATATAGAAGAAATCCAATACATTGTTTTTAAACTCAGTTCCATTATCAGTCCGAATTCGTCTCACTTTCAGTTTATAAAGTGATTCGATCTTTGTGATAAGAATCTGAATTAAAACAGGTTTCTGATCTTTAGAACCCATAAATAAAACCCATGAGTACCTCGAGAAGTCATCAGTTACTACCAAACAATACAAATCACCCGCAATACTGGCACGATTCACAGGACCAAATAAATCCATGTGAAGACATTCCAGTCGCATGACAACCATCTCTTCAGAAATCGTGTGTCCCAATTGAAGGATAACACATTCCATGATCGTGAAAATAGTAATGTATTTCTTGTCACATATCTGTGAGACACTCAACAGATTGTGATTAACTTTTCATAATTATTAACTTTCTCAAATGTAATCATCCCGTTTGAGACCTCTCCTTCTTTTGTAATCATTCCACCATTATTACCAGCAAATGCCACATAACCTCCCTGAATATCTTTGACATTATTAAGAAGATCAAGGTTGCCGGTAATATGCCGAGAGCATCCACTATCTAATATCCATTTATGGCCTGATACAGATCTGGATGAACTCTGCACAAAAAGTAAAATGATTAGTTCAAAAAGGCAGCCCAAGCCTCAGTCTTGGGCTCTCCTTCTGAGATTTTCGGAGATAAGTTTAAGTTAATACTTTTGTTTGGTACTTGGGAATATGTGACAGGTTTCTTTGTTTTCTTTTTGAGATAACCATCATGGATTACTACCGAGTATGTGCTTTTACAAATAGGTTGAGCACGGTCAACAAATTTGTTTATTACATTAGGAACTTCAACCCGAACCACTTTCCTCGGGTTGACGTTAGAATACATTATAAATAAATCATCAACTTGAGATTCTTCGATTTATGATTCACTTTAACCCTTGGAATAGGTTGTTTAGATGATGACTTGATATTGTCAACCTTGGCTTTGCATTTCTTAGCCACATGACTGGTTTCACCACACTTAAAACACAAACGAGTGTCTAATTTTTTCTATGGTGGAACACTTGTCTTGTTTCCGTATGAAGGTTGAGGAATATCAAGTTTTGCTTTTTCAACAGTTACTGAATTTGAAACCTCATGAGTTTGGTGGTATTCAAACAATTTTCCAATCCTGATGATTTCACAAACTTTATAGGTTGAAAAACATTTGCAACTGGTTTCACTTGAACATTTGTTGATTTAGATTTGAAAAATTTTTGTTCAAGTTCAGCAACTTTTGAAGAATCATCTTAAAAAACGCTTTCAATCATTTCGGGATTCAGAAGATTCAAAGGAACTTCTTTATCCGAAAACACTTTTGATAAGCCTTTTAACTTAAAAACCTTTCCTTTGGTTGATTCATGTTGTGGATTGATGAATTTCATCAAGTCCTCATCAGACACAGTAGGCTTTTCTGATTTCTTTAACTTAAAAGATACTTTTGGCTTTTTCAAGGAATCTCCCGAGGTTTTCGAACCATACATAGCTTGTTCAAATTCCTCAGGTTCACACAGAATATGATTGTCAAAAGGTATGTTATCATTTTTGACAATCACTTTCGGTTCGATTAATTCCTCAATTGAACCGTCTAATTCATTTTCAGTAAAGACTGAACTACTTTTAATATGAACTGGTTCTTGAACTTTTGGTTTGGTTGTTTCAACATTTTCAGGTTTGAATGGATCAACAACGGGTATTTTTGAGTTTGTAGATTGCTCTATAATAGGAATACTCGTGTAGTCTCCTTAGAATGGAGGAGGAATCTCAACATACCCCAAACCCGCTTTACCATTTTTCTTATGCACATTATTGACTTTAATGATTTCGTTCAAGAGAAATGAAGAGTCTCTAAATTTCTAAGTTTGTTTTTCAACTCCATAATTTCATTCTCTAGTTTGGTAATGTTAGTTCGAAGTTTGAGAATCTACTGAAATTGTTGTTCAACTATCACAAGTTTACAGCTAACTTCCGCTTTTAGATCATAATTTCTTTCAGACAAATTCTTAATTTTAAGCGTATATTGCTCCAACAATTTGGATTTTTGTCTGAAACATTCATTAACCATGGAAAGTTCATTCATGAGGGTAGTGTTATGTTGTAAAGTAGACTCAAGTTTAACTTTGATTTCAACACAACTCGTACACTCAGTAACAACTTGGGTAGTTACTATTTCTTGTGATTCAATCAAGGATACGTTAAGTGAAGATTTAGTACATACCTCTTCAATCTTTGCCATGCAGGCGAAATATTCTGTTTGCTCAGGTGATGAGTGATCAGAATCAGTCTCTGAATCAGAAGTGTCACTCTCATCTGATAAGTTGTCACCGCTCGCATCTCCAAACTGCTCTACCGGTTCTACCATAACAAGGTTTGCTTGGTTCACTAGTAATCGTTGAGACCAGTCCAATCCATCATTAGCAACGAGAGCCTGTGAGTTAGCCATCTTATTCTGATCCCCTTCTGATGATTTCTTCTTGTCAGTACCAGATGAACTTTTTCCAGAAGATCTCTCAACATTACGAGGACCCGTGTATTCCTTCTTCGGCTTATCACACTCTTTGGAAAAGTATCCAAAATCTCCACAGTTGTAGCATTTGACTTTCAATTTATCAAACCCAATCCTCTTGTTTAGAGTCGGTAGGTCCTTTCCGGTTCGTTACATAAACCGTTTTACCTTACGGACTATCAAAGCCATATTCGATTTCAGGTCCATTAACTCTAGATCATCAGGATCGATCTGGTCATAATCTTCATCGGTGAGTTCACTAGTTGCAATCTTACTACCAACAAGTAGTTCGTAAGAAGGCATAAACGCACTTAAAAATGTGAACTGATGCTCCGCTTCTTTCAGATTTACATTAGGCGGAGAACTTGAGGAACTTGCACTTGAACCTAAGTTGGCACCTGATGCTATAAAACATACATTAGGCGGGCTATTACCATTAGGAGACTATTCTTGTGATGTCTGTGTGAAGAAAGCAGTGATCGGGACTGAACTTGAAGCATTGCTTGCAGGCAATGACCCACCATAAAGAGTAGGATTTTGATTATCCTTTAACGAGTTTTGACATTTCAAGTCATACTCTCTTTCTTCTAACTTGTTGATAAACTGTTCAGAAGTGAGTTGATCATTACGAAAATAACCACTCTCTTTCAGCACAAGTAAGAATGTGGAATAAGAAGGTGGTAATGCATTCTTCAAAGTATCAATCTTGTCCACCTCAGTTGGTTCCAAATTAACAGCGGACATTTCTGCCACAAGATGACAGAATCTACTGATCATTTCTTCCATAGTTTCATTCTTTAACAAAGTAAAATTTCTAAATTGTAATTTCAGAAGAGTCTTCTTACTCTCAAGAGTGTTCCCTAGGCTTCGGGTTTTCAAGGAGGCAAATAAAGAAGCACAAGTCTTGATATTGCTGTATTGATGAAAGATGTGCTCTGGCAACGCCATAGTGAAAGTTGAATAAGCTTTGGTCTCACTCTCAGCATCCTTGGTCTATTGAGCTTCATACATATGATGAGCCTTTTCAGTCCATCCTAAAGAATCACTTCCCACAAGTGGTGTCTTATAAACAACATCTAAATATCTCACACTACTCGGATGCACGGATCCAAGATGAGCACGAAACCTTGGCTCCCAGTGTGAGAATTCAGACAATTTCAGTAGTTTAGGAACTTTATTGTGTGACCCAATCTCATTGTCCATGGATAACATTTGCTGCATCAAGGCATGCTACGATGCTAAAGCATAGTACAAGGCTTGATTTTGAGAGGCCATGATTTCACAAGATTTAATAGTCAAGGGACTAAACTTTTCAAACGATAAAAATTATGCTCACTGTTAACGAATGGGTACTATTCTAGCGAATGAGAATACACGAATGTATAGCGAATGTGAATGAGGAACTTTAACGAATGAGTAACAAATGTGAAAATGTAAGGTTAACAAATGAGGGTAGCGAATGTGATTGGATAACGAATGAGAAGAGCGAATGTTTAGTTAACGAATAAGGAACAAGCGAATGGTGAATCACTGTTTTGACGAATGAAAATTAACGAATGGTCCATTTTAACGAATGATCAGTTAATTTTTATAACAAATCAGGTTAGCAAATCAATCTTAAAGTCTAACGAATCAGCCTTCAACTGATAACGAATCAGCCTTCAAACCTTCAAACCATTTTGAATCTCAAATCTAAGTCCAGATTAGTTTGAAATAACCAAAAACTATACCAAACTACTCGAAATTCAATTCCAAATGTTACTAAACTATTCCAAAATCATAAACGTCCAAATATAAACTCAAACAAACTATCTCAGTTTACCGCCATTAAAACTTATTCAATTCACATCCAAATCTCATCCAATCAACAACCAATCCTAACTCAATCTGCCATAGAACCTATCAATTACCTTAATATTGAGTCTAATTCCTTTTATATCAATTCAATTTCAATCAACTCAAAACCTCTGTTTCATCGGAATTCGATTAACAGATGAATTGAATCAATTCATATTCCAATTGATCAAAACAACGATGAACTCATACGATTATCGAACGAACAATCACGAAGATCTGATCTCGGGGCTCTGATACCACTTGATAAACCTCGTGTGGATCTAGATCGCTGATGACATCGTGACGTTCATGGTGTAATTGATACGATTAATACAAAGCTAATACAGTTAGAGTATGTTTGTGTGTGTTATGAGGGAATTTAGGCAAAGTAACGAGGCTAAGGATGAATAATAAAAGCTTCTGTTACATTACTGATAATTTTACATCTATATATAGGAGATGACACATTCGTTAGCTTTTAACTTAACGAATGTGTCATTCCTTACATTAAAACTAATGAATGAACATACTCATTCGTGCTACATTAGCCATAAAGAATAGCCCTTCATTCGTTGTCACATTCATTAAACAAGGTTAACGAATGTGGCTTACATTATAACGAAGGTGACTCATTCGTTACGGGGTAACGAATGGCCTTACAATAGAGCGAATGGGGTTATTACCAAAATACCCCTTACATTATCAAGTAATATAATAAAGACCGAGACGCCCAAGTCGTGTATCAACAATGTTGGTTAATTTAAATATGAGTTTTTACATTTAATGCCATGTGCATGATTTCAATCTGCACGCCCCGGCGTTTCCGCCTTCTGCCGGGGGTGTGACAGACTGGTATTAGAGACTTGCTCGTAGAGAGTTAGTAACCGACCAACGTCTGAGAACGTCCCTTAGGTTGAAATTATGTGCAATGAAATGTTTTAACTTGTCATTCGTAGCCTGTCTTTGAATTCCGTCAGCTCTTCTGAAAACTCCCATATCTCCTTGCCACTGTTGGACGAATACTACATTGCTCTAGAAGACTTAGATGTACCCTTGAACCCTCGGAGATGCCATACACCTAGCCAGTACCTTAACCGATGAACTAGTCAAAACCTGAATTTTGGGGAAGGATTCGGGGAAGCAAAGAAAGAGAGAGAGAGTTAAAGACAACTAGCTACTAACCTAACAAGAAACCAAAAACCACTAACTATGGTGCAGTCACCCCTACTGTGCCCGTCCAAGCTGTGGCTCTTGTTAACCAAGCCCCGGCTGGGGCGGGGTACTCTGGACGTCACCCCCTTATGGCTCCACCTGCAACTATCATAACCCACCAAGTTCCCAATGGCGATAGTGTACCAATTGTGGTCTATTTGGTCATCTAGCCCCTCGACGCCGAACTACCCATGTTGCTGTTAATCAAGCCATGGAGACCAACCCCGCTCCACCAAACAATAACAATGCTCGTGCTTGCTTTCAATGCGGTGGCTTGGACCATTTCAAGAACAACTATCCCCAATTGGCTCCAAACAACAACCAAGCCACTCGTGGTAGAGCTTTCACTATTGGTGCTTCAGATGCACGTCAAGATCCCAATGTCATAACCGGTACGTTTCTCTTAAATAACCACTTTGCATCCATACTATTTGATACGGGCATGGAAAGAAGCTTTAGATCACTTGATTTTAAAGCCCTTGTTAAATGGAAACCGGTAAAACTAGACTCCCCTTACACTGTCGAGCTAGCCAATGGTAACACTGTCAAAGCCAATACTATTATGCGCGATTGTACCTTGACCTTTGATGGCCATTCTCATAATATCGATCTAATTCCCTTTAAGCTTGGTATCTTTTCCCTAGTTGTGGAAATGGATTGGTTATCTCGTAATCAAGCCGAAGTTTCCTATGCCGAGAAGCTCAATTGTATCCCATTACAATCCGGTGAAACACTAATCATTCAAGGAGAAAAATCCGATCGTAATCTTAAATTCATCTCTTATATAAAGGCTCGTAAACTTTTGGGGAAACAATGCTATGCCTTTTTTGTCCATGTAGTTAACAAGAAATCCGAACGGAAAAAGATTCAAGACATTCTCGTTATCAAAGACTATCCTGAAGTTTTTCCCGATGACTTTCCAGGACTTCCTCTGACTCGACAAGTCAAATTTCGAATCGACCTTATACCCGGTGCAACTCCAAAAGCCAAAACTCCATACCGTTTAGCCCTATCCGAAATGCAAGAACTCTCAAGCCAACTTCAAGAACATCTCGACAAAGGATTCATCCGGCCTAGTTTCTCACATTGGGGAGCTCCTGTCCTTTTCGTCAAAAAGAAGGACAGATCTATCCGCATGTGCATCGACCATCAAGAGTTAAATAAACTCACCATCAAGAATCTGTACCCACTACTGAGGATTGATGATCTCTTCGATCTGCTTCAAGGAGCCACTTATCTTTCAAAAATTGATCTCCGCTCGAGTTATCACCAACTGCGAATTCTCGATGAAGACATACCCAAACCGCCTTTCGAACCCACTATGGACACTACGAGTTCATGGTTATGCCCTTTAGCTTGACTAATGCACCTGCAATGTTCATGGACCTAGTTTGCAAACCATATCTCGACAAATTCATCATCGTTTTTATTGATGACATTTTAATATATTCTAGAACCAAGACTGATCATGAGCAACACCTTCGCCTTACCTTGGAACTGTTGAAGAAAGAACAGCTTTACACTAAATTTTTGAAATGTGAATTCTGGCTTCGTGAAGTTCAATTTTCGGGTCATGTTATCAAAGATAAAGGTATACACGTGGACCCCGCAATAATCAAACCTATCAAGAATTGGGAAGCCCCAAAAACCCTAATAGAAATTCGTTCATTCCTTGGTCTAGCTGGTTATTATCATCATTTCATCTCGAATTTCTCAAAAATAGCCTTACCTCTCACAACCTTAACTCAAAAAGGCAAGCCGTTCATTTGGGAACAAAAGCAGGAAGACGCATTCCAAACACTAAAACAAAAACTTTGTAATGTACCCATATTAACCCTTCCCGATGGAAACGATGATTTCATTGTCTATTGTGATGCTTCAAATCAAGGTCTCAGTTGTGTACTCATGCAGCATGGCAAAGTCATAGCTTATGCCTATCGTCAACTTAAGATCCACGAAAAGAACTACACCACTTACGATCTTGAGTTAGGTGTGGTGATTTTCGCTCTAAAAATTTGGAGACACTACCTTTATGGAACTAAATGTGTCATCTATACTGATCATAAAAGCTTGCAACACATCCTCAACCAAAAAGAACTTAACATGAGGCAACGACATTGAGTCGAGTTACTCAATGATTACGATTGCGAAATTCACTACCACTCAGGGAAAGCGAATGTCGTAGCCGACGCCCTAAGCCAAAAGGAAAGAGTTAAACCCTCTTGTATTCGGGCCATGGAAATGATTGTTCACACTAGCCTTAAGGCCCGTATTCGACCCAAACTCTCAATCATCGGTCGTGTGGCCGTTGTCTTCGTGAAATTTGCAATATTTCGACTTATCCAAGTTCTTTCTTTTTAAGATCTGCTTTGGCGTCCGGAAGTCGATATTTCTGTTGCAAGGATTTGTGACGGAGTTTTTAATAGTGGGGTCCATTCTCTCTGCCTGTTCCCGCGGATATGGTTGTTCTGTTTTTCTCCCACCAGTGGCCTTGCTGCTGTAGGTACAAAAGTTTCTGTTGGCGGCAGGATTCTGGACCATCTCGACTGTAACAACTCGGGTTTTCCACGTACAACTTATATCCATAACCCGACCTGTTTTATATTCGGGAAAAATAATGAAAAGTATCGCGGTTATCGAGAAATTTTTTTTTAGAATTTATACTTATTTGTTATATTGATTTAATATATATTTAACTTTGAAAGATATACGTTTTTAACCCGAAACTAAACTTTAACCTTCTAATGTTTCCACCTTCAATCTATAGGGACAAAAATGCAATTTTTAGCATTCTTTTTATGACCCATTTACCCAAACCCGTAACCCATGACCCGTATACCCAATCCGTGACCCGTTTAGATTTCTTGAGCCACAAATAACAATCTAAGTTAGGAATTGAATCATGGTTGAGATTGCTATTATCATTTACGGCTTAACCATCAACATTAATTAGGAAACAAGATCATTAAAATACGAATTGATTTATAATCTAAACCGCCTTAAATCTAAAATTGATTATATAACTTAGGCTTCATCATTATTCAATTCATCATGTCTGCACCTCCTTTATAACCCGACGAACTAAAGCCCTCTAATTAATTGGATTATAAGCGGCTATTTGTACCTGTTCGTCATCACTCTGTGGCCGGCACTGTTGACCCAATTAGTCCGTTTTTAAAACAACGAAGCAGGTAATTAATTATATGTGCAGGTTTGTCTTGAATTGCTACATAAAAGCCCTAACATTAATTGAATTAACATTGAACGGATTGATCGATTTCATAATTAGGGTTCTCATTCAAGATCTGGGTTAATTAGTTTTTGTATATAATAAAAAGTTTACAAACAATAACCAACTGACACCCTAGCACAGATGGCTAGGGTGTGGGTGTTGAATTCGTGAACCGGCTATCTACGCGGGTTCCAGTCCCATCCATGTCGTTTTTTGGTTATTTTTGTTTTGAGTTGTTTTAACTTGTTTTTAATGATATATAATATATTATAATTAATATTAAATATTAAATTAACAGTATTTTGTTAAACCGACATCATAAAGTAAATGTTTCTGTCAATTAGTTTCATTCCAAGTTTTTCACGTGCGCGCATGTGTGTGTGTGTATATATATATATATATTAATAATAAATCATATTATTTTATTAAAAACCGACACCAATATTGAAGTTCTCAAGCGTTTTTATCAAGTCGCTCATAAATTATTATATATATATATATGTATTGTTCATTTTAATCAAAATTATAATAAGCGTATGAAACATGTTAATATATTTTTTAACATCAAAATTCGTTAAGATTTCCAAAATATAAATTTTACGATACTTATATAATTAAGCGTTTATCGTTATAGAACATCGCAACTCATATTTCTTCAAGCTAATTAGTTGTAAGTTTGATTTTACGTTAAAATAAGGAATTTTTATAATTAAATGATAACAATAATTCGTAGAGATCAATCATTCAATCCATTGCATACCAATCAAAATTATAACTCAATCCACATCGAAATCCTAAATTCGTTACAAATATTACATCATTTAAGATTCGTTCATAATATTATATTATTCGAAGAGTATGCTTATCGTTTTCTTGACATATTCATTCCCGTTTGGCTTATTCGATCAGGTGAGTTTTATCATTCCCCTATTTTACTCAGTTTTCTAAAACGTTTTGGGGACATATGCGTATATCATACTATACATATACATATATATATATACACATATATATCAAAAATAGCAAACGTGTAATTGTGTGTGACTAATCAAATCTACTTGTTATGTGCTTATTTGTCTTTGTATGCAATCGTTTGACATATCCCCTTGGAGAGGGTTCTCATTATCGACCACTGCCCGATTCGCTTGGCAACGGTCTGATTATTATTACTTGCTCATGTTTGATTACCAACGCCAGATTCGCTTGGCAATGGTTTAATCAACAACTTATTTGCTCATGGTTTGATTTCATTACCGCATTTATTACTTTTTGCTTACTTATTATATTAACATTATTTTTGGTGTCAAAAATTGGTGATAAACTCACTCAACATGTTTGTTGACAAAACTTCATTTTCTATGCATATGCAGGTTGCTTGAGTTGAAGGATGGACACTTAGAAAGACCTTAGGGTTATAAAGAAGACAAACATGGATTTAAACTTGTTATATTTATTTATTTGAATTGTTTTGTTGTATTTGAATATTGTGTGCACATTTGAAATAAAATAATTAAATAGATATTGTCACATTTATATTATGATAGTATCTTCGAGCTGTAAGGAATCAGATCACATCCCGGCATTTCCGCCTTAGGTTGGGGTGTGACATCGACCCTATATCTTTTTTGTTTCCTTTGTATCCTTTAGGCCCGCTTCTAGCATCAATTTAGTGTTCCCATCTTCCCAAATATTTTTTTGTGTTAGCCTAGACCTTCGTTGCTAGCATGATGGCATCCCATGACTGGGGCATGTTGTCTCAGCCTAACAGGCATTGGATGAGGTCATCACTTTATACCCCTTGGCGGAAACCAACTCGCATTATGTCTTTGCTTACTCCTCCAATCATTGACCTTCTTTGTTATATCTTGTGATGAAATTTTTGATAGACTCGTTATCTCTGCTGACTACCATTAGTATATCCGCGGGATCGCGTTTATGTTTGAAGCCTGCAATTTGGCCTTCTGGGAGTCTTTTGAACCACTCTCTGGCCGTGTGTGGAGGGTTAGAGCGAACATGTGGCACCACTCTGGGAGTGTCCATCCTACGACTCCTCCTGCTGTTATGAAGCTTTGCAGGTGGTATCTCGGGTTTGTCATCTCATCGTACTTTCCTACCGAATAGGGTAACTTTGAATCTGTAGGCAGCGGGACTTCTGTGATCCTCTGAACGAAGTTTGACTTTTCTGTGAAAGCTTTTGGCCAGTATGGCTTAGTGAACTCTACATCTGTGTTTGGATAATAGCTCAAATGTTTCTTTCCCCACCTCTAATGTTTTGCGTCAGGACTTTTCCCATCACTTCCGCTTTGATCACGAGAATTTTGATCTTTTGTGGGGGTGCTTTTCGATTGGCTATTCAACTTTGACCATGAGACAACTCCTAGCTTCTAGCAAGGCTCCTACCAGTGTCTCTTGATTGGTCTCTATAACTTCCCAGCCTTTTGCTACCGCGACGTAGGGGATGACAGCCGCTGTCTAAGGCATCATCTAGGTCGTCCCGTGGGAAAACAAGTGTTCGCGGCGTTTCCTGTTGACTTGCCTTATCATTTATTTTTCCAACCTCCTCTGGTACTCCGCACTAATCATTTCATGTTCTTGTTTCAACCACGTACCTGGGTCTTCTTCAGGGTCTGTCACTCTCGCGGGACCCTTTTGACGAGCCGATCTTGCTTTCGCTAAACGGAATTACAAGTCTTGTTATAGGCGCTCGACCTCGAAGTAGTCTTCGATGTTTCGTCCAAACAACTCGTTCCGCCTATCATTTCCTCATCGGGAGCCATTTGTGTTTTATCCTGCATGGTTGGACGACGGCGGTGTGTCTGGTGAAGGTCGGTCGAAGCTCATAATGACTTGAACGAAGTTTAAAAAGTTCTAGCTGGTACGGATGGCGCTAATGAAGAAACACTAAGTTAAGCATTGATAGGATTAACCTAATATCTCAACCGAGAGTGTACGAATATCAATCTAATCCCAGATAGGCTTAGCTTAATACGTTCCAATGAGAGTAACTAACAACGGTTATGAATTCTGGCGACCATGACCTGCAAAACTGAACACCATGAGCTCGCTACGAGAAGGGGAATAGAGGGTCTTCTGTAACCACCCTTCGACGTGAGAATCAGAATGGTAAGTGATGAGTAATTCTTAGTGAGAATGAGAGAATGTGGATCCTTTTACCGTTAGTATTCTTCTTGTATTTATAGCCGAATGGAGGGAGAAGGATTGGGCCAACTGTCCCACTCAATGGAACTTTCTATTTTCATGGTTGAGCACGATGACGGTTCCTGATTGGTCAGCCAGCTGGCACATGAAGATTTTTGTCGTGGGTAGATACAGCGCTGGCCTTCTATGATTGGCCTATCGTGCAATCATGATCATCCAAGGGATCTCGGCCTGTGATTGGTCTTTCCTTTCCCTTATCACGCGCTGCCCTTCCATTTGTCACGGCATTTCTTCCGCTGAACTCCTTGAGTTGCTTTGGTGTTATGTTTCTTCCGCGAGGAACATATATCCTCCAGCGCGGAAGGCATTTTTTATGCGGATGGTTGATAGTATCCCTTCCGTTGGGAATATATGTTTCTTCGTTGAAGGTTTTATGTGGCCGCGGAGGATTCATCCTTGTGTTGTGTGCAGGGGCGGATCTATAGTGTATGAGGGTGGTTCCAAGTTTCAAAATAATAATGTATCGATCTATATATATATATATATAATATTTGATGAACCACCTTATAAATTAGGAAGGAACCACTCTATTTACACTACACTGGCTAGACTAGCTGGTAAGTTGCTGGTTTTGTAAACAGAAGGTCACAAGTTCGATTCTGTGCAGCAAGGTTTTTTTTTTTTAAGTTGTTGTCTCACTTTCTTCCTCATACTCACCCTTGCTACTCTTCCTAGACTCCTCCCACTGTAAAGGTAAGTTTTGATTCATTTGTTAAATATTTAATTGTTCTTGATGTTGTTAATTGCTAAGTTATTTGTTAAATTTTAGTTTTAATTTGTTAGTTTGTTAGTTTTTAATTTGTTAGTTTGTAATGAACTTTGCCCGAACCATCGAACCAACCCGAATTTTTTATACCCAATTCTATAAATTAAAACATATAAAGTAGTGCACCACCTGAAAAAAAATCCTGAATCCATCCTTGGTTGTGTGTTATTTGATACTATCTCGATAGGTGGTTGTGGTGCATTTGCTCTCCTCTTTTAATTCCCTTCATGTTTCATTAAAAAGTGGGAACGCTTTAAAAGCCCCGACTCCAATGTCTTTAAAACATGGAGGGTTGCATTGGTACGACACTCCTTCACTAGAATAACCAACTCTTTTGTTTGCAATCATGTTTGAACCCCTAGTAACTACATTAGTCCAATGATACCCTATTTGTATGAAGCTGGTTGAGTGTCATTGTACAACATTCTTTTCTCTTTCCTTTATGTTTCATCACTTTCCAGCTCATGATCTTCAAAATCACAACCTCATCAAAAGTACTATTACACAAGAGGAATTATATGCAGTTATGGGTGAATTAAATATAAGTAATACATACACAAGTACACAACCTCGAAGTTTCATAACTATTGGAATACGACATAACATTTATTAACTTCGTAAACTAATATAAAATATATTTTTTCCCAACCCATTGAATCTAAAATCTTGTTTCGTACGAATTGAATTTTCACCACACTCTGCGAGTGAATATTACTGGTTATAGTTATGTATAATAGTGACAACTTCAATTCATCTTACCATAACAATCAATTTGTCAATTTCTTTTAAATCTATTTAAATATATGTTTATCAATAAAGTAATTAAATGACACACAAATGGATATTTAGATGAGGCTTCCTAGTTAGAATAGGGAGATAGAGAGCAACATGACATGCCCTTCTTTTTGAATTTAAGACCATGTGAAAAGGTAGCTTTACAAGTACTATTTCATAGTGGAGGAAAAAGAGTTTTGATAATTTTGAAGAAACTAATTGGGAGTGACATTATGACATGAATTATTGTTGCCAAAAGCAGGATATATATGAAAGCTACATCTTCCAAATCATCCACCCATCACCATAATCTTAAATTATAATATTTATCTTATCTAAACTTTTTAAAAACCATTTTTTCAAATACAATTTGTGTTTACATTACATGAAACATATATAAAAGGTTTCTGTTATAAACGTCTAGATAATAAACTTGAATTGATTTGATCTGATCTTCTAATCAGTATGATTAGATAAAACATAATTTAAGTTAAATGTTTATATTTTTAGCAAAATGGTACTCAAATTCCTTTTTATTGCATATTTTTTTAATACATAATTAATTAATTTAGCTTGTGGATGTGATCCTCATGCACCACCTCCATGATGACCGGGCATTAGAGGTGCACAAATTGGGTTTTTTAAATACATGGTTTCGGATATGAAACCGGGTTCGGGTATGACTTGGTATTAAAAAATCAGGTATTGGCAATACCGGGTTGAGTTCGGGTCCGGGTATTGTCTCTAAAAACCATACCCTATGCATCGGTTTAGATCGGGTATTAAACCGGATATTCTAAAACTGGGTCGGGTTTTTTCGGCCTTTTCTTCGGGTATTTTTCAGATATAGATTGGATTTTTTAAGGGGTTACACTTTATAAGGGTATTTTTCAGGTAATTTCGGGTATTGATCGGGTATTTGAAAAACCCGGTTTCGGGTATGGAACCGGTTACGGTTTTCGATAATTACCGGGTACAAATCGGGTTTGATTTAGGTATTAAAAACCCAGGTATAAAAAAAACCCGGTTCTGGGTTTTTTTTTCGGGTCCAGTTCTGGGTTCGGGTTTTTGTGCACCTCTACTGGCCATACATATGCGGCTCATATAGACCTGTACGGTCGTATAGACTACGCATAACTGACAAGTGTATAGATGGGACAAAAAAAACAGTTTTTTGCAGCCTATATGACCGTATAGACCTACACGAGCCGTATAGGTATTTAATTGCTCGTATAACACCTGGTACACCATAAAACCTATACGGGTCGTTAAGTGCAGCTTGAAAACGACTTTATAAGCGTATACGAGCCGTATAGAGCTATACGACCCGCATAGACAGATTTTCAGGTCTCTAAGCTTAAAGCATGAAAGATTATTATGATGGTTAATAAGACTAAGCTGAGGTACACTTTTATTTTTATATATGTTTGAACTAGATTCTTATCGGTATGTTTTGGCCATATGTTATGTTATTTGCTTAATCATTGATCGATTATTGTGTATGGACTATTGTAAAGCGTAACATAATATAATCTTAAATGAAGGTTCTTAGGGTACAGCTACAAAATACTTGGCCAAGTATGTTATGTAAATTTTAAATAGACAATTTATCATATTATATTATTTAACATTTCAGTACTTTACTCATCCTAAAAAATAAATAAGTAAATAGAAATATTTTATCTACAAAACCCGTATAGACCTATACGCAATACTTTACTCGTCCTAAAATAATCGTCTATGTGGCCCGTATAGGGCTATATGAGGCACTAAAAACAATGACCAACAATGTCCGACCCAAGCTGACACAAGTCAAGTGCTATACGGCCTGTATAGGCAACAAATAGCGTGTGAGGATCATATTGGCGTATGAAAATTCCAAGTTTTTTTTTTTTGTAATGAAAGAAATTCTATAGAAAAACTAAAGGAATTTTAAATGGGAAAATTCCCAAAATAGGTATTTTTAAAAGCAATTTTAAAGTTTTAGATATCATTTGTAAAGAATTCTAAAAATATGTATTTTAAACTAGTCGTGACGACTAGATTCTTGGTGTCAACGAGTAGTTTACAAACTAGTCGCAACGACTAGTTCAGGCTAAGAAATTTCAGGGACGAGTATTTTGACGCCCTAAACATGTTAGGACGACTAGTTTAGGTAAAAAATAGTCTGGATGAGTTTTTATGAATTTTTTTGTACTTTCCTTAGTATTATATTATTATATTTAATTTTACTCGTAATTAGTTTTTCTTTTATAACTTTTAAAATATAAAGTTTAACTAAAATCCAAATACATCATTGAGACGTTCTTTTCTTTATCTACGCGCGGACAGAGGATTTATTCAAAACCGAGCGGGTCAAGTTTATAAAATCCAAATACACCGTTCAAACGTGCTTTTTTTTATTTTTTTAACATCTCGGATTTTTCGTATTTGTTTAAACCGATTCGAGAATGTAATTCGAATCTTTCAAACTATTTAAAACTTGTATTTATTGGTTTTTAACTTGGTTTAACTTATTAATAATTTCATAACTTTTAATCATGTCAAATAGTCCTTAACAACCTTTAAAATCGCTTAAAACGGCTAAAAATCGCATTTTCGGGAACTACAGAGACTAGTTTTGCCAATTCTTTTCTATTTTCGATTAAATTAATGAAACTTAAGCTCTAAGACATGTCAACTAACGTTATAAACATTCCAATTTTGTTTTATTGTTGTCCAAACCGAAATCTTTAAGTTATTATACCCGATTTTGTTATTAATTAATTATTCGGTTTCCTAAAATAGTTATTTCCTAATGAACAAGCCTTAACCATTAATATTTAAGCAAGGCATATCATAAAAACCTAGACTATGACTTCAATACTAGCCACCATATCTAAAATCCATGAAATTTCCCTTTCCCCATTGTTGGTTTCTTCAATTTCTTCAAGTTCTTTAAGCCTTCGTTGACTTTCAAGCTTCAAGACCCTTTGACCTCGATTATCTCTTGTTTCATTCATTGTTCGGGTAAGTTGTATTCTTCAATATTGTATATTTTTATCTGTAGAACAAAAGCCCTCAATCAATTTTGCTGATTGAGGGAGTCTCGGTGGTCAATTGGACTCAAACCCTCTTAAGGGCATAATAGTCAACAAGTTTGACTTAACGTTTTCTCATACTTCTGGTCGGATTCAACATTCGGTCCAGAATACTTTCATTCTCGTAAAGTAATTTTAAGGATACTTCCCAAAACCTGACTTCCGACTCACTGTTCGGATTCTGGTCAGTACCAGCTCGCTTAAATCTTAAAACAAACATAACTTGAGTTCTAAATGTCCGTTTGGATTGATTCCAGTGGCCACGAGTTCTTTTTTATTTATATTATCGTATCCTAAAATCTCAGATTCTGAATTATATATATCATTTGACATGTAGCGGACGACTCGCTTATCGTTAGCTCGTTTAATCGCATTTAGTAATCGCTTAAGGTGAGTTTATTATTCCCCTATTTTACCAACTTTTCTAAACGTTTTGGGGACATATGCGTACCTATCAGTATTTCATACTATATATATATATATTCAAACAAATGCATACGTGTAATTGTGAATGACTTAATCAAAAATACGTGCTACTTGCTTACTTGTGTTACTATTCAATCATTCATATATTGGGATTACTATTCATTCATTCATAGAGCGGGTGCTCCTGCTGGTGACCAACGCCCGATTCGCTTGGCAACGGTCTACACACTTGTTTATGGTTTGATTATATTTACTGCACTTATCACGTTATGCTTATTTATATTGTTTTGTTAAAAACTGGTGATATTCTCACTCAACTTTATGTTGACAAAAATCCATTTTATACGCATATGCAGGTTGCTTGTATTGAAGATTGAAGCTTGGACATGTAGACAAGACCTTAGGATATAATCAAGTTAATCTTTATTTGAGCTTATATTTATATATTTAAATTGTTTGTTGTATCTGGATAGTGTGTGTATAATTGAAATAAAATAATTAATTAGATATTGTCACTTTTATATTATGATAGTATCTTCGAGCTGTGAGCAATCGGATCACGCCCCGACATTTCTGCCTTATGTTGGGGTGTGACAATTTACGTGCTGACATAAGATTTATTCAAAACCGAGCGAGTCAAATTTATATCAAGGCTTTTTTACCTGCTCGGTTTTAAATAAATCTTATGTCGGTACGTAGATAAAAAAGAGCACGTCTGAACGGTGTATTTAGATTTTAGTAAAACTTTATATTTTAAAAGTTATATAAGAAAAACTAATTATGAGTAAAATTAAATATAATAATATAATATTAAGAAAAGTAAAATAAAAATTATAAAAACTCATCTAGACTATATTTTACCTAAACTAATCGTCCCGACAAGTTTAGGGCGTCAAAATACTTGTCCTTGAATTTTTCTTAGCCTAAAATAGTCGTCGCGACTAGTTTTGTAAACTACTCGTTGACACCAAGAATTTAGTCGTCACGACTAGTTTAAAATACCTAATTTTGAAATTCTTTACTGACAAATACTTAAAACTTAGAAATTTGTTTTTAAATATAATTATTTTGAGAATTTTCTTATTTTAAATTTAAGAGATGTGAAACGTGTGTTTGTGGACATGGTACAAGTAGATTAAAAGAAAGGCTATGGTTATCCACACACCTTTTAACGTGGGGTTTCTTACGATCGTATAACCTCTATACGATCATATGTAGGGTGTGTGAATAACCAAAGGGTGTACGCATATCATATCCCAAAAAAAAAATTAGTGGTACCAAAAATAAAGCTGGAAATCACATGGTGATCCTTAGGATAGGAGTCAGGTCCTTGTTTGTGGGCGTGGTCCATCTAGGCTTCACTTGTCTACCAAAAATAGTGGCCTCTCAAACACGCAACTACACATATATCTACGTACATAAGATGTAGGTATGATTTTATTTTATAAATGTATCGTATTGCCTTTTCTTTTAAGTTCATGTATAAGGAGCTTGTTTAATACAAAATAATTTAGATAACTACGAGAATTATATAATACACGCGCTTTCTTGTTTGATAAGATTATAAGAAAGTGAAATAGTGTACTGTAATTGACTTTGTCGTTAGTTAATAAGATTAAAAAAAAAACAAAAAAAATATTCATCAGTTTATGCGATTGTAATGGCAGTCTATATAAAATTAAATTAATCATGCAATATTTTAATTTCACACATATTTGATTATCTTTTTACTTTTCTAGAAAAACCTACTATTACTTAATATTTTTTTTGAAAGGGTGCATCTAACTATTTAATCTAATCTATCTAATATAATCTAACTATCTAATTATACTAATAAAAAAAATAATAAGGATGATTTGACAATCTTACATTTATTATTGATCTAATCTCTCTTTTTATTCATTCTACATATCCATAGGTTATGAGACAAAATCAACTTGACAAATCATTTATAATTTTCTTTTTAATCTTTCATCACATTCATCCTATCTATCCTAGGTCATGGGTCAAAATAATTTTGGCAAATAAGTTATAATTTCCTTTATAATTCTCTAATTCCTCATATTATTTATCCTACATACATATGGATACAATTTTCACAAATGAGTTATAATTTCCTTTTTAATTCTCTAATCTATCATTTCATTCATCATAGCTATCCATGTATATGTTGGAAATTTATGTTAAATGAATTGATATTTTATTTAGTGAAATATTAATGAAACTCTTAATATGGTGAATTAAAAATAAACTCTTGGGTAGAGTTTGTTTATGTCACTTGATGATATTAATTAGAGTTTATGTCTCAAATTAAGTGAGACCTTTCACTCATCCATGTTTATTGCATAAATTTGCCTAAAGAAAGAGAAGAGAAGAGAAGTGTTAGAACAAAAAGGATGATCATAAAAAACAAACCTTATATATTTCATTTTCCGTGGAATATTGTAGAGGAGAACTCTCTAAATTAATCTTCATATTATCAAGTTCTAACACACTAAAATATCCGGTGTAGCCTCGGGCGCGTAGCCTTCCCCGGCAGTACATACTACTTCGGTTGTTGTACCCTAGAAGACGAACGTGTTATCTAAGTAGAGGCACGAAATCTGTTTTAAAGGACCCGTGTTGAACACAAATCCTCAGCCACAAACGCCAATTTTTGTTTGTTTTTTTATGATAGTCAAGGTGCCTAGTCAAAGACCAAATATGATGAAAACACAAGATGAAGCTATTACATGAAGTATCGGATTAAGACACCATATCCAATCAATTTTGAATATACAAAATTGTATATTATATTTATTTTATTCGATTTTGTAACCGATATTGTACTCGTATATTTCCCATTACTAACGAGAGTATCGCTAGTGTTTATTATTTTATTTTTTAAATAAAAAAGTGACTCATTTTCCTACAATCTTAAAACAGATTTCGTGAGATTGTTGCTACAATTTTAAAACCTTAATTATAAGGATTTTGGGTTTACGAAAGAATTGATTTAAAAGGTTTTTGAATTTTTTTTCCATGAAACTTTTGGAAATAATTTTGGGAAATATTATGTGTAGTACAACATCGATTTTGGATATCTTAAAAGATTGGAGTACAATCTTACATAAAAAAAATCGTGTTACATAACAAAATGTTTGATTAGACCGTTTGGTTTAGAAACGATTTTTGTAATCATGAGTATTCTAACAACAATGTTAGAAACAGTTTTTGGATAACCGTTGAGGTTTTATATCTAACAACCGTGTTAGAAATGGTTCTTAGTAAACCATTCATTTTAAAATGATTGTTGTAATTGGAGATTTTCTAAAATCATGTTAGAAATGGTGCATAAAGAACATACGTTTAAAACCAATTTTGTAATCAGTTGTTTTTCTAACTTGTGGGTTAGACCTGGTATATTGGTATACAACATATGACCATATGTTTAAATATCTAACATGCATGTTAGATGAGATTTATTATATATATATATATATATATATATATATATATATGTGTGTGTGTGTGTGTGTGTGTGTGTGTTTAAATGTTTTGTGTAAACGTTAATTTCTTAACGGGCGCGTTAGAAAATAGTGTTGTATACATGTGCATTCTAGTGAAATAATGCACAAAAGATTTCACGTGTGTCTGTTCATATTCCCCATATTAAGTTACTAATAATTACCGCATTAACTTGGTGTTAATGGAGTAACTTTTGGGTTATACACTAGAAAAACCAACATTTTAAAAGGTTTTGCCTCAAAGTTTAATGTATTTCGTCTAACATGCGCATTAGAATCGTTTAAGTTCTAATATGTTGATAGAAATTGTTTATTTTATAAACCATACTGACTGAACATTTAGTTATCTAGCGTGTGCGTTAGAAACAATTAAAAATGGTTTCTTTTGTAGACTCTATCCTTGGAAAACGTTATATGTAAATGTTCAAGTTTATAATGTGCGCATTATAATATATTTTTTTTACTTGCTTGCTAGAAATCGTTTTAGTACATGGGTATTAAATCTAAAGCGTATAAAACCATTTGATATTTCAGGTTTTGATTTTTTATATTATAAATCCTTATTGATATTATTAATATAATATATTGCAAAACTAAAAAAATGTTTTAGAATGATTTTTTAAACAACGTTTTGCATATTTAGATAATTCAAAATGGTTTGCTACTCATGCTAAAAGTGATACATGTTAAACTAGGATAACGTTCTCAAGGATACTTTATGGTGGAAGAAAACTTCGTGTTGTGTGAACAAAATAGATTGTCTAACCTTCGCTACTTAAGTGTAGTAATTGTAACAACTTGATGTTGTTTTGAACATTTTTGTTCAAGAGTATGGTTTCAAAATTGAAACGAAGATATGAGGATATGTGTAAGGCCCCGAACCCGGTGGCCCTACTTTAGCGTTGGATTTACTCATAAACGCAGTTCTAAATATCAGAGTTAATTAAAACATTCGCGGAATTTAAAAACTTTCATAAAACATTTCATAAGAAAACACGTCTTGTCTTAAAACATCATTTTGTCTTTCAAAATAAACGAAACATTAAACGTAAAGATCCTGAGTCTTTCGATGCCAGCCTCTTATTCAGTGCCACGTGTCTCCTCAAGCGAGCTGCCTCATCCTACTCACCTGCGTGCATACTAAAAGTCAGCTACGCTGAGTGAGTTCTAGTTAATCATACACTATACAATACACATAAACTTATATTCTTTCATTCATACTTTCATACTTTCATTCATACCTTCATTCATACCTTCATTCATACCTTCATTCATACTTTCATTCATATTTTCTTTACATACATAATCCTACGTTTTAAAGAGCCTTTCGCCCTATAACCTCACAGATATTATAAGGGTCTGGTCCCTAACATCACAGATATTATAAGGGTCTGGTCCCTAACATCACAGATATTATAAGGGTCTGGTCCCTAGTTCTCGAATATTAGTAGGGTTCGATTCCCTCTTCGTTACCATACAACCATACATCATACCTCGAGTATTATTAGGGCTCGGTACCCTTTTCGTAACCATACAACCATACAACCGTCTTTTCCTTCTTTTAGTAACTTTATTACATTCATACACATAAGCATACATATCATACTTACCTTATACATAGCGTTACAACCTGACGGTACGTGCAATATCCGAAGATCGTTCACGTACCATCAAGCAATCATTCATACATATCACATATGACATACACTTATCACTTAGGATAAATGTATTAACAACACATCGAGTATGCACACAGCCCCGAAAACATAACAAGGAATGGGGCTAGAAACTCACCTGAACACGGTTACGTTCACCGTTAATCGTAATCCCTTTCTTCAGTTGTGCACGGCTGACTGTATAACAAGTATACGCATCAATTAACTATCATTTCTCATATTGCATTTCAATCTTTATATGACCCACAACGAACGGGGGTCCGGGGGTAGCGCCCCTGGCAGCGGGGTCTAGGGGCGGCAGCCCCTAGCAGGGTCCAAGCGAAGTTAAACCTTAAGCGAACTTAGCTTTAGGCGAAGTTATCATTAAGGCGAACTTGGCCGTAAGCGAAGTTATCAATTAGGCGAACTTGGCCTCAGGCGAAGTTACCAGTTAGGCGAACTTGGCCGTAAGCGAAGTTATCAATTAGGCGAACTTGGCCTCAGGAGAAGTTACCAGTTAGGCGAACTTGGCCGTAAGCGAACTTATCAATTAGGCGAACTTGGCCTCAGGCGAAGTTATCGCTTTGAAGGCGAAGTTATCACTTTGAAGGCGAAGTTATCGCTTTGAAGGCGAAGTTGCCCAGTTCAGCCGCTGTTTGGTTTCTATCAAGCATTTTTGGCGATTTTAACACCCTTGTTATGGTTCGACATCACCCACTACGCTCCCCAACCGTTTTCGGTCGTATAAACACTATAAAGCTTGGATCTTTAAACTTCAAAGATCAAGAATCATACCTTTTCGTGCTTGTTTGGATCTCGTTTAACTTGTTTAATCACAACTAATCGCTCACTCTCTCTCGGATCACGCTCGTTCCTCTCCCTCGGCCGCCGGCGGTGTGAGTGGTGTGGGTGTGTTTTGGAGTGTTAGAGAATAAGATGGAATGAGTGATGTTTTAGGGTTTAGGGGATATTTATATCCCTTAAGCCCATGGACCTAAGGCACATTCTCATTTAACCCATCTCAATTAATCTAAGTCCATGATCCGCTCCTTACTCGATATTAAATAATCAATAACGCGAAATCACTAAACATAACTTTCTTTATTCAACCTTAAAATTTTAGGATGTTACAATATGCATGCATGGATTTTTATTTGAGGGGGTACCTTAATACATAACATAAAATGATATCATTGAGATGATTCATGTCGGATGATGAAAGTGCTGAAGATAATAACACTTTGAGATTAGATGTCTAGAAGTCGTCTGCTTATCCATTTAAATTATTATAAAAGTTCTTTAGACTTTATGTTGTAATTCGGTTGTATTATTATTTTGTGTTCAATATCTTCGGATAACACATGCAATTTTACAATAAATACAACAATATTTATTGTAACGTAGGATAGTGCAAAAATAATTTTGCATAAGAAACAACATCATGAGAGTGTCATGGAATAACAAGGTGAGTGTATTAAGATGAAATACACAAGAATGTGATATTTAACTCCTTGGAAATCAGTAAATGTGAATTGATATATGTTAATGACGTATTTAACTCCTTGAATATTAAATAAGTGTGAATTGTAACATATGAATTAATATATGCTGATGAGATATTTAAATCCTTGGAAATTCATCATTGAAAATTCACCGAGTTGAATCGTAAGAGATTTATTATGCTCTTATTGTAATTGATATTAAGTAATCTCAAGAGGTTTATTATAATATGCTTACAATAGCGACGGACATATAGATGTTTCTACCACCATTCACTTTGTTTTAACTATGTGGAAGTTTTATCTTTCATTTTGGGGGAGTATCTCAATAAAAAGTTTCAAGAAACAACACTAAAATGTATAAATCTTTATATGCAAATGTGAATTCCAAGAGTTTGAGTGTTAATCCAATTGACTTTATCTCAACATAATAGAGATTATAGACGAGTGACATTAATCTTGATGAATGTATTTATCAAAATGATCTGGATTAAGACTTATGTTCAAAGTCCATATAAGTAAATGATGAAGCCTTTGAGATCAAAGGAAACTAAGTTATATTCCTTCAATGAATGATGAAGTTATTGTAACATCTCGGATTTTTCATACTTGTTTAAACTGATTCGAGAATGTAATTCGGATATTTTGAACTGATTAAAACTTGTATCGTACTAGATTTTCTCATTAAATAGCTTATTTTGTTTCCTAATTTGTTTTTAGCATCCAAATCGCTTATTTTTGGCATAAATCGAGTAAATTAAGGTCCAAGAAAAGAATTATAACTAAAATGCAAGTCCATATTCATAAATTACTGATCATGCATGAAATCTACAACTTATTTCATTGATTTGGTCATTGATATCGTATTTAGTTACTTAAGCGAGTAAATCTTCCAAATATGGTTTGTTTTTGTAATCTCTATATAAACATATCATAGTTCTCTGCCACAAACTTGATCCAAATGCTAGAGAGAGTCTCCAGCCGTCACCTACCTCCAACCTTCATCAAACTCTTCGGTTTTTGCATTATTGTTGAAGATACGCGCATACACGGTTGACTTTACTTTAGGATCTTTGACTCTTCGTATCTGTTGATTCTTTCACTTTCCGGGTAATTTGTAAACATAGGAATCATTCATATATATTTCCTAGTCAATAACCTTCAATCAGTTTATGAGATTGAAGGGTGTTGACTGGTCAGTCGCTTTAAAACTCGTTAACGGGCAAAACAGTCAACAAGTTTGACTATCAGTTTTCTCATACTTCTTGTCAGATTCAGTTTTCGGTCCAGAAGACTTTTATTCGTGTAACGTAATTTGATGCTACTGACCAAAACCTGACTTCCGAATCATTGTTCGGATTCTGGTCAGTACCAACTCGCTTAAATCTTAAAATAAACATAACCTGAGTTCTAAAAGTCTGTTTGGATTGATTCCAGCGGCCACGAGTTCGTTTTTAATTGTATATCATATCTCACATATTCATATTCTGATTGTTTAAACCATTTGACGTGTAGTGGACGACTCGCTTATTTGTTAGCTCGTTTAATCGCATTTAGTAATCGCTTAAGGTGAGTTTGATCATTCCCCTTTTTATCTACTATTTTCAAATGTTTTAGGGACATATGCGTACTTACTCATATTTTATATCATATATTATATACAAACTCGCAAACATAATCATTGTATGCAAATCAATTAAATGTTATTTGCTAATTGCTATTTTCTTATGAGTATATTCTATCATTGTCGGACAGGTCCGACATATCCCCTTGTATAGGGTTCTCATTAGTATAATCATACTACCGTCTTAGTAACCGGAGCCCGATTCGCTTGGCAAAGGTAAAACGACAACTTTAGTCATTGTAATCAATGCTCTATTCGCTTGGCAACGATTCATTGGCACACTAGCAAGTCTTGGGTTAGTCTTTGGTTGTGTTTATGGTTGATATATGCTTTGTTATGATTTGATTGATTACTATCACATGTGTTGTTTGCGTATTTAATTCATCTATTATTTATTTATTATATAATTATTTGTTGTATCAAAATTGGTGATCATCTCACTTAACTTTTTGTTGACAAACTACATTTTCTACGCATATGCAGGATGCTTTGTATTGAAGATTGAAGTTGGACACTTAGACAAGACCTTAGGATATAATCAAGATAATTATTATTTGAGTTTATATTCATGTATTTAAATTGTTTGTTATAATTGAATAATGTGTGTATACTTTGAATAAAATAATCAATTAGATATTGTCACTTATATTCATGATAGTATCTTCGAGCTGTGAGCAATCGGATCACGCCCCGACATTTCCGCCTTAGGTTGGGGTGTGACAGATTGGTATCAGAGCCGAAGGTTATAAGATAGTTCGTTAGAAATGGTCCTAGACATATGAGTAGGAACCCTATACGTGCTTATCTAAACTGCCTAATGTGCTATTTAAATTGTTTGCTGCTTGCTTAGATTAATTATTTTATTATATTTATCTTATTTATTGTTTGCACACACACAAAAATTCCGAGGCTATGCCTCACATTCAAAATATTTTTCTAAATTTTTTATTTTGGTAGATTATCTTTTATTGTGGGAAATTCCTTAAGAATTCTCGTGTTTTGTTTTGCTCATTCACCTTGAAGCATGGGGGTATGACAAATGTCGTACAACCGTAACTTTAAGTGATTCCCGTAATCGGTTAAACGGTCGTGTGGTAAACATAACCGGCTAAACTATTATACTTCCAAATTTTGTGTTTAGTTATTTTAAATTTATTTGATTCATTGATTCGATATTTAGTTGGGTCGATTAAATGCCACGTAACGCTCATGGTCTGAACAACTCCATTAATTCGATAATTCGTTAATTAGTTGGGTCAATTAAATGCCATCTACACGCTCATGGGCTGAACAACTCAATTGTTTATTACACGTTATTTGAATTGGGCCATCAAAATGCCATGGAACGCTCATGGGAGGTCAATTCACAAACTTTATGTTGATTTATTTAGTTGGGTCATTCAAATTGCCATGGAAAGCTCAGGGAGGTCAACTCGTTTGATATGCTTGGTTATTTTATTTTTGGAAAATTTTATAAAACATTATTTACTTAAATGCTTCAAACTTATACACATTATTTTAAATTCCGACTCGTCCTCAAGTCATCACTTGCACAAATCTATTACATCACTCATTTTCCCAACTTACCCATCATCTTATAAAGTTTCATCTTTGGTCCTCATAGAATGTCTTTCCTAGGAATCAATCATCGTAATCAACGTAGTTCACCTGCTTCTCGTGATTGCTATTTGACTACTAGAATCGACAAGGAGTTTGCTACTGTATTCCGTTAACCAAACAACCGCCAATCTCGACAAAACTAAAATACACCGAACAAGAAATCTTATACTGACTCATATCCGTTAAAATATTTAAATCATCTTTTCTAATTTATTTTCAAACTATAAATTACCAAGTGTACTTAAATCCTTACCCTCAATTTTAACTATAAATATTTGATTTCTTCCTGTCTTTCCTCAACTTCATGATAGTTTTCACAACTTATTTTCCATTCTATAATCTTTATTATTAAAATTCAATTATGGTAAATTTTATTAATATTAAACTAAATTTTTCATAACTCAAATTTAATTTTCATTATTAAATTAAAAATCTTCCATTAATTAAATTTTTACCGTTCAAAAATCTTGATTTTTGATAAATCTCCATTAAAACCCATCACTCACTTTATTTATTGGTTAAGTTCGTTAATTAGTTGAAACTAAACGTTGGCTCGTAAATACTTCAACCCCCTACTTTGATTTTTGATACACCTTGAGAATCTTGAACGTTTTAAATGATAAACTCGTAGTTGTTAGAATAGTCATGGTGGTTCATGCATTTCTAGCCTCACATTTATCTTATTTTATTATATGGTTCACTTTAATTTAAAATTTGTTATTTACTTAAATTTCCATTATCAATAATTCAATTTACATATTTCCAAATTTTTATAACGATTTTGTGAAGAAGGAAAAATCCAAGAATTCCCAATTTAATCTAATTTAATATCTTCAATTACCTACTTTATTTTTTATCTAATTTTAAATATTTAATTGGAATATAACTATCTCGGTGACTCGGAAATATCCACTTCCCAGTTTAATCTATTAATAATTTAATTCAAATAGGTATATCTTCGTATTATCATTAATATTTAAATTATTAATTACTAACTATTATAATATTTTAGGATATCTTAATCGAATTAATCTAATCTCAACACCACAAACTTGAAAAGCTATGACTTTATATTAACTTCTCTTTAAGTTCTTAAACTAACCAAACTCGACTCATCAAAATTTTTGTTAACTATGTTTAAACTTATACTCTCAATCTTAAGAACTTCATTGCTAAAGAATATGATCTTTAAAGATTCCGCATGCTATTAACTATTTAAAGATTTGTTATAAATTAACTTTTGTGCATTTTATCGCCTGAATAAAATTCCTTTCATCAAGATAGACTTACTAGAATCTTGTACCTATACCTCAATTCCTTAGTTTCGATTATCACGATTTATAAATAACATTTATTTCGCGAAATTTGTTTCCTTCGTAAGCAAAAGATATTTAGAACTTACCTTATTTTATTAATCAAACTCGAACATTTATTAAATATCTTTTGAAATTAAAAATTTTTCAAAACATTTGCTTCTTTCCAAATTATGGTTTTAAATGTTTTATAACCAACATGATGAAACGAGTTATGCGGACCATCCGACGATAAGAGTAATTATGGTCCGGAACATAATTATTCAAGTTCTCGCATGGGAATCATAATACGTATAATTGTCTGTCATGATTTAGAACCTAAGATAGCATGGGTAACGGTACAACTGATGAGATGATAAGGACATTGTGGATACGCCGCTGGTACATCCAATATATAAATGCCCTTATCGGATTGTCATTTGAAGCGTTGCTTCGATTATTAGAAGTTTTATGTTATGATATTTTCCTTAAAAGTTTAATTATTTTCAAAAATGATAGTTTTCTAGTTTTCCTTAATTTCGGGACGGAATTCCCTAAAGTAGGGGAGACTGTAACATCTCGGATTTTTCGTATTTGTTTAAACCGATTCGAGAATGCAATTCGGATCTTTTGAACTGATTAAAACTTGTATTTAACTTGGTTTAACTTATTTTATAATTCCATAACTTTCAATCATGCCAAATAGTCCTTATAAACCTTTAAAATCGCTTAAAACAGCTAAAAATCGCATTTTCGGGAACTACAGGGACTTATTTTGCCAATTCTTTCTTATTTTTGATTAAATTAACAAAATTTAAACTCCAAGAAATGTTATAGCTGGTACAATTTCGTTTTCTTGGTGTCCAAGCCAAATTTGTTAGTTATTGTACCAGATTTTCTCATTGAATAACTTATTTTGTTTCATAACATCCAAATCGCTTATTTTGGCATAAATCGAGTAAATTAAAGTCCAAGAAAATGATTATAACTAAAATACAAGTCCATATTCATAAATTATTGATCATGCACAAAATCTACAACTTGTTTCATTGATTTGGTCATTAATACCATATTTAGTTACTTAAGCGAGTAAATCTTCCAAATACGGTTCGTTTTTGTAATCTTTATATAAACATATCATAATTCTCTGCCACAAACTTGATCCTAACCCTCGAGAGAGTCTCCAGTCGTCACCTATGTCCAACCTTGATCAAACTCTTCGGTTTTTGCATTATTGATGAAAATACGCGTATACACGGTTGACTTTGCTTGCTTTAGGATCTTTGACTCTTCGTATCTATTGATTCTTTCACTTTCCGGGTAAGTTGTAAAACATAGGAATCATTCATATATATTCCCTAGTCAATAACCTTCAATCAGTTTATGAGATTGAAGGGTGTTGACTGGTCAGTCGCTTTAAAACTCGTAAAAGGCAAAACAGTCAACAAGTTTGACTATCCATTTTCTCATACTTCTGGTTGGATTCAGCGTTCGGTCCAGAAGACTTTTATTCTTGTAACGTAATTTTAATGCTACTGACCAAAACCCGACTTCTGACTCGCTGTTCGGATTCTGGTCAGTGCCAGCTCGCTTAAATCTTAAAACAAACATAACCTGAGTTCTAAAAGTCAGTTTGGATTGATTCTAGCAGCCACGAATTTTTTTTTAGTTGTATATCATATCTCATAGATTCATATTCTGATTGTTTAAAACATTTGACGTGTAGTGGACGACTCGCTTATTTGTTAGCTCGTTTAATCGTATTTAGTAATCGCGTAAGGTGAGTTTGATCATTCCCCTTTTTATCTACTGTTTTCAAATGTTTTGGGGACATATGCGTACTTACTCATATTTTCTATCGTATATTATATACAAACTCACAAACATAATCATTGTATGAACATCAACTAGATGCTATTTGCTAATTGCTATTTTCTTATGTGTATTGATACGCGTCGGATATGTCTAAAAGAATGACCCTCACAACTAAGCTTTAAATTTAAAACGAAAATCCTAACACGTCACACAACCGGCAAGTGTATCGATCGCAAGTAGTATAGACCTAGGAAGTCCGAGTATCGAACCTGAGCACACGTAAGAACGTTAATGATCACTAACTCTAGACAAGACCTTACCTAAGAATAATATTTAATTGATTTTAATTTTGGTTTTTCTTTTTTATAAAATAATTTAACTGGACTAACTGACAAAAGTTACCAAAAATAGAAAACTTAACAACAAACTAACTGTGTTTACTTTGGATGGAGAAAAACGTCTACCTAGGTTTGAATCAAATTGTAGGTCTAACAAGCAAATGGATTGGATGACAACAAGACACCGGTTCCTAAAGATGACACGACTAAGGATCGCTCAGGCTCACTGGATCACCTCTCGGTGTCACTCAACACTACTCTTAATCTGCTAAAACGACTAAACCGGAAAATTATTGTTAACGTGTTCTAATGTTGACTCACATCTCGGTCTCACCAACACTCGACCCTAATGGTAATGAATACTACACAATTAAGGATAGAGGAACAATTCAACTTAAACCAAAATAGATCAACTAGTCGTTCAAAACACCTAAACCGGACAAGAAACGAACTCGCTCTCGCGTAATTCTAATTCTAGCATGCAAAGGCAATGAGACAAACCTAACTTCTTATCACCTCTCGGTCTCTTAGAAGGTGTTTAACCGCTGTACTTTAACCACAAAATCATGCAACAAAACCCTATGGTTGTACCTACCGCAAACAAACCCTAAACACAAAGTCTAGAATCAAACAAGCACCGATCAATCAATACAAAACTAATTAACCAACGCAAGGAGTTTAAGCAATGAATTACCAAAATTTCCAGCCCTTAAACATAACCTATTTCATGTCTAAATCAAACTTTACAATGACAATTCAAGTCTATCAATCAAACGATCAATAAAACTCATCAAACACTAGCAATTATCATCATTCCTAGGTAGAACCGACAAGATTAGCCTAGCATAATATTTGGACAGCAGCTATTAATTAATAAAAACATCATATAACTCATTCAAATCATCAATTCAATCATTCAATGATCAACAATAATCATAAACAAGTCAAACTCTTAAGCAATTGCAAAACAAATTAACAATTGAATAAGAAAATTAAAGTTTGATGAACAATGTTATGAAAGAAAGGATATGGATGAACTGGGGATGCTCTTGGCTGTAGAAACTGATGGTGAATGATCCCGAGGCTTGTTCTTGACTCCTTCTTCCTTCCTTAGCCGTCACAAGATCCAAACCCTAGCCGAGAAAAGCTTTTTTCTCTCTCTTTTCTTTCCTGCTGTCTTGTGATCGGACCAGCTGCCCAACTTAGGGTTTTTTATTTTTTTTTATATTATAATATAAAGGTAGGCATGGGCTTTTCCAACATGTAATCAGGTCGGGCTTTGAGTTTTTTCTTGAAATCGTATGCATAAAAGGCCCGTAAGCTCCTCGAAAAGTCCAGTTTCTTCATTCTTTTAACCATAGCCTACAAAATAAACATTATTATGTAAAACCCATATAAAAAAAGTCAAAATACATAAAATATAATATAATAACGTAGATAAAATGTGCGGAAAATAAGTGTGTTTTACAACACATCATGTATATTCTATCATTGTCGGAGAGGTCCAACATATCCCCTTGTATAAGGTTCTCATTAGTATAATCATACTACCGTCTTAGTAACCGGAGCCTGACTCGCTTGGCGAAGGTAAAACGACAACTTTAGTCATCGTAATCAATGCCCGATTCTCTTGGCAACGATTCATTGGCACACTAGCAAGTCTTGGGTTAGTCTTTGGTTGTGTTTATGGTTGATATATGCTTTGTTATGATTTGATTGATTACTATCATATGTGTTGTTTGCGTATTTAATATTTATCATCTATTATTTATTTGTTATATAATTATTTGTTGTGTTAAAATTGGTGATCATCTCACTCAACTTTATGTTGACAAACTCCATTTTCTACGCATATGCAGGATGCTTTGTATTGAAGATTGAAGTTGGACACCTAGACAAGACCTTAGGATATAATCAAAATAATCATTATTTGAGTTTATATTCATGTATTTAAATTTTTTGTTATAATTGAATAATGTGTGTATACTTTGAATAAAATAATTAATTAGATATTGTCACTTATATTCATGATAGTATCTTCGAGTTGTGAGCAATCGGATCATGCCTCGTCATTTCCGCCTTAGGTTGGGGTGTGACAGTTATGTATGTGCTACATACCATCACTTGTGAGACTTTCTTAAATACTAAATTTTAGATATTGTTAATAAGTCTCATAATTTTGTCTAAAATTTTGGGTTGAACGTTTCAAAGTGAGATTATAATGGCTGTGAAGAATCAGAATGATGCATCTTATGTTCACATGCTAAAGTATTGTAGTCTAAAGCATGCTAGACTAGTACTTGTTAATTGTGATGCTTTGCGAAGACTAATTAATGTGAAACATTCACAACACAAGAATGAATTTGTGTATGGACAAATTTAAAGAGGGTCATCATTCAATATAAGGAAATGATATAACTTATGAGGATCGTCAGAAGACCTCAAATTTTTTAGTATGTTCTAGATTTGTTAACAAACTTATGACAAATTTAGCTTAAACTTTATCAAGTGGTGGAAGCTAACACTAAGGCATGTGTTACTTTATTAGTTAGTAAGCATTGATGAACTCACTGATACAAAGTCGTGGTCTTGTTCAAATCTTAAGTGCCGATTTATAGTCATAAGTAAAGTTAAGCAAACTTGTCAAAATGCAAGAAATGTGGGGGAAGCCATTTAAGAAACAACCCTTTTGGGTTATATAGAAATGGTAATGAGATGATTTCTCATACTTGTGTAGAAATGAAGAACCCTTCTTTACCCCATCCAAAAGTTGGATGATGTTATCCAATAGCACTTAAATGAGGAGGTGTCTTGCATTTGAACTTGGAAGGTTTAGCAATGAGGATTGTTATAATTCAATCTAACATTGCAAACACAAGTCTAAGTGGAGGACAAAACGGTCGTAGTGCATAATGGAGATGTGTTTGCCTTAATAATAAGTGTATCTTACAAATAAAAATATTATAACCAGATTCAAGTGGCCATTGTGGTTATAGTCTTAGAAAGTTTACAACAGGCAAAATTAACTTATAAGTTAAAAACACATCATGACAACTGATCTCAACTACGCAAGTTATCTGTAGTGACTAGACAAAGTCAAAGATAATGTTATGGATCCAACAACCTGAGGGTTTAGTAGAGATCAAGTTGTGGAATGAGACTAAAGCCCATGAAAAAGGGTATATAAAGGAAAACCTAACTTAGTTGACTGGAGATCCCAAGATCTAAGTTCAATAGGAAAACCTAATTATATATCTAAGGGTGGTCACTGTGGGGGCATAGCTTATGTATAAGTTGACACATAAGCTAATATATATAGCCTCCTAAATTATAAAGGGAGTCTAATTACTTCCTAGTCCATTCCTATAACAACAGTGACATGTCGTGAGGCTAAGCATAATATATGGTTAATGATTTGTGTAAATCATTGTAACCTTAATGCTTTTAATGATTTATGGACAATCACCTATGTGAAAGAGAAGTGAGGTCGCTTTGAATGAAATTGTGGAGTGCGCAATTCCTAGAGCTTCCACAGAACCAGGCTAGTGTTCCAGGACCATAATGGACACGACAATGGGGGATGTGCTCGGTTAGGGAGAGTATTGTGTGAAGCGTATTATCGTCTGCACAAATGGGGGTTTGTTCAAGGACATCGCGTCTACTAACCGATAGGAGACTAAGTATACTTCACAAATGAAGGTTCAAAGCTAACACCTACCTATCCTACAATATTTAACTGTCGAGGTTCCATTGGATATCTTGTGTATGTTTTGATCAATCTCCATTCATGTGGGGGAATGTTGGAAATTTATGTTAAATGAATGGATATTTTATTTAGTAAAATATTAATGAAACTCTTAATATGGTGAATTAAAAATAAACTCTTGGGTAGAGTTTTATTTATGTCACTTGATGATATTTATTAGAGTTTATGTTTCAAATTAAGTTAGACCTTTCACTCATCCATGTTTATTGCATAAATTTGCTTAAAAAAAGAGAAGATAAGTCTTAGAACAAAAAGGATGATCATCAAAAACAAACCTTATATATTTCTTTTTCCATGGAATATTGTAGAGGAGAACTCTCTAAACTTCATCTTCATATTATCAAGTTCTAACACACTAAAGTATCCGGTGTAGCCTCGGGCGCGTAGCATTCCCCGGCAGTACATACTGTAACATTCGTCAATTTCGGGTCTTGTTTGTATTCGTTTTTGTATTTGTTTATTATGTAAACCGAAGCTTATGTTATAATCAAAATGATGGATTTATGTTACAATATTGTTTCACACTTGTTGGGTCTTGAAAACATCCTATTTTTATTTGTATTTTTATTTATTTATTATTTATTTATTTATTTATTTTTTTGTTGTTTTTTGTTTTTGTCTTGATCCATTTTGCATGAAAACTCTTGTGTCTCACACCCATATTTGACCACCAACATTACCCTATATATACACCACCTTTCCTCTTCATTTTCCCTTGCTACAACTCAAAAAAAAAAAAACTCTCTCAAACATCAAAGATTCAAGGTTATCTTCTTAAGTGTTCTTGAAGGATTTTGGTCTTTCATCTTAATTAGTTTATGTAGCCTTATTAATACTTGTTTATGGTTGTGCAACATATATATAATATACATCCCTTGTTTACCTTTGGTAATTACTTCTCCGATTCCGGTCGGTGAGGTTTCGGACCCCATAAGGCAAGACTTCATGGAGGACTTCGTGTCCTTGATATATATACATCTATGTAACTTGTTCATACATATTAATCTTGCTTATTTTAGTTTGTTGGTCATGTTTACAAGTTCCATGGTTATGGGTTTTTAAGAGTCTATGCTTCGGTTTAACCGTAAATAGCTCTAAACCGTAAACCGAACTTTGTTACTAGTTTTGTTTGTTTAAACATACTTAGTGTTAGATCTAAGTTTCTAAAATCATTTTTACAAATTCTATGGTTATGGGTTTGTAGAATCTTACCTCGGTCTTAACCCGAAACACGATCCGAACCGAAAACCGAACTTTTGTTTAAAGACTTTATTGTTAACTTTTGGTATTTTTTTTATTTGTACATTATTATACAAGTTATTTAGTGTTTGGACATGTGGAAACCATCTATGAACTTGTTGTAATATGGAAACCGAACCAAACCAATTCTTGCTCGCTTAAGACACACAAGTGTGTTTTTTTTTAGCCATCAAGACTTGTATTTTTCTTTAAAAATAGTTACAAATTGATTTTTAAATATTTTCTTAAGTACTTGGAAATGTTGGATCCAACTTGATCTCATAACAAAGTTTGGACCGACAAAACCGAACACTCGCTTAACGTGCGTTGTTAGTTCTAAAACAATGGAACTACATACTTGGTTAAGTCTTATTAAATTTTATTGAGTTATCTCATAACATTCAATATTTTGGAAAGTTGACTTTGGGTTTGACCAATTATCAAGACCCGAACCGACAACCCGAACACTCGATAAAAAAAACCCGTTTTAGTATCTTTATTCCAAAGGGATTTGCATTCTTGCATTTTACCCACCTTATTACTTAACATAGGTTGAGTAAATATTAAGGTTAGATACTTTAACCCGGTTTCGAGCAAACTTACATTTTTAAAGGGTTATTATTATAAATTCTTAAATAGTCACATTTTAAACCTTGAACTTTAATTATTTACATTTCTCAACATTTATTTTATTTAAAGACCTTCAAGACAACCTTTCTAAATTCAAGACTTCTTTTCTTTTTAGGCATTGTGCGTTAAACTCGTCGTTCCGACAAATCTCCAAATTATCATCTTTCAAGTTTACCACTTGAAGGTGAGTACTTCATACCCCATTTTCCATCTTTTATTTTAGGGGTGACATTTCATACTTATTCAACAAAATGCTTTATATTTGAATCTTAAACCACAAACGTAGTTGTATACTTTACCTAAATAATTGCTCGATTTGGTGTTCTATGCTTATATGCCTATGTGTTTATCGCTTTTGGTTGGTGGAACTATAAAATCCTAGACTATTTGGCATCCCCTTATAGCAAGGTGTCGTTAACGTAATGCAATTAATGATAACTATAAAATCTTAGACTATTTGGCATCCCCTTATAGCTAGGTGTCGCTAATGTGTTTAGCGATATCTATTTATCCAAATTACCACTTTTATTTATCATTTCGTATGCAAGTTTTGTGGCTATCTTTATTATATACTAATATGATTAAACTTATGAATTGCTCACCGACCTTTGTGTTGACAAACTTTATTTTATGAAATGTTGCAGGTTTGCATCTTGGTTGATTTATGATTGTGAAGAAAACGACATCAAAGACCTTAGGATATTAGTAAAAATGAACAATATCAATTTGCCATATTTTGTGATATCTTGTTTATGGTTATTTTATGGATAATTGTTATGTGACATTTTCGATGCTGTGAAATGAAATGAGTTTATTAAATACTGTCACTTTAATTAGTGTCATGTGCTTATGGACAATCGTTACACCTCGGCATGTTCCGCCGTCTTTGGTCGAGGTGTGACAGATACTGCTTCGGCTGTTGTACCCTGGGAGACAGACGCGTTATCTAAGTAGAGGCGTGAAATCTGTTTTAAAGCACCCGTGTTGAACACGAATCTTCAGCCACAACCGCCAATATTTTGTTTGTTTTTTTATGATAGTCAAGATGCTTAGTTAAAGACCAAATATGATGAAGACACAAGACGAAGCTATTACATGAAGTACTAGATGAAGACACCATATCCTATCAATTTTGAATATACAAACTTGTATGTTATATTTAGTTTATTCGATTTTGTAACCGATATTGTACTCGTATATTTTCCATTACTAATGAGAGTATCGTTAGTGTTTGTTATTTTATTTTTTAAATAAAAAAGTGACCCATTTTTCTACAGTATAATGGGTCAAAACAATTTTGACAAATGTTTTGTAGAAAGAGATTTTTTCTAATTTGTAAATGTGAGATTCTAGGCTTCTTATTATTTTTATTATATATTTTATTTTATTTTTACTTTTAATTTTGTTTATTTCTTTCAATTAGCAGACCTTATTTATTTTTGTTATTTGACAAATTGCGTGTGATACACGAGTCAAAAGCTAGTTATGTTATAAACCAAAACAATAATGATGTTATTAATCAAATAGACTACATGAAAACAACTTTTCATGTTTGATTTGAGATCGATCTCGTGATGTTTTCAAAAGGACAAATTACCCAACAACTTCATTTGTGCTGCAACATATTATATCTTCATTGATTGAAGTAATAAACTACATGAAAACAACTTTTCATGTTTGATTTGAGATCGATCTCGTGATGTTTTCAAAAGGACAAATTACCCAACAACTTCATTTGTGCTGCAACATATTATATCTTCATTGATTGAAGTGTTTGGCCACATCAATCACCCCACATCTCCATTTTACTCTACCACAATCGTACAGTGATACGCATTTATCGAGTTAAGATTTATGGGTATACTGTATACATATAATTTAAATTTGATCAATTAATTATGTTTCTAAGAACTTTGTAAAACTAACTGAAAAAAATTGAATCTGAATGGCTAGTTGGCCACTGATATAATTTTCCTCAAATTTTATAGTTTTTAATAAAAACAATTACTCTATAAAAGAAAAAGGCCATTACAATCTAAACTCAATGGAAACTACATGTATATTTTTGTTTGATAAAAACTTCAATGTCTGGTCAGGGAAATTGGTTGTTAAGGAGTCCATTGATTTGTACTAATGATTGGCTCAACATGCACCAAACTTTGGTTGTTACATTCTTAAGTAACTAGATGAATTCAGGTGACCTAAGTTGATCTACTTAATTAAGAATGTACGTAACAACTTAGGTTAATTTAGATAGTTTTTAATGGTTAACCTGCTAATTGCTAAATAATTTATGATTTTATAGGAGAACAATATTGGAGGAGAAAATTACTGTTTGCGTCCCTGTGGTTTTAAGGCGGAGGCATAATGAGTCCCCGAAATTTTTTTTGAACTAGTTGAGTCCCTGCCTTTACTTAAATTTCAAGGTAAACTTTCATTTTACTGAAACCACAGGGACTTAAATTGTTCGTTTCTGAAACCGCAGGGACTCAAATTGTTCATTTCAGAAATTACAGGGAGTCAACCAATTTAAATTTTTTTTCGAGGACTCATTATGTCTCCGCCCTAAAACCACAGGGACGCAAACAGTAATTTTCTCATATTTGAGAGACTACTAACATTGTTAAAATCAGTAATGTCTTGGTTGGATGAGGAATCGAGCTCCAAGTCATTTTGTTTCGTAATAGTTGAATCGTTATTAGTAGGCCAACGTATATGATTAATTATATATACCTTTGTTTATCATGTATCGTTGAAAAGTTAAAACTAGTTATTTAATATGTAGTTGAGTAATTATACTAGGCCTGTTTAGTGTATGATTGTACGAAACCTCCATAATGAAACACGTGGCTTGTGGGTGAGAAGTACAAAGCTCATTTATCTTAACCATATATGTCTTGATCAAGGATCTAAATCATTTCTTACATTTGTTGATCAAAATATCATAAAAAATAGGTAGTTTATTGCAACTTCTAAAGAAGAATGTCAATTGTATGCCTTCGGTCACATTAGTCGTTTCACTTATAAAACAAGCTTTTAGAACCTGGCGTTGACAGAAAAAATGGAGAGTTACAAGTACTCAGCCTAGTAAGAAGGTACTGAGGAACTAAAGATCGAATACTAAACCTAGGCAGGAAGCACGTAAGAATTACTCGTCAAGTAGTCGCCCGTCTAAACCGATCGGTCCTTACTTCCCAAAGCAAAGGTTTTTTTAGGGAGTAAGTTGATTACTAAACTAGGTAAATATGATAGGCCGGCTTCCTAAAAAGTAAATACATACAAAGTTTGGGAAGTTTAGGAATTAAAATACTATAATACTATTAAAAAATTCGAAAAATCCACCCAACACAAACGATAACGACAGAACGCAATGACAAATACCAATAAAAAAATCCATGGAAGCTCGTTTCTGAGATACCAAATTTATATAACTCTCTTTATTCTTCAGCTTTTCGTGTCTCAGCCATTTCGTTCAACACCTGCAACTATTTCCCGCAGGTAATTTAATACTCAAATCCTTCCTTATATTCTTTTACAAAGCCTTTCTCGTTTATATCTAAATTTGGGTTTGTAACTTTTCACATCCATCAAAGAAAGAACTTCGGTATGCTTTGATTCGATTCGATTCGATTCACTTTTACAAAACTCTCATGATGATAACTCTTTTTTCCCTGATCCTCTGTTCCTAATTAGCCTATTGTTTAACTTTAATGGGTGTTTTTAAATCTCGTCATGTGATTCATCTGTTCATACTTTATGATTTGTTTCCACTACTTGTAAATTGTAATTATGTCTGTCGTACCTTTATTAGTTGTCATCATTATACTTATACCACTGCTCACATGCTGTCTGGATTTTTACTACGGAAAATACGTGAAAGAAAAATTTGCTTTTAAAAAATTTAACTTTTTAATAATTTGGCCGGTTTCAAACCGTAAGCCGAACAAATTTTAAAGTTTCTAAAGCGTATATTCTTTGCTACCTTTCTTCATTAATATGTATTTAACTCCTCAGTAGGGTCTGCATTAATTTGGCATTGATGCATTTTATAGTTGTTTTAATGGTCTTATGTATTGCACATGCTCAATGATTTAAATCATAACTTTTTAGAAAACTGATTATTATTTACTTATAGTTGTTGATGCTGCAGAATTTGTATTTACTAATTATCTGATATACGTTCCCAGTTGAATTCAACTGATTTCCACAATGCCTCCAACTTACTTCCCGCTGCGATGGGAGAGCACCGGGGACCAGTGGTGGTACGCCTCCCCCATCGACTGGGCGGCTGCCAACGGACACTATGATTTAGTCCGTGAGCTTTTACGCCTCGACACCAACCATTTAATAAAACTGTCATCATTAAGGCGTATACGTCGCCTAGAAGTTGTGTGGGACGACGAAGCACAGTTTGATGATGTGGCCAAAAACCGCTCATTAGTAGCCCAAAAGCTCTTACAAGAAGGTGATGCCAGAAAGGGGAAGAACTCCTTGATCGGCTCGGGTTATGGTGGGTGGTTACTGTACACTGCTGCCTCTGCGGGTGATTTTTCGTTTGTTCAAGAGTTGTTACATAAAGACCCGCTTTTGGTATTTGGTGAAGGGGAGTATGGTGTGACTGATATATTATATGCTGCTGCACGTGGTAACAACACCGAGGTTTTTAGGTTGGTTTATGATCTTGCAATGTCTCCTAGTTTTATGTCGGGCAATGGTGGGGGGTTCGCAGCACATGCTGGGGAAATCCCGGCTGCTTATAAGCAGGAAATGAAGAACCGTGCGGTTCATGCGTTGGCACGAGGGGGTAATTTGGGTATTTTGAAGGAGGTTGTTGGTGATTGTTGTGATGAGATGGTTTTGGGGTATAGGGATATTCAAGGGTCGACTGTTTTGCATACTGCAGCGGGACGAGGACAAGTCGAGGTACGTTTCTCTTTTCCTTTCGGTAATTTTTGACGGATTATACGAACACCAGTGACACGTATTCACACATTACTGACTGGCAGCTCAAACATCCTGTATAACCTATTGTATATAGTTAAACGAACCTTTTAACCTTATTCCGCTTGTACGATATGTGAAAAGGTTATACGGCCAGTATGAAAATAAAATAAGGTTTTATGCAAGCCCGTATGATAGGGGTGTGCGGTTTGAATGGGTCGGTTTTGGGTTCAAACGAAGCCAAAACGAAAGTTTTGCTTTTGAGTTTTTGAGGACAGTTAGGCTTGGTTTTTTGGTTTTGGTTCTTTCGGTTATATCATTTAGGTTTGAAATATATTTTTTTTGGGGGGGGGGGGGGGGGGGGGGCAAATAATGAATTTCGGCCTAAATCGTTTTGTTAGTTAATGGTTAACTGATTATTATACGTTTGGGCTAGACTATTTATGAAATTACTTAACATTCTGTTCGGTTTTTTCGATTTTACTTACCCGCAAAACCGAAAGCAAACAGAAAATTCGGTTTACAAAAACATAAAACTAAACTATTGGATTTTGTTTGGGTTCGGTTATTTCGGTTCAGATTTTTAGATATTTTTTCGGTTTAAATTACATGCTAAACCGAACAGAAGATACAGCATTTATGAAAACATAAAATCAAACCGTTGTTTTTGTTTGTGTTTGGTTATTTCCATTTCTTCTGGTTACAGATACCTTTTTTGGGTTTCATGCGCACCCCCTGGTATATGGAAACGTTATATGGGCCTTTTAAATGCGTTCTGCAAAATTATACGACTCGTATAACCTTATACAGCCGTATAACTTTACTGAAGCTGACGGATGTGCCAGTATACATCCTGAATTTTAACACGACACACAAAAATGAAGCAAAAATATAAACACAAAAAAACTTAATGAAACTTGTTATAAAATGCAGGTGGTTCAATATCTAGTCTCTACATATGATATCATAAACTCAACTGACAAACAAGGCAATACACCTCTACATATAGCAGCTTCAAGAGGCCACATCTCTGTCGTTGACTTTTTGGTCAAAGCATCACCATCTTCCCTGCACACCAAAAACAATGCCGGCGAGACGTTTTTACACGCTGCCATTGCCGGGTTCCAAACACCCACATTCAGACGACTCGACCGCCAAATCATCCTCATGAAACAACTAATATGTTCAAAATCGTTTAATATTGAAGAAATAATAAAGGTTACAAATAATGAAGGTAGAACAGCTCTTCATCTAGCAGTGCATGGTAACATTGACAGTGATCTGGTGGAGTTGATCATGACCGTTCGTTCGATTAACGTTAATAAACGCGATAATTATGGTATGACTCCGCTTGACTTACTTAAACAACGACCTGTTTCGGTTTCTTCAGAAATCCTCATTCGACAACTTATGTCCGCCGGTGCGGTGATTACTGATCAAGATTATTATTCGGCTCGAAAAATTCTTGCGAATCATTTGAGAAAAGGGAGCGCGGGTGGAAGCCCGGGAACCACGTTTAACGTTTCGGATTCCGAAATATTTTTGTATTCGGGAGTCGAGAATTCTCCCGGGACACCAACTTTGGGCTCAGGTTCGGGCCCGGGGCTTGTTCCAAACCCGAGCCCAAACCCAGAAGTCAAAAATTCCAGCAAGAAGAAACATAAAGGTATAAAACGGTTCCTTCGGTGGCCCAAAATGAAGAAAACAGGAGATTCTGGCTCTGTTACGGGCTCGGTTGCGGGCCCAGTTTCGTTGAGGGAGAGATACTCGAAGCCCGTGTCACCAACGAACAACAAACGAACGCTTGCGGCTCGGAGTAATCTTGCGAGTCCAACTGCTAAAAAGAAAGTTGCTTCGGGTCTAGTGAACGGGGTGATGCAAGCGATGCCACGTGTCAACCGGCGGTCACATTCGCGTTCTCACTCATTCTCGAGGTCGTCTGTGTCTTCATATAATTCGCATACGGGTGTTGACATAGCAAGTGGGTCGGGCTTAAACCCGATGTTTGATGATGGAGTTGTTGGCAAAGAACACGGTGTGGCAAACAGTAGGAAGTCAGTTAATCAGTACTTTTGTTTCGGTGGGTCCCGGTTGCCTGCGGAGCCCGCAGGTTGTGATGAGATGCAGCAACACGAGATCTATGATCGGTATGTTCTATCGACGGCTTAATTAATCATGTAGCCTGTTGTAATCCTGTTTTATGTTGATGTGTAAGGTTGTTGATTTAGCTTTCATAATGAACTTCAAGTCTTGAACCTTGTTTGAATGCAATGTTTTGTTGCATTTGTAAGTAAGTGTATGTTTGGTTTCAATTTAGATGAAAGGCCATCAGTATGGGCTGTGATTTGACTACTCTATTTTCTTGAAGAAGAGAGGCCCAAATGGCATAAGGCCCAATGATCTGTTTATAAAATCGGGAAGCTAAGAGTGAGCAAAGGAATAGATTACCATTTACCAATCCGAGTAACTGAACGCTTGCGGCCCGGGCCCAAACCCGGAAGTCAAGACTTCCAATAAGAAGAAACATAAAGATATAAAACGGTTTTGGGCCTCGTCTTGCTGAGGGGAAGATACTCGAAACTATTGTCGCCACCGAACAGTAAACGAACGCTTGTGGCTCGGAGTAATCTTGCGAGACCAGTAGCTGAAAAGAAAGTTGTATCGGGTTTGGTGAACGGGGTTATGAAAGCAATGCCACATATAAAACGGCGGTCGCGTTTGAATTTGAATTTGAATTTGATTTCGATTTCTCGGTCATTTGTGTCGTCACATAATTCACATGCGAGTGTTGATATTGCAAGTGGGTCAGGGTTGAATGCGTTGTTTGATGATGGGATTGGCGGTTAAGAATTAAGTGTGGTGAATAATGAAAGTCGGTTAATCAATACTTTTGTTTCGGTAGGTCCCAGTTGCATGTGGAGCCCGCAGGCTGTGATGAGACGCAGCAGCACAAGATCTAACGTTATGTTTTGTTGACGGCTTAAAAAGATTTAGTGGGTCGGTCAACCGTGTAGCATGTAATTGTAGTTTGTTATTGGTTATAACTGCATGTCCGGCATTTAAAAGTTCGATATGTTGTTATAATGAGCTTGGTATAACAGCATAATAGTATCAGGTTAGTGTCCTGTATAACGCAGTTTGAAAAATATAGAAAACATCAAATATACACATATGAATTGCATAATGAATATTAAATCATTGGTAATTGCATATTTCTTAAAACACATAGATTAGTAAGAATAATTTGTATTTGTATTTTAAAAGAATTCAAAATTGATGGTTATGAATCTAGGGAAAAGTTAAAATACAAAGGTAGACAAAAATAAAATAAAATAAAAACCGAAAAGACACAATGACGAAATGAACAAAAGACACAATTATAACTAAAAAAAAGACACAATAAATCGCAAAATATAACACAATACCGAACAAAATATAATACAATGTTGACTAATATAACACAACTAACTTTAAAGCGCGTGTAACACACGAGATGATCCAAATAATAAAGTTATAAATAAAGGAAATAACAAGTTTATAATTTTGAGGGGGCTTCTCAACTTTGGCATAATGACAAGTTGACAACACATAAAAATAACAAGTTAAGCTGCTCAATTTTGTGAATGGTTTGCTTCATTTGAGCATAATTTTGTATGACATGCTTCACACACTATAGTTTAATCACCATTAAAGGAAAAAATCAATGTTAACACAAATGTTTCAAATTTGATAAAAATTAGAAGTATTGATAGGCTTGGAGGTAGCATGTCGAAAGTGTTCGCCGTCTTTTCTTAAATTTTAATAGTTGTGGGAAAAATATTCAATTAGCCAAATCCCGAATCTTTCATTATTTCCAAAAATGTCATTGAAAATAAATTCGAAACCTAAATCACATTTTAAATTCTAACTTTCTTTTATTTGGCATTTTCAAGTCAAAACTTTGAACCCGTAACAAATTTAATGATAAATTTACTGCGTTCTCAAACTTTTAAAAATACTTATATTACCCTTTTTTGACCCGTAACAATCAAATTTAAGTTCCATAAAAAACCTGAAATAGTCATTGAGAAAAAAATTGAGAAACTGACTACGATAAACTTTATTATATATGAAAGTGAATGGCATATATTATTACATTTTAATATATATATATATATAGTTTAGTAAATTAACTGAAAAAATAAATGAATAGATTTAAAGCATATATTTCTAATTTATAAAAATATTTATATTTATAAAAATGTATATATATATATATAAAATAAAGTTTAAAGAAAAATGAATAATTTAATCATGTTATAATAATATAAAGTTTAATGAAGTGTAAAAGAAAAGTGAATAATTATTTATCTATAACATAATTATTAGTTTTGAGAGAAAAAAAGTTGTGAGGTTTAACCAAAAACTGACACGTGTCCACAATTATTTTACTTTATCAGAATAGGTAGATGTCAAGAAAAAAAAATACACAATCAATGACGAAAATAAACACAAAACACAATGATAAACAAAAAGACACAATGGTCTTTTCACTCAACATTGTGTCTTTTTCGAGTTCTTATTTTTTTAAGAATGAGAAGACGGTGGAAACATTTTTGTGTTTTTACTTTTTTTTTTTATTAAATTTTGAGTTATGATTTTTTATTTATTTATTTTTAATTTTTTTGAAGGGTTTTTTTTTTGTGGCTATAAATCATTCTCATTTTTTTTATTTTTGTCTCCATTTGTAGAATAACTTGACCCTATGAATCTATACCGATTAAGGTAAATAAAAAGTTAATATCAATTAATCCTAGTTGAGTTGGTAAGACACAAATATTTGAAAAAAAACAATATAGGTAGTGAGGTTGATTCCCACCAACAATATGTTTTTCATTTTATCATTACGGTTCAAAACCATCAAAATGAGACAATTTAAATTAAATAAAAATAGATAATGAAGTGAATTTTGTTAAATTGAAAACTTGTACGCATACTATGTGAAGGGCTTAGTTGAATATCATGTGAGCAATAGATCTTTTTCTAATTGTATAGTTATATAGTTAGATAGATATAGTGGGTCTTTAACCGACCTTATATATTTACGAATTTCCCTTACAATTTTGTATATATTGCAAAACGAATAAAGAAAACTCTTAATTTGACACATAAGTATATTCTATTACCACGATTACGTAAGTGATTGCTGAAAAAGTGTAATTTATAACAAACACACGACATATATAGTTTTTAATGGGGTTGACTGACTATATACAAATCATACGAAAGGACACATGTGCACCTCTTGATGAAGATGGTATGATAGAGATAGGAGGGATGAAACAAATTTTAAACATTAATTTATTTTCACAAATATAAAACGAATTAAATGCATTCCTTGTAATGTTTTTTTAACAGGTAATCTTTACAAGGTTACGGTAAATAACCAGTGAAGCAAAATTTGAACCCAACACCTTTTTTCAGGGAAATAATATGCTTAGCATTACCCCATTTTCATTATTGAATTTGAAGGTTATCTTTTAAAATTTTGCCTTTTAGTATCCACCGTTTCATATATTCCGGTCAATTTTGGTGGCACCAAGTATGGTATGTTGACTGACCGACTTAATACAAGTCCATTGTGTTGAAATAATTATGCAACGCAACTGCTGGCCTTTTTGACAATTATTTGCAACTTGCTAGCTTTGAATTTTCGTTGCATCACCATTCTGCTAGTGACCTCTAGCGGTTTCGAATTGTTAATATTTGGTGTAGGGTCAACGTTATAGGTAGAGCACTAGAGCAGCTTGTGGTTCATATGACTCCAATTACCGTAGGCCTAACTGCCTCAGAATTTCGTTGTTTCTATTATTCTAGCTATCTACATCTATAATTTTCTTTTTCATGGTTTAGAATTTATTTTTGAATTTTTAGAAAAGTACGTTATTAATATTTAGGTAACATTGTAGTTACATGAGTACATCGCTTGTCGTGTTAGGTCTTGAAGTAGTGTGGATAGGACAAAAGAACGTATCAAACCATAGAGAAACCCGTTTGAAGGGATACAAAAGAACGCATTGCCGATATTTGAAAGGATACAAAAGAACGTATTACCGATATATCGTCTAAAATATACCAAAAAACATGTAACTGCTATCAAACAATCAGCATCATTGAGCTTCACAGACAGAGGGCCTCTCTCCTCTCACGGTCTCGCCTTCTCTGCCCTACCCCTCATTGATATACTGTATAAAATATACCAAAAAGTGTAACGGCTATCAAAGCATCTGCAGCACTAAGCTTCACAAACAGAGGAACTCTCTCCTCTCACCTCTCCGCCCTATCGCCGTCTGGCCGTCGATCAAGAGGGATTCTGTGACATTCGTCAATTTCGGGTCTTGTTTGTATTCGTTTTTGTATTTGTTTATTATGTAAACCGACCCGATTTGTAAACCGAAGCTTATGTTATAATCAAAATGATGGATTTATGTTACAATATTGTTTCAAACTTGTTGGGTCTTGAAAACATCCTATTTTTATTTGTATTTTTATTTATTTATTTTTTTGTTGTTTTTTGTTTTTGTCTTGATCCATTTTGCATGAAAACTCTTGTGTCTCACACCCATATTTGACCACCAACATTACCCTATATATACACCACCTTTCCTCTTCATTTTCCCTTGCTACAACTCCAAAAAAAAAAAAACTCTCTCAAACATCAAAGATTCAAGGTTATCTTCTTAAGTGTTCTTGAAGGATTTTGGTCTTTCATCTTAATTAGTTTATGTAGCCTTATTAATACTTGTTTATGGTTGTGCAACATATATATAATATACACCCCTTGTTTACCTTTGGTAATTACTTCTCCGATTCCGGTCGGTGAGGTTTCGGACCCCATAAGGCAAGACTTCATGGAGGACTTCGTGTCCTTGATATATATACATCTATGTAACTTGTTCATACATATTAATCTTGCTTATTTTAGTTTGTTGGTCATGTTTACAAGTTCCATGGTTATGGGTTTTTAAGAGTCTATGCTTCGGTTTAACCGTAAATAGCTCTAAACCGTAAACCGAACTTTGTTACTAGTTTTATTTATTTAAACATACTTAGTGTTAGATCTAAGTTTCTAAAATCATTTTTACAAATTCTATGGTTATGGGTTTGTAGAATCTTACCTCGGTCTTAACCCGAAACACGATCCGAACCGAAAACCGAACTTTTGTTTAAAGACTTTATTGTTAACTTTTGGTATTTTTTTTATTTGTACATTATTATACAAGTTCTTTAGTGTTTGGACATGTGGAAACCATCTATGAACTTGTTGTGAGATGGAAACCGAACCAAACCGATTCTTGCTCGCTTAAGACACACAAGTGTGTTTTTTTAGCCATCAAGACTTGTATATTTCTTTAAAAATAGTTACAAATTGATTTTTAAATATTTTCTTAAGTACTTGGAAATGTTGGATCCAACTTGATCTCATAACAAAGTTTGGACCGACAAAACCGAACACTCGCTTAACGTGCGTTGTTAGTTCTAAAACAATGGAACTACATACTTGGTTAAGTCTTATTAAATTTTATTGAGTTATCTCATAACATTCAATATTTTGGAAAGTTGACTTTGGGTTTGACCAATTATCAAGACCCGAACCGACAACCCGAACACTCGATAAAAAAAACCCGTTTTAGTATCTTTATTCCAAAGGGATTTGCATTCTTGCATTTTACCCACCTTATTACTTAACATAGGTTGAGTAAATATTAAGGTTAGATACTTTAACCCGGTTTCGAGCAAACTTACATTTTTAAAGGGTTATTATTATAAATTCTTAAATAGTCACATTTTAAACCTTGAACTTTAATTATTTACATTTCTCAACATCTATTTTGTTTAAAGACCTTCAAGACAACCTTTCTAAATTCAAGACTTCTTTTCTTTTTAGGCATTGTGCGTTTAACTCGTCGTTCCGACAAATCTCCAAATTATCATCTTTCAAGTTTATCACTTTAAGGTGAGTACTTCATACCCCATTTTCCATCTTTTATTTTGGGGGTGACATTTCATACTTATTCAACAAAATGCTTTATATTTGAATCTTAAACCACAAACGTAATTGTATACTTTACCTAAATAATTGCTCGATTTGGTGTTCTATGCTTATATGCCTATGTGTTTATTGCTTTTGGTTGGTGGAACTATAAAATCCTAGACTATTTGGCATCCCCTTATAGCAAGGTGTCGTTAACGTAATGCAATTAACGATAACTATAAAATCCTAGACTATTTGGCATCCCCTTATAGCTAGGTGTCGCTAATGTGTTTAGCGATATCTATTTATCTAAATTACCACTTTTATTTATCGTTTCGTATTCAAGTTTTGTGGCTATCTTTATTATATACTAATAAGATTAAACTTATGAATTGCTCACCGACCTTTGTGTTGACAAACTTTATTTTATGAAATGTTGCAGGTTTGCATCTTGGTTGATTTATGATTGTGAAGAAAACGACATGAAAGACCTTAGGATATTAGTAAAAATGAACAATATCAATTTGCCATATTTTGTGATATCTTGTTTATGGTTATTTTATGGATAATTGTTATGTGACATTTTCGATGTTGTGAAATGAAATGAGTTTATTAAATACTGTCACTTTAATTAGTGTCATGTGCTTATGGACAATCGTTACACCTCGGCATGTTCCGCCGCCTTTGGTCGGGGTGTGACAGATTCTTTTGATCATATCTTCATATTTTCTACTCTTTCTTTCACATCAGCTAAAGACATCCACGAGTGGAGATGGTTGCTAAACACTACTATTCTAACTATACACCAAACTAGAGAATTTTCTTCTATTCTCAACCAATACTCATGTTGTTTTTCAGCTTATAATAACTATTGAAAGTGTTGTATGAGTTATATGAAATTGCAAATCATTTTCTAATCGTGTGCTAAAAGTCTACCTAAATCATGTAAATAGCTAATACTCATAGGGGCTGTTTGGTTCACAGAATGTTTTGCAAGGAATTGGAAATGGAATTTTAATTTGAATTTGAATTTGAATTTGAAATGATTTCCTTAGAAATCCTTCATGTGTTTGGTTGGTACATTTGTTAATGGAATTGGAATTTAAAAACATGTAAAAAGACATAATTACCCTAAACTAGTAAATACATAACACTAGCCTACACCATATCGAACCGATATTCTTTAAGGCAATATGTCGAACACATGGTGTGCAATTGAAAAAACAATAAAAACTCATATTAAATACTACAGAAAGTATACTTGGTAGTCTCAAATCATCAAATAACCAACACTAATTCAAACAAATTACCAAGAATCGATGATTTAATAAGCAAGAAAAAGGGGAAATACTCACCAAACAAAAGGAGAACGATGATGGAGATCTGCTGGTGCTGCTAACGAGAACGATAGAGGAGATTTCTAACAGAGATGGAGATGGAACATGACATGTTGGGTTATTGCGAGATTGAACAAAGCGTACATGGCAGCTAGGGTTCGTGAGGTTGAATAGAGAGAACATATGGCAATGAGATGAGGGTTATTTATGTAAAGTTGTGAGATTCCTGAGGTATTTTAACTTTCCTTTGGAATAGGGAATGAATCATAATTCCTTTAAATGAAGTAATTTGTTGGAAAGTAAATCCAATTCCAATTCCATCTTTTACCCAACCAAACAGGTTATGTCATGGAATTCTAATTCCAAATCCCATGAAATCCTTTAAAATCCTCCAACCAAACAGCCCCATAGACTTGACTTGTAAATTTTAAAGATTTCTTTCGAAATACTGCTTTTAAAATTCGACCATTTATCGAATCTTTCGTTGTATCATCTACTGGTCCACTAGTTGAGCTTGTCTCAACAATCAAATAATGTCATAATCAATACAAACTTATATATATACTAGATTTTATCCCCCGTATTACGGGGGTTGTTTTACATTATTTGTTTTCAATATTTATATGTATATTTGGATTTTAATTTTATTTATTGTAAGAAAGTTAATAATTAATATACTTGAGGCTTGATGTTAAAATGGTTTCACAAATAAATGATATGTTATAATCCGGTTTAAAAGCTATCTGGGCTTGGTAATATTCATTACCCGTTTATTTTCTTTAATATAAAATTGTTTCTTAATTATAAATAATATCTTGTTTTAAATAAAATAGGATATTAATTTTTAGTATATCCCTATTTATAGGATTTTCATATATGAGATTAATTTTTAATATAATGAGATGTTATAACCTATTTAAGAGCTATCTGAGTTTGGTGAGACCTTTACCCGTGAATTCGGGTCAAATGCGTGAGAAACCTTCATTAACAAATAAAGCAATCCGATGGCTTGAGAGACTAGTTGTTTTACATTTTTCGTTTTTTAATATTTATTTTTTGAATTTTAATTTTCTTTATTGTAAGAAAGTTAATAATATACTTAGGGTTTGATGATGAAAGAGTTTCATAAATAAATGATATTTTATAACCCGTTTAAAAACTATGTCGATTTGGTGACCCATGACCCGCTTATGTTTTTTACTATAAAATTGTTTATTAATTATAAATAATATATTTTGCTTTTTAAATTGGATATTAAATTTTAGTAAATCATTATTTTATAGGATTTTCAAATCAAATAATTGGTAAGATTAATTTTTAATTTAATAAGATGTTATAACCCGTTTAAGAGCTATCTGGTTTTGGTAAGACTCATACCAATGAATTTGGGTTAAATCAATGAGAGGCTTCCATTTAAAAATCAAGCAATCTAGTGGCTTCCATAAAAGGGGGGAGCGACCACATCGCGACACGTAGGATTTTAGGGATTTCATTTATATATATTATAGATACACACACACACACACACACACTAGATTTTCTCACCCGTATTACGGGGGTTGATTTACATTATTCGTTTTTAATATATATATATGTGGATTTTAATTTTATTTATTGTAAGAAAGTTAATAATTAATATAATAGAGATTTGATGATGAAATGGTTTCATAAATAAATGATATGTTATAATCTGGTTTAAAAGCTATCTGGGTTTGGTGATACCCATTACCCGTTTATTTCCTTTATTATAAAATTGTTTCTTAATTATAAATTATATCTTTTTTTAAAATAAAATAGGATATTAAGTTTTAGTATATTCCTATTTTATAGGATTTTCATATCAAATATTTGATGAGATTATTTTTTAATATAATGAGATGTTATAACCCGTTTAAGAGCTATCTGGGTTTGGTGAGACCTTTACCCGTAAATTCGGGTCAAATGCGTGAGAAGTCTTCATTTACAAATAAAGTAATCTGATGGTTTGAAAGAATGGTTGTAATACATTTTTTGTTTTCTAATATTTATTTCTTGGATTTTAATTTTCTTTATTGTAAGAAAGTTAATAATATACTTAGGGTTAGATGATGAAAGGGTTTCATAAATAAATGATATGTTATAACCCGTTTAAAAGCTATCTGGATTTGGTGACCCGTGGCCCGCTTATGTTTTTTACTATAAAATTGTTTATTAATTATAAATAATATCTTTTTCTTTTTAAATTGGATATTAAATTTTAGTATATTCCTATTTTGTAGGATTTCCATATCAAATAATTGGTAAGATTGAGTTTTAATTTAATGAGATGCTATAACCCGTTTAAGAGATATCTGGTTTTGGTAAGACCCATACCCATGAATTTGGGTTAAATCAATGAGAGGCCTTCATTTAAAAATCAAGAAATCTGGTGGCTTCCATAAAAGGGGGGAGCGACCACATCGCGACACATTGAATTTTTGGGTTTTCGTTTATCTATATATTATAGATATATATATATATACACACACACACACACTATATATATGATTTGGTTCATTTCAGAAGTGTTTTTATTGCGAGAAGTGCGAGAAATGAATCTAACCAATCACATTTTTTCTTTTATTTTATTATTTATTTAATGACAAGGGTGTTATAGTAAAATAAATATTTTTTCATATTTGGTAAGTCATAATGTATGGAGAAGTTACAAGTAATTCTTGTTTTTTAATTTTATCATATTCAATATTGTTATTTATCAATATTATTTTTTTATTCTCGTAATTTAATATTCACACATTTATCCAGATAATGGATCTTAAATTCAATAGCACCGATATATTTACACACTGCATAAATGAACATACACATGAACAAAATTACTCATAAAAAATTTGAAATGCCACCTACATAGCACGTATATGAACCTACATGGTATATAAATGAACCTACATACGATAAAAATTACACATACACCATTCGAAATACCACCTACAGAGTACATATATGATCCTACACAATAATGAACCTACATAGTACATAAATGAATCTACGCACGATAAAAATTACACATACACAATTCGAAATACTAGATACATAATACATATACGAACCTACACAGTACATAAATGAACCTACACACAATAAAAAATACACATACATAATTCGAAATACCATATACACAGTACATATATGAACCTACACAATACATAAATGAACATACACAATACAAAATAAGCTTGTTTTTATTGCATAAAATTATATATAATAAATAACGGATAATGATAATAACTTGTACTTGTAAAATTTTCACATACACATTCGTGATACCACCTAAATAGTATATATATAAACCCTACACGGGACAAAATATTTTTTTTTTAATTTTTTTTACGTATAATAAATAACAAATCATGCTAATAGCCTACAATTTTAAAATTTTCACATAGACATTCGTGATTCCACGTACATTATACATGAATATGCATGTGTATGCAATACATAATTAAATTTGTGTAGGCATTATATAATAGCTAATGCATTTGAAGAAATATGATTGAAGATATTATAGTATTTGATTAAAGTTATATTTGTTTAATATTAGTTTGATTAATAACATCAATTAAAAAGTAACAATTAAAAAATTCATAGGTAACTTTCAATTAGTTAGTAATGATAATAAATAAATACTATTAATTGCTTAAGTTTCACTTTGAAAAGTTTACAAAGCAAATACTAAACAATCCATCTTTATTAAAATATTGGTAGATTAATATCTTAATAATTACAAGTTTGTCATAACTTTTTGTAAGGCCCCGAACCCGGTAGCCCTACTTTAGCGTCGGATTTACTTATAAACACAGTTCTTGCAATCAGAGTTAATTAAAACTTTCGCGGGAACGTTTACTTGAAGCATTCGTTACAAAACATTCAATCTCTTCTCTGATACTATAAAACAAATCATTATATTTAAAACATCTTTTCTTCCATCTTAAGATGCCAGCCGTTCAATCCATGCCATGTGCCATCCTCATGCTAGTTCGTTGGTCTGATCACCTGCGTGCATACTAAAAGTCAGCTACGCTGAGTGAGTTCTAGTTAATCAAGCAACTTATCATACAACCACTACATACATCATATACGTATCCGAAGACACCTAATCCACTATCTAACCTGCTCACATTTCCACTTAGCCTCTTATTTACGCCTACCACTTTGCCACCTTGCCACTTTAATAACGTATAACGTTATGCCACTTTGCCACTTTAATAACGTATAACGTTATGCCACTTTGCCACTTTAATAACGTAAAACGTTATGCCACTTTGCCACTTTAATAACGTAAAACGTTATGCCACTTTGCCACTTTAATAACGTATAACGTTATGCCACTTTAATAACGAAGGCACATATAGGCTTACCCTACCACGTACTATCGTTATGCCACTAACACTCTTACTAGACTTTTGCCACTTCAAACACGCTCTACCTCTACTTGTCTACAACACGCTTCATATCATTTACATAATAAGCAAGTCACATCAACAATCATACACACATAATAACGATGGCACGTACAGGCTTTCCCTATCACGCGCTCACGTTATGCCACTAACACCCTTACTAGACTCTTGCCACTTCTAACACACTCTACCTCTACCTGCCTATATCACACTTCATATCAGTTCAGTATTTACGTAATAAACAAGTCACATCATAACATTCATACACACTATCAACCACTTGGAATTTACTATCCTTGGCGATACGTGCAATATCCGAAGATCGTTCACGTACCGACAAGCATTATAAAATATATACCTCGTATAACATCTATAGCATACACTTACCACTTAAGGTAAGTGTATTCACACTTCACATCGAGTATGCACACAGCCCCGAAAACATAACAAGGAAATGGGGCTAGAAACTCACCTGAACTCTGCTTCTTCCTTCGATAGTTGTAAATCCCTTCTTTAACTGAGCTCGGCTGACTGTATAAGTTACACGTATCAATACTCGCCTGATTTAATCTGGTGGCCTAGTATTAGCTTACTTTTACTTATCGTTTTTAATTTATTTTCTAGGCGAACTTGACTTTAGGCGAAGTTAAACCTTAGGCGAACTTAGCTTTAGGCGAAGTTAAACCTTAGGCGAACTTAGCTTTAGGCGAAGTTAAACCTTAGGCGAACTTAGCTTTAGGCGAAGTTGTCATCAGGAGAACTTAGCTTGCAGGCGAAGTTCATCAGGCGAACTTAGCTTGCAGGCGAAGTTGTCGGCTGCAGCTACTGTTCGTCCTTAATCATCTTCGTTTCTTAACCAAATAACTCGATTTAGGTATCCACGGAATCGTCTGACCAGCGCCTACAAACCACAACCATCAAATCGACCTAACATCGATGTTTAAAGGGTGCGATTTAGGAATATAGGTTACGGGTTCTTTTATCAATCGATTAACCCATCAAATCGTAACCATTTTCAGTAAGTTTAGCTTTGTTGGATTCGTTTTTACCATACAAACACAGATCTATCATTTCTATACTAATCCAAACCTAAACGAACAAGTTCTCGATATAAACGTACCGTAAATGAGTCGAACTACGAACACGAGCTGGTTTTGTTGCTTTGTTTCGTCACGACGATCTAGCACCAACGAGCTCGGGTCCTCGCCTTTGGATCTTGGTTCGGGTTGTGTGTTTTGGGGTGTTTAGAGATTAGGATGGATAAATGGATGGAATGGAAAGGATTGGGGTTTAAGGGGGTATTTATACTCCCTTAAGCCCATGGACTGAAAGCCCATATTTCCTTTTGGTCCCTATCTAATCCCATCTAACTATCCTACTAAGTCTTCATATTTTGCTATTATTATTATCGTTCCACTAACTCGTTTATTTTACCCGACAAAATAATATATTAAATATTACTTTAGAAATTTCGGGATGTTACAAGTCTTCCCTCCTTAAAGAGGTTTCGTCCCCGAAACCTAGCTTATTTCTTTAAAAGGAATACCTTTGTAAAAGGAATACCTTTTTCTTTATAATCGCACACTTTATTGAATCACCTTTGCTTTCTGAGTTATCCTTCTTACTCCCGACTTTGCAGCCATCGAATGGTGGTTATGTGTTTTAGCTATTGAAGGTAGCTTGTCCATGAGGCTCTCGATGTCTCAAGTCTCGTCTCGTCTTTCCAAGGGCTTCCTTTGATGCTTTTGTGACAATTTGACAACTCTCTTAGCATATCTGACTACAAGCTCCAAGCGTGACTTCTTCATTACTTTTTGCAGTTGGAGTCATGTTGTTTTCGTATATCGCTCTGCCTCGGATTCTTCTCGTGTCCGCCTCTTTTGTAACAGTCATCTATCTTATCTCTAAGGAAACACAAATGTTATCACTCTAGGAATTATTTAGAACGTGACTCGTAAGGTAAGTAGTTAATGACGTTGATCAAGTGTAATTAACTATTTGCGTTACTCCTCGGGTTCTACATACTTCCCTTCATGATTTCACTTGTGCTTGTTTATACTCTTAAACAGTTAATCAGTTAAGATCAATTAATCCTATCCCTAACCTGCACTCATTCTTCATTTAGCAAATAAGCCAACATTAACATACACCATTTACCATACACTTTACCTTTACTGAACTTGCTTGAGTGACACATGGCTATCTTGAACTGGCATCTTCTTTCTTTCTCGTATTTACTCATAAACACAGTTCTTGCAATCAGAGTTAATTAAAACTTTCGCGGAAACGTTTACTTGAAGCATTCGTTACAAAACATTCAATCTCTTCTCTGATACTATAAAACAAATCATTATATTTAAAACATCTTTTCTTCCATCTTAAGATGCCAGCCGTTCAATCCATGCCATGTGCCATCCTCATGCTAGTTCTTTGGTCTGATCACCTACGTGCATACTAAAAGTCAGCTACGCTGAGTGAGTTCTAGTTAATCAAGCAACTTATCATAAAACCACTACATACATCATATACGTATTCGAAGACACCTAATCCACTATCTAACCTGCTCACATTTCCACTTAGCCTCTTATTTACGCCTACCACTTTGCCACCTTGCCACTTTAATAATGTATAACGTTATGCCACTTTGCCACTAACACCCTTACTAGACTCTTGCCACTTCTAACACACTCTACCTCTACCTGCCTATATCACACTTCATATCAGTTCAGTATTTACGTAATAAACAAGTCACATCATAACATTCATACACACTATCAACCACTTGGAATTTACTATCCTTGGCGATACGTGCAATATCCGAAGATCGTTCACGTACCGACAAGCATTATAAAATATATACCTCGTATAACATCTATAGCATACACTTACCACTTAAGGTAAGTGTATTCACACTTCACATCGAGTATGCACACAGCCCCGAAAACATAACAAGGAAATGGGGCTAGAAACTCACCTGAACTCTGCTTCTTCCTTCGATAGTTGTAAATCCCTTCTTTAACTGAGCTCGGCTGACTGTATAAGTTACACGTATCAATACTCGCCTGATTTAATCTGGTGGCCTAGTATTAGCTTACTTTTACTTATCGTTTTTAATTTATTTTCTAGGCGAACTTGACTTTAGGCGAAGTTAAACATTAGGCGAACTTAGCTTTAGGCGAAGTTAAACCTTAGGCGAACTTAGCTTTAGGCGAAGTTAAACCTTAGGCGAACTTAGCTTTAGGCGAAGTTAAACCTTAGGCGAACTTAGCTTTAGGCGAAGTTAAACCTTAGGCGAACTTAGCTTTAGGCGAAGTTAAACCTTAGGCGAACTTTGCTTTAGGCGAAGTTGTCATTAGGCGAACTTAGCTTGCAGGCGAAGTTCATCAGGCGAACTTAGCTTGCAGACGAAGTTGTCGGCTGCAGCTACTGTTCGTCCTTAATCATCTTCGTTTCTTAACCAAATAACTCGATTTAGGTATCCACGGAATCTTCTGACCAGCGCCTACAAACCCCAACCATCAAATCGACCTAACATCGATGTTTAAAGGGTGCGATTTAGGCATATAGGTTACGGGTTCTTTTATCAATCGATTAACCCATCAAATCGTAACCATTTTCAGTAAGTTTAGCTTTGTTGGATTCGTTTTTACCATACAAACACAGATTTATCATTTCTATACTAATCCAAACCTAAACGAACAAGTTCTCGATATAAACGTACCGTAAATGAGTCGAACTACGAACACGAGCTGGTTTTGTTGCTTTGGTTCGTCACGACGATCTAGCACCAACGAGCTCGGGTCCTCGCCTTTGGATCTTGGTTCGGGTTGTGTGTTTTGGGGTGTGTAGAGATTAGGATGGATAAATGGATGGAATGGAAAGGATTGGGGTTTAAGGGTATTTATACTCCCTTAAGCCCATGGACTGAAAGCCCATATTTCCTTTTGGTCCCTATCTAATCCCATCTAACTATCCTACTAAGTCTTCATATTTTGCTATTATTATTATCGTTCCACTAACTCGTTTATTTCACCCGACAAAATAATATATTAAATATTACTTTAGAAATTTCGGGATGTTACACTTTTCTAATCCATTGATTACACATAATTAATGATCAAGATTGATTTCTCGCACTTCTCGCTGTAACTTGACTTTTCGCATGATCTATCCCCATATATATATAATCTAAAAATAAGAAAATTTTAAACTTTAACTTTAACAATCCAAATATTAATTAGTTGGAATTAAAAAATGATCATCCCAAATATATAACATACATAAATAGGTTTTCTAAGTGATAAATTGGTATAAGATTAACAAACAAGAATGGATAACTCTTAAACGTTTAATTAGCAATCCAAATAATATCTCAAAACTTCATTACAATGTTAGTTGTAACTCAACCTACATAGATTTACCTATACTCGTTAGACTGTAATACGAATTATAGCCGTATATACTATAACCGACTAAATTAGTTATTAAAAGAAATAAAGTGGTTATGAGAAGTAAATTAGTGTTGATATATTAATGTAAGGAGGCTAATTTGTGTAACAAATTGGGAAGATTTTTGTGTGTTGTTACGTGAGATGTGAGTATGTGATGCTCTTTAACAGCATATAACGTGTGAACTAAACTGTTTACTTTGTAGTTGTTTTGCTACGATTCAAGAATGTCGACATATAGAATTTAAAAAGGTAACGCAAAAGGAAACAAAATTAATAATATTAAATGTCCAAGTCGCCTGTCAACAGTTGAATACTAATAAGATGTGAACATCTGTATGCTTAATGCTTAATCTGCTGCTCATCTTGTAAAAAAATCACAAGACTTTGCTCAATGACATGTTGAGTTGTGGAAGTTTGACTATTGGGTTTAAAGATACTTGTCCCACTTAATAGATAACAATAGTCAATACCGTGACTATTGGATATTAGATTATTATTTATACTAGCTTTAGAACCCGTGTAATGCACGGAATGCTTAAAAGAAATACAATTAAAGCATACACATTAAATGACTAATTATTTTTTTAAACATATATTTATCAAGTTAAATGATTTTATAAGTTGAAATTATACTTTCTAATGGTCAATTCATACGCATAGGGTGGTGTATTTTTACACAATTTCTTCATAATCATGAAAACAAGAAAGATGAATCTAGTGATTTTATAAGTTGTCATATTTTTTAATGAAATAGTGAATTATAACAAAAGATGATAAAATGTTTCATTATAAATGGCATAAAAAAATAGCATCATATATAAAATTAGGGTTCTTAGATTTACCCGAAACCCAAACCGAGAAAACCCGTAAACGAACCCTAACTAACACGACCAGAAAATCCCGAACCCGAGAAAAGACTAACCCCAACCGAAGTAATTCAGGTTGGTTCTTGGGTGTGATTTATGGGTTTCGGTTAACCCAAAAAATCCGAATAAACTTTTAGTTTTAAGCAAAATATATTTTTAGGTATAATAGGATAAGCCTTAGCTACTAAAATTATCAAAATCTGGCTTTAATTGACTATTACCATTCCACATATTATAGATCGAATGCTTATTATTAATTTATAATTTACGTTTATGACTAATGGTAACTGTAATTGAACAACCAAAACACAATTGACTGAAGACGATTATGGTTGAAGTTTGTTTTACTCTTCTTTTGAATTTTTTTATCAAGTTATATTGCTTTATTATTTGGTCATTTACGTTATGAGTAAAGAATAATTTGTGTTTTCAATTTTAACATTGTAGTGTTTAAAATAATTTTTGTTTTCAAGGTTACACGAAATCCGATTAACCCAACTCGAAAAACCTGAACTCGAATTACAAGTGAGAGATTTAGGTTGAGTTTCAGTCCAAGATTTAAAACTTTGAAACCCGAAGAACCAGGCCCGAAAAACCTGAAACCCGAAAAACAATCCTGAAGAACACCCCTATTAATAAAATTAGCATGAATAAAATATTTTTGTATTACAGTTTCAAAAGAGATTGATAACAATCCTATGGATCCATAGAGGTTGAATTAATATATGAGAATAAATTTGGTATTCATTCATAATTTATTCTTGTCTTTATCATCTTAAACTTATAAATATCATTTATTGAATTTTTACAACATTCATCTCTTACACTCAAAAGTATATTTAAATTGATTTAATAAAAAAAATGTAGATCTTATTTCATTAAAATATAAATATTTTGACTATATTGACATAAATATTTGCATATTTTTAATCCCTATAATTTAGATAATTAGTTATTTGATTAGAAAATTGATTGATATATTTAATTTCAATGCCATAAATGTATTTTTATTAAAAATATGTGTGAGTCCTCGGGTGGACAAAAGTGAAATTGCACTAATTTTGACGTTATTTTACTAATTTCGTGAAAATAACGTTAAAAGTGGCGGAAGGGTAATCAGGTATCAGGTGGTGGCGTTGATAGCCGAAAGACAGGGGGTACATGCACCAATTGGCCGGCGTCCCGATGGCTGAGTGTTATGTGCCTTATGTCAAGGCTTGATGCAAAACTACTATCGAGCCGGGGTTATCACTGGAAGTAGCCTTTCTATTCCTACGGGGTAGAGGTAAGGCTGTCTACATCTTACCCTCCTCAGACCCTATCATAGTTTTATTATTGGTGGGATATATTGAGTACGATGATGATGATGATTAAAAATAGAAGAAAAGTTTGAGCGGGAAGTTTTGGTTAGAAATTAATCTTCAAGTGACATGTGTCAATAATTATTTTACTTTATTAGAATAGGTATAGGTAGATTATATATTTTGATTATATGCTCTTTGATGTTAGAGTGCCTAGAATTATTTATTAAAACTTCTTGTGTAATGTTATGTTTTGTAAAGATAATACAACGTTTTGAAGGTATATAAAAAAACGAGAGAACAATAATAGTGGGTTTTGTATTTTTTTTTTATATATGTCCAGGTGACACTTATGTTATCTTTATATCATTAATTTGTTTTACGGGTACATATCAATTCCTACACTTTGTAAAACAAAACATATTCTATTTGATACTTCAAATATAAAGTATATAATGTATACTTTATATAATGTATATATGTATGAACCCTCGGGTGGGCAAAAGTAAAATTGCACTAATTTTGACGTTATTTTACTAATTTTGTGAAAATAACGTTAAAAGTGATGGAAGGTTAATCAGGCATCATGTGGTGGCGTTGATAGCCGAAAGACAAGGGTACATGCACCAATCAGCCGGCGTCCCGATGATTGAGTGCTATGTGCCTTATGTAATATGTCCAAGGCTTGATGCAAAACTACTATCGAGCCGAGGGTCTCACCGGAAGCAGCCTCTCTATCCTCATGGGGTAGAGGTAAGGCTGTCTACATCTTACCCTCCTTAGACCCTACCATAGCTTTGCTATTGGTGGGATATTGTGACATTCGCGACAAAACGAGGTACACTATATTCATTACGTAACAAGTAAACGATAAATCGGTTAATTCGTAGTGCTTAAACGAGTAACCGACCGATACTAATTATGACCCGTATACATACTGAGGGGTCATATACGAGTTATATATATGTTATAGAGGCTAACATATTGATATTTAGGCCCCAGTACGTTTAAAACTCTTTAAACGAAAAAGGTTTCGTTTATCGATACGCTATAAGCTTAAACGCAATCGTTAATATCAAAACAAGCATTGTAGCATCCGTTAAGCCGAAAAAGATTTATAAAACACTTATATGACATGTTCTAAGCAATCCGTGAAAATATTTTGGAATTTTGCAACGAGTCAGTACGTTTTTCTTATTTTACAAAAGTAAGCTGAAAAACACTCGTTTTTGCGCTATTTCTCACACCCGAATTAATTTTCTTGCGAAAAACCGAACCCGAACTAAATTTGAAGTGGGCTTTTCATGTTTGGGCTTGTATAATCAGAATTAATGGCCAAAACAGCCCATTATGGGCCATTCTTGGATTCCGATCGGACAGCCCACCATACTTCACATTTTTTTATATAACTTACTCCTTAAGCTTTATTATCCATTCTAACTCATAAAATTTGAAGTCCAAGCAGCTGCAAGGTAGAACTCCAGAAACTTTCAAAAGTTACATAAAAAACCTAAGGTAATTAGTGATTTTCTTTGAGTTTTAACCATGATTAACATAGTTTAACCATGAAAAATTAATCCTTGATTAGTTTTTAACATGTTTAACCATCCAAAAACCCTAAAAATCAAGTAAAACCATGTTTTGATGTTAAACATGTTTACAAACCAGGAACATATACTTTTTTGGTCAAAAACGCGGATTAGAACATGAATACAACGTTTTTACGGTTAGAAAGTTCGGTTTGAACCCAAAACCGAAACCCTAATTGTCAAGGCTGTTACATGGATGATTTATGCTTGGTTTGATGTTATATGATATGTAGATATACTGAGTTTGCAACCCGAGACCCGGAGAGTCGTTTAAGCTAGCAAAATTCATCGAAAACCGACAAGGTAAACCCGTAACACTCGTTTAGGGGCTGTTTAGTATTAGGTTGTGACGTGCTTGTTGTTAGCTTGTGAAAACTTGCAGGAACATTAGGGATCATATAAAAGAGTCCCTGTTCAAATTTGGTAATTTTTCGATTAACGGAGAATATTTGGTGAATTTATTTCCGTTTATGAGCGTTTATTTGGGAAAAATAGCTAAACATATTGAAAAATTATGAAACTTGGTTTTGGAGTTTAATATGTGATGTTAAGATCACTGGTAAAGTTTGGGGATCATTGGAAATGCATAAGTATGGTTTGTGCAATCATGGTTTAACCGAATTTTAACAGCCGAAAAACGCACAAAAAGGCATTTTGTCAAAAGAGTTAGGTTCTGGAAATTTTTCAGGGGCTATGTAATAACATTGAGGCCATTTGTAAAAATTATCGGATTTTTCGGAGGTTGTTTGATATAAACGGGCCATTTATTACACGATTATAACCTATTAAATGAATTTTTATAAATAAATAATTAATCATAAAATTTCTGAAAATATTTTTATAAAATTCTCCATGTCTTAATGTATTTTTACAAAAATTTACATAATTTATATATAAGTACATATTTAGTTATGATTAATCAAAGATTTAAATTATAATTGTTTTAACGAAACCGGCAGTTTTGTGTTTAACGGACTGACTGGTATGTCAAAATGTCAAAAGTGGTCAAATATCATATTTTTGAATGATATTGATAAAAACGAACTTTTTACGAGAATTCCGGAAAATTCGGGTGAATTATGCGCGTTTTGTATAATCAAACCCGTGTGAAAACGGAAACGAACCCTGCGATCAAACCAGACACCGAAACCTTAAAATTCTTTCATAAATCAAATCATTTTATCAATCAATATATTTACTTAAGTTTATGTGATCTTACCTAATCCCGAAACGTATAAACGATCAACTGGGCTAGGCTCGGGAAACGGTGAAACTGAGTCAAATCCAGTTTTAAACATTTCATAGTATACAACGTCACAATCTAAGACTATGGTCATGTTCTGGGCCTAACAGCTATACCCAGATTATCTATACAGCCCAACTTAGCTTGAACACTGTACTAGTATTAACGATACGATACCGTTTATAGGAATCAGGCTATAAACGAGGCATCTGACTTATTGATACGTAATTTCTGTGCGAACTACGATAAGGTGAGTTTCACGACCCCCACTTTCTAAACTGTTTTACGAACTTTTGGGGTGAAAAGCATGTTTACATATACTGATATACTTGAAAACGTGTGATGATGTGGATTATCTAAGTACTAACACTTGACAAGTCCCCACAAACACAAGTGATTAACTTCGTGCCGGTGACGTGTGGATAGTATTATCGGTTTGACAAACCCAACTGACAGAGCCGGAGGGGTATGCCGGAACATATGTAAACCCAGTTGCACATTGTCATTATATTTTTACATACTGCTATGTGGTGTTAGACATAGTACATACTTGGGGCAAGTGGCTGTTAAATGCCAACGGGAGTGCATGGGCAGTGGAGGCCATGTGTTTTAGCTCGTTTCGGTTTCACTTGTGGCTTAGTATAATACATCATACACATACATATATACATACACACTGTAAACTTTACGAACTCGTGTACTGATTTCTTTGACACTCGTGAAACTTGAAACTCACCAACTAGACGTAGTTGACCCTTTTTAACATGCTTTTCAGGTAAAGCAAAAGTGGAATGATTTGCTTACATGCTTGGTGTTAGAAGGAAAGTTGAATAGCTGTGAATAGACGCTGATATAATACTGAATAAGAAGCTCGTAAACCGGTTATGTGTTTTTCACCTAGTTTGTAAACTTAGTACCTACCAATGTAATATGATGTAATTTAGCTGTTGAATTTCTTTATAAACAATGTGGTTGATACCAGTGTTATCTGTTACATTCCCGTATTACGCTTCCGCAACTACCTAGTCGGGGTGTGACAGAAGTTGGTATCAGAGCCATTGGTTATAAAGAATTAGGATGTCCCTTATGATACCCTAAGATAACCGTAGGCTCGATTAACTCTGGGAATAAAATAATATTAAATAATATACACGAATGATTCTCGTGATGAACGCGAATGGACAAGTGGGTTATTATGGTCCGGAACGTAATAACAGACTTGTTTGTACGAGGAAATTCGAGAAGAAGTCGATAAACAATCGAATAGGTAAAAACAGCAACATATGTGTATAAAATATAATAATAGATAAATATTTGTGTATATAAACGATTATTTGTGCTTATGTGTATAAATACCTGCATGTATTTTACTATGATTAATATAGAAGGATATTATTCTTATCACTAACAATTGTGCAGGAATATGTCAAGATCTACTGATCGTTTACCTAATACCCTACCAACAGGGCCTGAGGAGGAGGAGGAGGATCCGGAAGAGGAAACTGGGGAGGAATCAGAGGAAATGGAAGAAGGTGCAGATGCGGTAATTCCTCACGAGGTACCCTCAGATCAACCCGACTTATCGGGTTACCGTTGTGACACCTACCCCCCTAGGGAATCCCCTAGGAATGTTGCAGGACAGGGAGCTACTAGTGCTTATCATTCACCTGTTAGAGCACCCAGATCCCCTACTCCACCTGTACAGCATACACCAGTACCCCCACCCACTATTAGAAACCGTCAGACCGCTCGCATTTCAGTGCGTCCACCTGAGCACACCTCTCCCCCACCTCGATCTACGTACCATAGGGGAGAAACATCACGTGTCCAGGTCACTGAGATACCTATTCCTACTTGGGGTTTACCCGCCCCGGTACCCGAGCCACCTCGTCATTCTGATTCAGCATGGTTTGGTTTAGCGACTGATCAGCTTTTAGAACAATCACATTCGATAAATAACCTAAACCAGCATAGACATGATATGCAAGATCACATGCGGTACATGCAGCAAGAAATCAGAATTGTGCAAAGATCCAGTGCTCACAGCCACGGGCGTCAGGATTGAGCAATGATACTACTGGGGGTATGCTTAGCGGTTAATGCGGCCCTAGTGGCTGCTGTTGTTTGGTTGTGGCTCCATGTTGCAAAGAATGGATAGGACATAGTAGTCTAGCCTTATGTATATAGTCTTTTGATATCCCAGGCAGCATTTTGTTACAGCGTGTTGGACTGACTTGGGAGTTATTTGTGGTTTAGTACTATTTCAAGCACTGGCCCTTATCGGGTTAAGTCTACATGTCACTTAGTGACAAATTTTGATACGCATATACAAGCGCTGGCCTATACCAGGTTAAGCCTATGCGCTAATTTTGTATGCATATGTACAGTAATGATTATAATTAATACAAACGTGTTTTCTTTGGTATAGTTATGTGTTGTGAAATTGTAATATTGTAAAGTTGTGTTGATCATAGTGAAACGATATTGATTATTATATAATTGATTATTTTAAAGAATGGCCCCGAAGAAAGCAAACCCTTTTTCTGAGGCGGAAGTGGCCGCAATGATTGCTCGTCAACTACAAGCAGTGATACCAACAATTGTAACACAAGTCACTGCAGGCATACGTGCTAACAATACTGTTAATCAACCTACGAGCACCACCACGGCCACTGTTAATACACCTCCGCCGGACACTAATGTAGCCCCGGGTGTTACTACCCCGGTGAATACTGATAATGTCATAAATAATAATAACACTCTCCCAACTATGAATGTCACTGGGAACCCAGAACCTGTTGTGCACCCTGATAATATCCCGAACCCTGTACCGGTTGTTAACACAACTAATAATGATAATACTCGGACCAATACCGATAATAACAATAATAATAACCGAGAACCCCCGCGTCAGGAGTACTCATACAAACAATTTACATCATGTAAACCGATTGAGTTTAAGGGTATTGAAGGACCTAGCGGGCTGGTCAAATGGATAGAAAAGACCGAATCAGTAATTAATATTAGTGAGTGTCCACCGAACCGCGTGGTCAAATTTGCTACCAGTATGTTTCTAGACCAAGTGCTGATGTGGTGGAACACGGTAGTCCAAATAAGGGGACAAGATGCTATTAATCGTATGTCATGGACTGAATTAAAAACCCTCATGCTAGAGCATTTTTGTCCTAAAAGTGAGATTCAGAGGTTGGAACATGAGTTATGGAATCTGGAAATGAAAGGAGCGGACCATGTGGGATACACGAATCATTTTAACGAACTGTCCCGCTTAGTTCCATGGTTAGTTACACCGGAAGCGAAGCGAATTGAACGTTATATCTGGGGACTGACCCCTGCTGTGAGAAGTATAGTGAATTCAGTTGCCCACCCGACATTAGAAAGTGCTGTATCTCAAACGGGTGTCATTACTTTTGATCTGATGAGAATTGGATTGATAAGGATGCCAGGTGAAACAACAAGTTTAAAACGAACTGATTATGGGACAAGAATGCAAGGAAACCCTCAAAACAAGCGGGCTCGTCCGAATACCCGAAGTTATGCCATGACCAGTTCTAATGTAAAACAAGAGACCTATAAGGGACGTTACCGAAGTGCAGAAGATGTAACTTTCATCATGTGGGTGATTGCAAACCGATCATTTGTCAAAAGTGTGGAAGAACGGGACACTATGCCCCAAACTGTAGAACCCCCACCAACACTGTTAACCGTCCACCGCAATCAACTCAACTACCTCGACCTCAACCAACCCGCCCACAACTCAACCAACAAACCCCACCTACCACGAACCTCCGTGCCTGCTATGAATGTGGCAGTACGGAACACTTTCGGAGATACTGCCCCAATTTGAACCCGGGTACAGTGAGAAGGCAGAACCAACCACAAGCATCAACCTCCAATGCAGCTAGGGGACGCGCGTTTGTATTAGGACCGGGTGAAGCGCGTCATGATCCGAATGTGGTGACAGGTACATTCTTAGTTTCGGGTCAGTATGCTTCAGTTTTGTTTGATACGGGCGCCGATAGAAGTTTCGTATCTGTTAATTTCTTACCTTTAGAAAATATGCCGGTTAGTGAACTAACAAAACCATATACTATAGAACTCGCTAACGGTAAGTCTATACTTGTTAACCGAATAGCCCGAAACTGTTCCCTTATCCTAAACGACCACCCATTCCTTATTGATTTACTTCCAGTGGAATTGGGAAGTTTCGATGTTATAGTCGGTATGGACTGGCTATCTAAGTATAAAGCTGAAATTGTCTATAAGGATAAGACCGTTAGGATACCTCTTTCGAATGATGAAGCTATGATTGTTCAAGGTGAGAAATCTGGTACGGTACTGCCTCTCATATCTCAACTTAAGGCATTGAGATATTTACGCCAAGGTTGTACTTTATACTTGGCGAGTGTAACAGTTAAGGAACCCGAGGAAAAACGAATGGAAGACATCCCAGTGGTACACGAGTATTCAGATGTATTCCCCGATGAGTTGCCTGGTTTACCACCGACCCGACAGGTTGAATTCCGTATTGACTTGATACCGGGAGCAGCACCCATTGCTAAGGCACCTTATCGACTTGCACCTTCTGAAATGCAAGAACTGTCCAACCAGTTACAAGAATTACTGGACAGGGGTTTTATTCGCCCTAGTTACTCACCGTAGGGAGCACCAGTGTTGTTTGTAAATAAGAAAGATGGGAGTTTTCGAATGTGTATTGATTACCGGGAATTGAATAAAGTGACTATAAAGAATAGATACCCCTTACCTCGAATTAATGACTTGTTTGATCAGCTCCAAGGTGCGAAGTATTTTTCAAAAATTGATCTTAGATCTGGTTATCATCAAGTAAGAATTCAGGAAGAAGACGTACCAAAAACAGCTTTCCGAACTCGGTATGGTCACTATGAATTTCTGGTTATGCCGTTTGGGTTGACAAATGCACCTGCAGTGTTTATGGACCTCATGAACCGAGTTTGTAAACCTTACATTGACAAGTTTGTGATAGTGTTTATCGATGACATTTTGATATATTCGAGAAGTAAGGAGGAATACGAACAACATTTGCGGGAAATCTTAAAATTATTGAGGCAAGAGAAGTTATTCGCAAAGTTGTCCAAATGTGAGTTTTGGCTACAAGAAGTACAGTTTTTGGGACACATTGTGAACCATCAAGGGATCCAAGTAGACCCAAGTAAAATTGAGGCCATTAAAAATTGGCAAGTGCCTAAGTCACCAAGAGAAATTCGTCAATTCTTAGGACTAGCCGGGTATTATAGAAGATTCATTGAAAACTTTTCAAGTATTGCACAACCTCTAACCCTCCTAACTCAAAAAGATCGAGCATATGAATGGGGAGAAGAACAAGAAATGGCCTTCCAAACGTTAAAACAGAAGTTATGTGAGGCTCCAATATTAAGCCTTCCAGATGGAACTGATGAATTGGTGGTATATTGTGACGCATCTCGTAAAGGTTTAGGATGCGTACTGATGCAAAGAAAGAAAGTAATAGCATATGCTTCCCGACAATTAAAAGTACATGAAAAGAATTATACGACCATGATTTGGAATTGGGAGCAGTTATCTTTGCATTGAAGATTTGGAGACATTACTTGTATGGCACTAAATGTACCATCTATACTGATCACAAAAGCCTACAACACATATTCGATCAGAAAGAGCTAAACATGAGACAAAGGAGATGGGTAGAACTGTTAAATGATTATGATTGTGAGATTAAATACCATCCGGGTAAGGCCAACGTAGTAGCTGATGCTTTAAGCCGAAAAGACAGAATCAGACCATTAAGGGTACGAGCACTCGGAATGATTGTTCAAAGTAGTCTAACCGAACATGTTCGCGTTGCACAAGATGAGGCCTTGAAGGCATATCAGCTAGAAAAAGAAGAACTACATGGAAATGAAAGGAATTTTGAGAAGAAAATTGATGAAGTATATTATTACAAAAACCGGGTCTGGATTCCAACACATCATAAACTCCGAAAGCTGATTCTTGATGAAGCACACAAATCCAAATATTCTATTCATCCAGGTGCTGATAAGATGTATAAGGATGTTAAAGAATTTTACTGGTGGCCTGGTATGAAAAAGGATATAGCCGTGTATGTAAGTAAATGTGCAACATGTGCAAGGGTAAAGGCGGAATATCAAAAACCTTCGGGAATGTTACAACAACCCGAAATCCCACAATGGAAATGGGAACAAATTACCATGGACTTTGTGACACACCTTCCTAAAACCTCTCGAGGACACAACGCAATTTGGGTAATTGTGGACCGATTAACCAAATCCGCACACTTTATTCCCATCCGTAACAACTATACCACCGAAAAACTCGCTCAAATTTACATTGATGAAATAGTATCTCGACACGGAGTACCTCTTTCGATTATTTCCGATCGAGACAGTCACTTTACTTCACATTTCTGGCAAGTAGTACAAGAAGCCTTGGGAACCCGAATCGACCTAAGTACGGCTTACCATCCCCAAACTGATGGTCAATCTGAACGAACCATCCAAACCTTAGAAGATTTACTTCGTGCTTGTGTACTGGACTTCAAAGGGAATTGGGATCAACACCTCCCGCTCATTGAATTCTCTTACAATAACAGTTATCACAGTAGTATACAAGCAGCACCTTATGAAGCTCTATACGGGCGAAAATGTAGATCACCACTATGTTGGACAGAAGTGGGTGATACTCAAATTTCAAGATCCGATTTAATTCAGGAAACCACCGATAAGATTCACCAGGTTAAACAAAAATTGAAAGCTGCCCGTGACCGACAAAAGAGTTATGCCGATGTTCGCAGAAAACCGTTATCTTTTGAAATAGGTGATAAGGTATTTTTAAAAGTATCGCCATGGAAGGGTGTTATAAGATTTGGAAAGACTGGTAAACTAGCCCCGAGATACATAGGACCTTTTGAGATTGTCGCAAAAATTGGTCCCGTAGCTTACCGATTAAAACTACCCTTAGAACTGAGCACTATTCATGACGTGTATCATGTATCGAATCTGAAAAAGTGTTTGACTGATGAAACGACAATAGTACCACTGGAAGATGTTCAGATCAACGAAAAGCTCAACTTCGTAGAGGAACCGGTAGAAATTGTAGACGGGAAAACCAAACAGTTACGACACAACAAAATTTCATAGGTAAAAGTTCGGTGGAATTCAAAACAAGGACCCGAATATACTTGGGAACGAAAGAACGAATTCCGAAAGAAATACCCACACCTGTTCCCTAAAAAGAAAACCGATGACACATTAAATTTCGAGGACGAAATTTCTTAACGGGGGGAGAATGTGACATTCGCGACAAAACGAGGTACACTATATTCATTACGTAACAAGTAAACGATAAATCGGTTAATTCGTAGTGCTTAAACGAGTAACCGACCGATACTAATTATGACCCGTATACATACTGAGGGGTCATATACGAGTTATATATATGTTATAGAGGCTAACATATTGATATTTAGGCCCCAGTACGTTTAAAACTCTTTAAACGAAAAAGGTTTCGTTTATCGATACGCTATAAGCTTAAACGCAATCGTTAATATCAAAACAAGCATTGTAGCATCCGTTAAGCCGAAAAAGATTTATAAAACACTTATATGACATGTTCTAAGCAATCCGTGAAAATATTTTGGAATTTTGCAACGAGTCAGTACGTTTTTCTTATTTTACAAAAGTAAGCTGAAAAACACTCGTTTTTGCGCTATTTCTCACACCCGAATTAATTTTCTTGCGAAAAACCGAACCCGAACTAAATTTGAAGTGGGCTTTTCATGTTTGGGCTTGTATAATCAGAATTAATGGCCAAAACAGCCCATTATGGGCCATTCTTGGATTCCGATCGGACAGCCCACCATACTTCACATTTTTTTTATATAACTTACTCCTTAAGCTTTATTATCCATTCTAACTCATAAAATTTGAAGTCCAAGCAGCTGCAAGGTAGAACTCCAGAAACTTTCAAAAGTTACATCAAAAACCTAAGGTAATTAGTGATTTTCTTTGAGTTTTAACCATGATTAACATAGTTTAACCATGAAAAATTAATCCTTGATTAGTTTTTAACATGTTTAACCATCCAAAAACCCTAAAAATCAAGTAAAACCATGTTTTGATGTTAAACATGTTTACAAACCAGGAACATATACTTTTTTGGTCAAAAACGCGGATTAGAACATGAATACAACGTTTTTACGGTTAGAAAGTTCGGTTTGAACCCAAAACCGAAACCCTAATTGTCAAGGCTGTTACATGGATGATTTATGCTTGGTTTGATGTTATATGATATGTAGATATACTGAGTTTGCAACCCGAGACCCGGAGAGTCGTTTAAGCTAGCAAAATTCATCGAAAACCGACAAGGTAAACCCGTAACACTCGTTTAGGGGCTGTTTAGTATTAGGTTGTTACGTGCTTGTTGTTAGCTTGTGAAAACTTGCAGGAACATTAGGGATCATATAAAAGAGTCCCTGTTCAAATTTGGTAATTCTTCGATAAACGGAGAATATTTGGTGAATTTATTTCCGTTTATGAGCGTTTATTTGGGAAAAATAGCTAAACATATTGAAAAATTATGAAACTTGGTTTTGGAGTTTAATATGTGATGGTAAGATCACTGGTAAAGTTTGGGGATCATTGGAAATGCCTAAGTATGGTTTGTGCAATCATGGTTTAACCGAATTTTAACAGCCGAAAAACGCACAAAAAGGCATTTTGTCAAAAGATTTAGGTTCTGGAAATTTTGCAGGGGCTATGTAATAACATTGAGGCCATTTGTAAAAATTATCGTATTTTTCGGAGGTCGTTTGATATAAACGGGCCATTTATTACACGATTATAACCTATTAAATGAATTTTTATAAATAAATAATTAATCATAAAATTTCTGAAAATATTTTTATAAAATTCTCCATGTCTTAATGTATTTTTACAAAAATTTACATAATTTATATATAAGTACATATTTAGTTATGATTAATCAAAGATTTAAATTATAATTGTTTTAACGAAACCGGCAGTTTTGTGTTTAACGGACTGACTGGTATGTCAAAATGTCAAAAGTGGTCAAATATCATATTTTTGAATGATATTGATAAAAACGAACTTTTTACGAGAATTCCGGAAAATTCGGGTGAATTATGCGCGTTTTGTATAATCAAACCCGTGTGAAAACGGAAACGAACCCTGCGATCAAACCAGACACCGAAACCTTAAAATTCTTTCATAAATCAAATCATTTTATCAATCAATATATTTACTTAAGTTTATGTGATCTTACCTAATCCCGAAACGTATAAACGATCAACTGGGCTAGGCTCGGGAAACGGTGAAACTGAGTCAAATCCAGTTTTAAACATTTCATAGTATACAACGTCACAATCTAAGACTATGGTCATGTTCTGGGCCTAACAGCTATACCCAGATTATCTATACAGCCCAACTTAGCTTGAACACTGTACTAGTATTAACGATACGATACCGTTTATAGGAATCAGGCTATAAACGAGGCATCTGACTTATTGATACGTAATTTCTGTGCGAACTACGATAAGGTGAGTTTCACGACCCCCACTTTCTAAACTGTTTTACGAACTTTTGGGGTGAAAAGCATGTTTACATATACTGATATACTTGAAAACGTGTGATGATGTGGATTATCTAAGTACTAACACTTGACAAGTCCCCACAAACACAAGTGATTAACTTCGTGCCGGTGACGTGTGGATAGTACTATCGGTTTGACAAACCCAACTGACAGAGCCGGAGGGGTATGACGGAACATATGTAAACCCAGTTGCACATTGTCATTATATTTTTACATACTGCTATGTGGTGTTAGACATAGTACATACTTGGGGCAAGTGGCTGTTAAATGCCAACGGGAGTCCATGGGCAGTGGAGGCCATGTGTTTTAGCTCGTTTCGGTTTCACTTGTGGCTTAGTATAATACATCATACACATACATATATACATACACACTGTAAACTTTACGAACTCGTGTACTGATTTCTTTGACACTCGTGAAACTTGAAACTCACCAACTAGACGTAGTTGACCCGTTTTAACATGCTTTTCAGGTAAAGCAAAAGTGGAATGATTTGCTTACATGCTTGGTGTTAGAAGGAAAGTTGAATAGCTGTGAATAGACGCTGATATAATACTGAATAAGAAGCTCGTAAACCGGTTATGTGTTTTTCACCTAGTTTGTAAACTTAGGTACAATGTAATATGATGTAATTTAGCTGTTGAATTTCTTTATAAACAATGTGGTTGATACCAGTGTTATCTGTTACATTCCCGTATTACGCTTCCGCAACTACCTAGTCGGGGTGTGACAGATATACTGAGTACGATGATGATGATGATGATGAAATATAAAGTGAACTAAAGGATTTGAAGTGTACTAAATGATTTTAGGTCTTTGATCTCAAGGATTAAGTTTAGAGTGGTGACAAGATGATAATTAATAGGGAAGTAATAACAACGAAATTGCGTGTCTTGATTGTTCTTTATTTTCTTTATTTTTACTTCTTTTTTGTTATTAGGTTTTAATAATCTTAACTTTGATCTATAGCTGGGATTAATTACAACTGAAGATATTTTTTAAGAGTATACAATGTTTTGAAGGTATATAAAAAATGAGAGAATGATAATAGTGGTTTTTGTATTTTTCAATTATGTCCAGATGGCACTTTCGTTATCTTTATTGTTAATTTGTCTTACAGGTACGTATCAATTCTACACTTTGTAAAACCAAAACATATTGTATTTGATACTTCAAATAATATAAAGTGTAGTAAAGGATTTGAAGTGTACTAAAGGATTTTAGATCTTTAATCTCAACGATTAAGATTAGAGTGGTGACAAGATGATCTTTATTCTCAACATATTGTATTGATACTTCAAATAATATAAGGTGTACTTAGGATTTGAAGTGTACTAAAGGATTTTAGATCTTTAATCTCAACGATTAAGATTAGAGTGGTGACAAGATGATAATTAATAGGGAAGTAATAACAACGAAATTGCCTTGATTTTTTTTTATTGATTATTAATAATCTTTATATTAATCTATTAGCTGAACTGAAGAAATTTTTTTTGATAGTTCTAACTTTCAAATTTTTTCCTTCATTTATACATATTTTTTATGTCTTTAAAAAGTAACGAGATTATTTTTCACTTAGTATGGATTGATGAAGAGTGAAGAATATAAGTTAAAGTGGGGATTGTTATAATTTATTTATTTGTTTCAGTTAGTATTAGTATTTATTAATATGTCAAAGTTGAGATTATTAAAATCTAGTAACCTTTTTTATTTTATCTAAATTTATTATTTTTAAGCTCATTATATACTTCATTATTTAAAATAATATGACTTTTATAATAAATAATCATATGATATAAAGTTTATACAGCTATAACGTAAAAGGAGAAACTGAATATGGCGTTGTTATACATCCAAGCTGTATGCAAAATCTATCAAAACTATATCGTTTTAATTAAAACATAACTAAAAATAATTTAAATATCTTTTCTTCACAAAACTAATTAATCGACTCCATCATCTTCGTCTTTCTTCCTGTTGTTATTGTTTGCCAAATCCAGGGACGGACCTAGTTCACACTAGGGGTAACCTTCACTACACCTCAACTTTTTATCGGTAATGCAAAAAAGTTTATTTTTGGTCGGTTTTTGTATTTCACTACCCCTGAAAAAATCTTGTGCTACCCCTGTTTGTTTAAAGCCCAACCAATTTAAAAATTCAAATCAATTAAAACGCAAACAAAGGTTTAAAGCCCAAAGCAAATAAAACCCATTAACCTTTTTTTTGTTCGTGAACGAGAAAGAAACAGGCTCAACAACCGTTTTAGCAATCTGTTTAAATGAAAAGGAAAAGAAAAACGACGATATCGATCAAACACCAAGTTCAAATATTCCAACTCCAAGTTCAAATATCGTTGATGATATGCAAGAAAATGAAGATAACGGTCCACGTTCAAATATTGAGATTGGTATGCAAGAAAATGATAATATTGGTTTATATTCCTTCAGCTTCAAGCCCTTCAATACGAAATACAACCAATTTGAATGATCTTCCTTCGGATCCCTCTGATAGACCACCTATTTCTAGTTATCATCCTAATCAAATAGATGACACAAGAAGAGCGTATGTTGTTAAAAAGGCTTTTCAACCACGAGGCCATGACTTAAAATATAAAAGCGATTCTAGTGGTCGAAGACGTTTTAATGTAAAATGGTTTGATAAACACAATTGGTTGGAGTATAGCACTAAACAAGAAAAAGCATATTGTTTATGCTATTACTTGTTTGATAAAAGTGTTGGTAATCAAGGTGCAAGGGAGACTTTTGTAAGTGGAGGCATTTGTAATTGGAGTAAACTAAGTGCCTTAAAAGACCATTTTAGGGAAGTTAAGAGTGTTCATAATAAGACGGCTAAACAATATAACAATTTCTTGAATCAAAAGCGATCCTATGAGGCGAATGCCACTAAGCGTAGTATGGAAAAAAAGATTGCAAATTGATATCGATTATTGGGTTATGTTCATAGTTATAGATTATTGTTAGAAAATAGTTTATCATTTCATGATCATAATGAATCTGAAGACTCTTTTTCTAAAGGTCTATTTATTGCGGTATTAAAGTTGATTTGTGAGAACAACTTGCATATTGGTAAGTACAGTTTAGGGAATGCAAAAATAAATTAAAATAATAAGTTAAAGAAGATGATGTAATTACTTGATTTCAAGCTTTTAAAAATCGAAAAGGAGTTTACACCCCATGTGTTAAAATATATTTATTATCATGTTTCTATTTTTGTTTCGTTTACACAGTGTGAAGTACGATAAAAAAAAGGTTTTTGAACGTTACCAATGAGTTTGATGACTAGATCCGTCACAGGCCAAATCTATATGCAGGACTAGAGTTACATAATTAGCGGCTCGGGCACGCAATTCACTAAGGCTTATGTATTTGGTACGGAAGGGGGTAGGCTCATTTTGGTACGAACCGGTACGGTGTACCATGTAGTTCAGCTCGATATACCCAAATAAAAAATATAGTTATTTATAATTTGTACATATATAATGTTAATTTAATACTTCTTACATATAAAATTATAAGATTAAGAATCAAATGTAAACTAGTAAAATTATAGGAGGTAAAATCCTAAATAACAAACTAATTTTATACTTATTAATAGTTTTTAGAGTTTTATAAATTTCAAGGACTAAAATGAAAAGAATGTTAAATATTAAATTACCTAAAACCCTAAAATAGTTAAACACGCGTTCACTCTTCAGATCCGTCGCTCTTTCTCTTCCATCTTCTTCTTTCCGTTACACTTTTTCACCTTTTAACCCTAAAAATGCCCGTTAAACTTGAATTCCAGAACCTAATTTGCCCTAATCATACCCCTTAATCGTATTTCAGGACCTAATTCGAAGAACCAACAACGATCGGATCGAATTGAAATTGGATTTGGAACACCGATTTTGATCGATTGGAGCCGCGTACGGGAATGATTTGGAACATCGAATTCGATTGGGTGCAACGCGATCAAATTCGCAATTTACGGGTACTTGAGCATATATGGTAACTATATGCAGGCCACTATTTAAATCAATAGTATAACACATCTTTCTTTGTTTTTTTCAAAAATGATTAGAGAAAGGAAACTCTCCAAATTGATGCAATTGCTACCTTCTTATATCGTTCTCTAAATCAGTGGTTGTTTACCAATTCTGGATCTTTTTTCTTGCTATATAAGAATTAAAATTAATTCCTTGTTATGTATGTCACATCCCACAGTGGCGGATCTAGAACCAAATGTCAGGGGTAGCGCTAAATTTTTTTTTTAACCGTATTTCATACAATGTAAACTAAACAAAAATAGAAACATGATGATAAATAAATTTGAACACATGAGCTGCATATTTCGTCCATTCGGTTTTTGAAAGCTTGAAATCGAGCAATCACATCCTCTTCTTTACTTTATCAATCATTTCTTTTTCGACCGCACAAATTAAAGCATTGTTCAAATACTCATCACCCATTCGATTGGGCAAATCTGTCTTGATAAGCTTCATTTTAGAAAAACATCTTTCAACAGTTGCGGTTGCAACCGGTAAAACCAACGCTAGCTTCAATATACGATAAACCAAAAGAAAAGTGGCGTATTTTCTAGTTTCCACCATTACACAAGCAAGTTCACACATTCCACCCAATTTTGCAAATTTATCATCTTTCTTTAAAGTGTGATAAAATGGCGTAAGATCACCCAAAATACACCATCTTTCTTCATTACTAAAGTCATTTGGATACGTATCAGAAAATGCCACTATCTTCGATTTATCAAACTTAGAAAACGAATCACAAGGATTTAAACCGGACATATTTTTTATCAAATTAGTTGAGACCTCACTAAATCTCTTTCCAAGTTTTTGAATTTGCATATCCAAACGGTATTAAAAACTCGGTTTCATTGATTACCATAACTTTTCGTCATATCTAACATCTTAATCTTGTTTTTTTCACAAAAAATGTCACTATATCCAACATCTTGTCAAACCAGTTTTGTCTTTGATTATTCAATGCTCGGTTTGTCCCACTTATCAACTTAGACGATTCTAACAAGTCTTGACTTTTTTTTTTGAAGATGTTTCGATAGAGCATTTGTGAGGCCTAAAATATCGTCTAACGAGTGTATATAAAACACAAAATCAAGTCTCTTAAAATACATAAGAATACTTTTCGCATTAGTTCGTCGTTGCACACTCTCCCCATCTTCTTTAATAAAAGTAAGTACCTTAACAACTTCCGGGAATAATTTTAAAAAACTTACGATTGTTCTATATTAACAACTTATATAAACAATTATAATTTTACTTAAATGTTGAAGAGGACCTAAATTGAGAAACTATATGTCGAACTGTAAAAGAGGGTTCGAACCGGTGAACCACCTCTTCTCGGCTGCAGCGTGGAGTGGTGGAGGTCACCTGTTCAGGTGACCAAAAGAGGAGAAGGACAGACCGATAGAGGGCAGCCCGCAGTAGCGCAGTGGTGTCTGGTCATGGTGGTGGCAGTTTTTGATTAATTGAGGACCGACATTTTTGTTTTAAGTGTAACATATATTATTTTAAAGGTTAATGGGTTTTATTGGTTTGGGCTTTACACATTTTTTTAGGCTTTAGTTGGGTTGAATTTTTAAATTGGTTGGGCTTAAAACGCATATGGGTAACGTTATTTTTTTTTCAGGGGTAACGAAACACGAAAACTGACCTAAATTTTTTTACACCACCGAACAGAAGTTGAGTGGTAGCAGAGGCTACCCCTCCTATTACTATGCATCCGCCACTAACACCCCAACCTACGGCGGAATGTCGGGGCATGAACCGTTGGTTCACAGCTCACAAGACACTATCATGTAATTTATGACAATATCTAATTTATTTATTTCAAATTTCAAATTTCAAATCAAGTACATAATGTTTAAACAATTACATAATGTCACAGCCCCCGACCTTATACCCCGGGAGGGAAGTCGTGAACGTTGAGTGGTGGTATCGATGTTTATTAAAATAATTTGCAGCGGAATATTTCATTAGAACCATAGTTAGGAAAAATGATCAGAGTTATAAAAACAACATAATTCTTATCTCATAAACTGGGATTAAAAACACATTTTTATACAAACATAGGTTTATAGGGGTAAACCCTAATTTACAAAACATGTTTCTTTATTCTGGTAACAAGCCACTTATTTAAGCTGGAAGCCCGCAGACATTATTCCTTTGTCTCTAACAAGTCACCTGGAACATGTTTAAAAAAAATATTTGATCAACAGGAATTACTGGTGAGTACATTCATTTATAAATGACACATTTTACAGTTACAACATTAAGATGTTTTTACATCTGCCTGCTAACAAATTATCAAAAGGTACTTGTCACTCGACCGCATCTGTGACTATGATCATATTACTTATTGGCTAACACTTGTCCAATTAGTAACGTGTAATATCCCAGTAGGCAAGCCCAGTAGGCAAGCCTTGTACACAAAACCCCCACAATACCAGTAGTAACCATCCCGTAAGTCTACAGAGACTTAATCACTGTAATGTATTTAAAATCCTTTCAAAATATTTAGACTATTTGTCACGAGTTTTATGGTTTTAGAAAAGCACCATGACAGTGTTGGAAAATCAATTGTCTCACGCAAATGTGAGTTGCGCAAAAACTCGAATGTCTCACATTGAAAGTTTATATTTAACAAGCCTTCTGATGTTAAGCACCTAGATTAAGCACAATATAGTATATCTATGTTAGTATAAACCCATAATCATAACGATAATCACGAGACATGAAACTTTACTCGATGACACAATGTCTTACCTTGTTAGATAGAGCTTTTGGATCCGTGTATATAAGTTCCTTTCAATCGGAGAGATACTGTTACAACTACTCGTGTATAATACTAGCCTTATATATGAGAAATTTTAAAAGAAAAAGTGAAAATTAACGATTTGTGAAGTTAGAATCCCAACCTATTTATACTTGAAATTGGGCATATTCGCGCCGCGCAAAGAAACCTTCGCGTCGCGCGAAGTAGATGTAGGGTTGTCGAGTCAGCCCTAGCTATGCCACGTGGCATGACACGTGCCAGGTAACGTGTCACCGTTGCGCGACTTCCACGTCGTCGCGCGCGAAGGACAAAGGACTTTCTGGATAACTACTACTGGTTCGAGTAGCGCGAAGAATCTTATGAATACTCCTTCGCGTTGCGCGAAGGAACAAAAATACTAAGGCGGCCCTTAAGCGTCTCGCGACGATGCGAGCGTGCGCCACATTGTGCCCATCGCACTTCGCCCGTGCCCGTGCGCGTTGGGTGCTTCGCACCCTCCGCTAGGACTACTAGGTGTGATTTGGCACATAAGAATATTATCATGTGAGCTCTCTTCCTTATAAAGAGCTTACAATTTTTATAATCTAGCAATGTGGGACAAGAATTAGGAATCCTACTTATATCATGGTGGAAGCCTTTCATTTTCTTTCCTTCACCAATGTGGGATGGAATTTTACTTCTTTTACATTCTTCATTCTTTCTTTGTTTTATTTCTTCTCTTTTTCTTCTTATTTCTTCACTTCTTCTTTTGATTATTTTATTTCTTTTTGAATTGTTTTATGGTTTGTTATACAAAATAATCCCAAAAGAAAATAATTATTCTCAAAACAAATAATCCAACTTAAATAATCCATGGCAGTTTATCTTTTCATTAAATAGCCTATGGTCTTTTCTAAATGATCTTCACCTTCGCTTCACATCATATGATAACCTACAATATATATATATATATATATATATATATATATATATATATAGACACACACACATATGTTTGTCAGCACGAGGTTGAGTAAGTAATCACCCTTTTTTGACGCTAAGTATAATATATGAGAAAAACTGCAAATCAATATTGAGAGTATCAACAATAAAATGATGAGCAAATAATTGGTGTCGTTTAACCATTGCCTAGCAAATTGAGCTTTGGTTACTAAAACGAAATAAATACAAGTAAGCGTATCAGTTAACCATTGCCTAGCGAATCGGGGTCTGGCTACTAAGACGACATCAATAAGTATGCTAGAATAAATGATGGACCTCTCCGAATGCTAGAATTAAACAAATAAGCAAGTAAGCAAATAGCAAATAAGCATTTAATTATAAACAACACAATAACCATGATTTGCTAGTATGGATAATATGTAGTATGAAAATATAAATAAGTACGCATAAAGTCCCCTAAAAGGTTTTAAAAGCAGTAAAACAGGGGAGTGATTATTCACCTTAATGATTGGTGAACAAAAAATAAAATATGAATAATAAATGAATCTCGAGCCTTTAACGCGCTGTCTGATCTGACACAAACTGACCTGGAACTTTGAGACAGTAAACTACACTTAAAAACCGAGAATAATGCAACTAGAATCAGGTTAAACGGGCATGTAAAACTCTAGTTACGAAACTTTTAATATTTAGGCGAGCTGGTACTGTTCAGAATCTGAACTTTGAGTCGGAAGTTGGGTTCTGACTAGCATACTCAAAATTCAAAACAATCATAAAAGTCTTCTAGCCCGAAAGCTATTTTTGACCAGAAGATAGAGAAATCAGATAGTCAAATATTTTGACTATTATGTCCTAAAACGGGCTGGGATTAAATTGACCACCAAGACTCTTTCAATCCCAGAAATTGATTGAGCGCTTTTGTTAAGTGAATGAAAATATACAAAAACACAGAAGACAACTTACCCAACCAATTGTTAGAACTAAGAGAAATTCAAGGTCAATGGGTCTTGGAACTTGAAAGTCAACAAAAGCTTGAAGAACTTGAATAAACTTTGAAGAAATCAACAATGGAGGAAGGGAATTTCATGATATGGAGAGGTGACAGCTGAGTTACAGATGATTTTAGGGTTTAGGAATGTATTATAATTAAGTAAAATACATCAAATTTGTTTATTTGGTAATAGTTCGTTTAAGAAAACCGAATAAGCTTATTATGAAAAAATCTAGTCAATTAACCTAGATATTTGGGTTTGATCAACAAGAAAATGAACGTGGACATGCTATAATAACAGATGACATGACTTGGGGCTTAATTTTCGTGATTATGGTAGGTTTAAGAAAGATTTGGCATTAAACGAAACAAAACGATTTGCTAATTTGCTGGGTTGGTTGCGCTACACGACCAACTATGGTGACCCCGTTGCGTTACGCGACGGGTGATGATTTACCATATTTTCCAAAATTTCATATTTAATCCCTGTACTTTCATAAATACGTTTTAGCCATTTTAAGCGTTTTTAAAAGTTTTTAAGGGTTGTTTGACGAGTTTGAAAGCTATGAGAATATAAATTAAGTTTAACCAAGTTAAATGCTAATACATTCAAGATTTAATAAATACTAAAGATCCAAATTACATCCCGAGTCAGGTAAATGAATACGAATTCAAATACGCAAAATCCGAGATGTTACAACGTAAGTTGTGTACATGCCGCGGATGAAACCGAAATAATAAGTTGCCTTTACTTTACAATTGAAATTAATCCTGTAGCAATTGTTTCATCATTATAATATTCCAGTGGCAATTTTTTTATTCAATTATAAAAAATAACCATTATTTAGTTTTATGTATTCTTGGTTTACAATTTAGTTTAATTAGGTTATATTCAATTTAGTTTGTTTAGTTTAATTATTTAATAGAGCAGTAATGGTTGAATAGAACGAAATGGTTGAAATGACTGAAATTAATCGATATGTGACTGAGAACAGGGATAACAATTGAAAAACGGGGATTAACTTGGGAGAGAAAGGGCAGGAAGAAAAACATGCATCGGTATTTTTAGTTAGGTTTTAATCAAAACGACGTAGTTTTGACGGGGTTTGTATACAAATTGGATGTATAACAGCCCCATATTGACTTTCCTAATCATAAAATACATAACCTTACAAGCTATGTCGTAAGCCGAAAAGTTGTGAAGGAGTATTACGTATGTAAATGGAACTTATCTGGCTCGTGTGTTGCATGCTTGACCACCTTTTTAAGGATTATTGAGAGAATAGACGAACAAGTTGGTTTAAATGTTACTTTAGGACTTGGGTGACGTTTGGTTTGAATACACAAATTTATTATGAGAAACATTTTAACATATTCGGAGAACTCAAACTAACAATTAGAACACATGTAATTTCTCATATTTTATGTACATTTAAGAGCATTCCCAACTTATTTCCCATCCCCATCTCTATAATTACACTAAAAAACATTATATTTCTCTCTTATGTTTAATTAAATAATATATTTTTAATATTTTTACAATTATAATTTTTTCTCTTTACCCTATAATTTACACTTATAACCATTTAAAACCTCACCCTATAATTTACTAACTTTCTCTCATACAAATTTCAGTGATAGGATGAAATGCTCTTAACAATTGATTGTAGTAGCCACGTCTTATTGCGCTGATGTCACATGCATCACTCTCTTTATGTAGATGAACTTTCTTCTATTCTTAATAAAATATTTGTTTGTATATTTAAGTGTTCACAACGAAATGACTATTGTGAGGGTTTTTTTTCATTGTTCTTTATCCATTTTAGATAATATCAACTTAGAGAGTAAACAATCATCATTACACTAAAATTAATATATATCTTTTTGCAATAGTTTAGGAGATAGTAGATAAGTTTTGACATTTTCTTGTGTCATAATACCGAAGCACGTACCAGCAAAATCATAGGAGCACATTGCCATAATGGTGAAACTTATCGTCTCAATTGCATTTATCGGAAGATCAAATTTTGTTTTATATCAATTCAGGCTACAAACCTAAGAAATATAACTTTTCATAGGTTAATACTAATTATTATATAAAATGTAGTTTTAGTGTTTAATTAGGAATTTTCAAGCATTCAGTTACACAATGGTATTAGATCGTAAGGTCAAACATTCACATGCAAATTAAAGTTTTTTTGAAGAAAGTAAATCACAATTATTCGTTTAGATAAATCGCTTCCGAAAATGAATCTGATCAACTGGACGATGTGATGCAGCCTTTTGTTTGCGTGTTTTTGTGTCTAGGTCTTTGGGTTGGTTTATAGTAGTATACTAGTATTTTGATTTCGTTTTGTTTGTGCTCCATCTTCGACCAAAGGATATTGGCCTAGCAGTTTGGTGTTGCTACTAGTATAAGGTGGATTTAATAGGTGTAGTATATAAGCTGTTAAAAATTAAAATAATATGTTCTAGCTTCGTACGGCTTTGGCTATTAATAATATTTAGCTGTTAAAATCTTTGAAAGTGTAAGGTAAAAGTTAGAATTTATGTGAAAACAATCACAATTCAAAAATTTAATCATGAAGTGGACGTTAATATGGTAAGAGTTACGTATCTAACTATATTATTAAAAGAATACGTATTGTTCATATAACATTCAACTAGACCCTTCACATAGGATGCCAAGTATATGTTATGTCAGCTATTTTCTATTATATCCTGATCAATGATTCGTTTTTTTATTGTAACCCATGACCCGTTTTCCATGTCAGTAAGACTTTATAAAATTTTAAAAAATAAATTATTGTGTGATATGAGTCTTGGTCCCAAAACCTCATGTTTCTTCGAACTAAAATGCTTACCAACTCCACTTAAGTGCTAATTGTGTTAGATTTTTTGACTTCACATATATAAATATGTCTAATTTCAAGTATAAAACCAAAATTATATGTAATTGATGACTCTTCCATAATTCACAATATACAAATTGTATAATATTCAAACGATTTATATATATTTTTTTTCTTATTCTTATCAAACAAAATCAAATAATTATTATGTTTTAATTAAATTTAATAATATAAAATTATCTATTTTTATAAATATGATATTTATAATTTATTAAAATATATAACATATGGATATATATTATGTTTCCTTTATTTACACACAGGTAACTAATATAGTTTATTATATAACTATTAAATGGTAGCGAAATAGAAGAAGAAAACATAATTTGAGTTGGAATTTATTTGTGCGCCAAAGAAAATGTACGGAGACATGACGTTGCAGTCAATTCTACAAAATATCTTTTCGAGTTTTGACTTTTGACACATTCAAAGGGATCGAATCCTTTGCGTTATCTTATTTAACTTTTAGGTAATTAGTTAATTACAGAAAACGATAATCTTTTAAATTCAACGATATGATATCTGGTTAATTAACTACTGGTATTACAACAGCTTCAAACTCCATTCACATTATAATAAGAAGAAAATGTTAAAATTTGAATAGAGCAAGTAGCAATCGACATCAATCGTCATGTGTAAATTTAACGGACCGCTACATGTTATGTAAGGGCAAAATTTAACGCCTAATTTTTACACACCATCGAACTTACACAATTCAAAAGGTTGTTTCTGAAAATACATAATATTCTACATATCTACTCAAAATTAGGGATGACAATGGGTCGGGTTTAGCCATTCCCAAACCCATACCCGATTATGAAAGCTTGTCCCAAACCCGTCAGTTTTAATCGGGTAATTACTCGTCGGGTTTCGGGTTTTCCTATCGGGTTTCGGGTTTCCAATCGGGTTTTGTCAAAATACCAATTGGGTATACCCGGCCCAAAACCCATTAGTTTTTTTATCGAATTTTGACAAAATATAAGTAATTGATTACAAATAATGATTACCACAATATAAAATGTCTCAAATAATTACTTTAACAACTTTCAACTAATAATGCATTTAAAATATTTAAAGTATACTATATATAAATATAGAAAAAGTTATGTCGGTACATCGGGTATATAATCGGGTAAATGGGTTAATCTTTTTGGGTAATCGGGTAAATTGCAAATCCCAAACCCGTCCCAAACCAACGAAAAATTTTAAAACTAATCCCAAACCCGTCCCAAACCCCTAATGAGTCGGGTATCACCCGTCCCATTTATGTCGGGTTTCGGGTTTTCCCCTCGGGTTCGGGTTTCAATGCCATCACTACTCGAAATGAAAAGAAAAATAAATACTTAGATTTGTGGTAAATATTCTTTTTATAATGGTAACATATATAATAATTAATAAAGGTTATTTACGTTTAAAAAAAATGATGAAGTTATAAAAGTCTATCATGATGTTCTTTTTCACAATTTGCCCAACCGAGCCATAGAATACATTCCAATTGTGTAACGATTCCGGCAAATTCAGGTATACCCTAGCCGGAATATACTATTTACGTGTTATTCAATACTGAATATATGAATTATAATGTGTTTATACGAGTATATAAGATTCACAGTACGAATTATACTCAAATGAACAGTTAGTCGTATTAGAATTTCGATTAACCGATGAACGGTTATTGAAACCCGAACGAATCGGGGATTACGTCATAGATGAAATATATGATGTTTAGTAAGGTTTACGAAGTGTTAAGGCTTCGGGATAAGTGAATTATAGCACAGAAAAAGGATTTCGATTTATTAGTACGTCGGTACGTTAAACGAAACCTTTAACATCAAACCAAGCAAGAGACGATCGATCAAGCCGAAAAAGATGCACAATGACCGACAATATGATGGGTTGAGTCAATAAATGTCATGGTTTAAGTTTTTAAAGTTTTTAAATCAGTTTTATGTAAATTTTATTTTAACCCGAAAAACGACAATTTTAGGCTCGTTTTAAGCCGAATTACGAGTTTAAACGAGAAACGAACTGAGCCAGATTATCCAAAACATTATCCGGATTACGAAAATCCGAATGTGTGGCCTAGAATGGATTTGTGGGCCCCACCCCACACATAACCTTGGACCGATCGGTCCTTGTACACACACACACACATTACATTTTCTTTTTTCTAAACATCCAACTCCAAAATCCTCTCAACACTCATCTATCTTCATCCAAGTTCTTGATTTCCAACCAAGATTTACAAGGTATAACACATGTTTTAATGCTTGAATCTTGTTTCCAACTTCATGATCTTGAGAAAAGGAGGTTTCAAATGTAAAAATGGGTGAAAACCCGAGTTGAAACCGATTCTCGCATGATCAAGTGATGTATACAAGTTATACAAAGGATCTTGATCCAAGTAATGAGTTAAAAGAGTTTAGAACGAAATTTTACGGTTGAAATCTTGTAAAATGAGTTTCCATGTGAAAGACGGGTGAAAACCCGAGATGAAACCGACTCTTGCATGATCAAGAGATGTATACAAGTTATACAAGGGATCTTGGTCCAAGAAATGAGTAAAAAGAGTCGAGAACGGATTTTTACGGTTAAAACCTTTGTTTTTATATCAAAACCGACACTATGAAAGAAATGGTTTGATTGTTGGTGTAACTTGCTTGGTATGGTGTTATTGTGCTTGTAAGTGTTGTATCTAGTGGCTAGCAAAGGCTAGAAACCAAGATCTTTGCGATCTAACGCTAGAAAACACAAGATAGTTCGGTTTTCGTGTGATTTAGTTATTTTGGACAGATTGTGGTAGGCTTAGAGTTGGGTCATGAAATTTCACAGAGATGATCTACACATGAAAATATGAGATCTGTGAAATTTTGGTAATTTTTGGATAAAGGATGAATATTTGGTGAATTTAATGCTCGGTTTTGGCTAAAAATGGTGAAAAATAGCTAAACTTCATGAAAATTTCTGGAAAATTTAAGATAAGCTTTTTATAACACATAAAAGTCACACACAAAATATGAGCATAGTTGGAGAAGTCTAAGTGGGCTTTTCGGTAAAACGAGTTCTAGGGCTTTCTAGCTCGGTTTTTGTGAAAATGGCTTGAAAAATGAGTTTTGGGTTCTGGAAAAATTCCAGGGAGTTATGAGGATGGCAGGGATCATCCTGGAAAAATTTGGGATTTTTCTAAAGTCTTTTGGTATTTTTGACATATTTAGTGTTTTAATGATGATTAAAAATAGATAAATAAATGTAAATATAAAAATTAAATCTGGAAAAATTTTTGTAAAATTTCTTACTGTCAAAATAAGTGTTGTGTAAAATTTCAAGACCCGAGACTAAACGGGTAATTATTTGTGCTAAAAAGAACATAAAAACAAATTTCTAAAGCTTAAAACGTGTAAACCGGCAAAGTTCGCATAAGCGAGCTGACTGGTATATAAAAAAAACCTAAAAATGGACCATTTTCATAAAACTAAGTAAATTAAGTAAAAGTAAATCATCCGAAAATAATTCGGATGATTTGGGTAATTTTACCCGATTTTACTGTTTCCGGCACCTAAATGACGGAAACGGGCCCCGCGGCCAAACGGGGTGTCCAAACCGAGCTCTAATTTCATCACTTTAACTAAAATAACAGTCAAACACCATTTTTGGGTCGGGTGTGAACAAACCCATTCTTGAAACTAAAAACGGATAACCGTGCTAGGCACGCAAATCAAGGAAAACATAAAAATGATAATTTTGACCGTCAGACTCTAAGTAATGGCACAATCTGAGTCCTTAGAAGTGTCACGGGGTTAACATTGTCCCCGGATCGAGTACAGTACTGGGTTAACAATGTCCCCAGATGTTGTAAGGCCCCGAACCCGGGCACCCTACTTTAGCGTCGGATTTACTCATAAACACAGTTCTTCAAATCAGAGTTTATTAAAACTTTTCGCGGAATATAAAACATAAATCATTTGTTACAAAACATTTAATCTTTTCTTTGATACCATGACACAAAACTTTATATTTAAAACATCTTTACTTCTTTCTTCAGATGCCAACCGTTCAATCCATGCCGTGTGTCATCCTCATGCTAACTCTGTAATCAGCTCACCTGCGTGCATACTAAAAGTCAGCTACGCTGAGTGAGTTCTAGTTAATCAAGCAACTTATCATACAACCACTACATGTATCATATACGTATCCGCAGACACGTAGTCCACTATCTAACCTGCTTACATTACCACTTAGCCTCTTATTTACGCCTACCACTTTGCCACCTTGCCACTTTAATAACGTATAACGTTATGCCACTTTGCCACTTTAATAACGTATAACGTTATGCCACTTTGCCACTTAATAACGTAAATCGTTATGCCACTTTGCCACTTTAATAACGTAAAACGTTATGCCACTTTGCCACTTTAATAACGAAGGCACGTATAGGCTTACCCTACCACGTACTATCGTTATGCCACTAACACTCTTACTAGACCCTTGCCACTTCTAACACGCTCTACCTCTACTTGTCTACAACACGCTTCATATCATTTACATAATAAGCAAGTCACATCAACAATCATACACACATAATAACGATGGCACGTACAGGCTTTCCCTATCACGCGCTCACGTTATGCCACTAACACCCTTACTAGACTCTTGCCACTTCTAACACACTCTACCTCTACCTGCCTATATCACACTTCATATCAGTTCGGTATTTACGTAATAAACAAGTTACATCATAACATTCATACACACTATCAACCACTTGGAATTTACTATCCTTGGCGATACGTGCAATATCCGAAGATCGTTCACGTACCGACAAGCATTATAAAATATATACCTCGTATAACATCTATAGCATACACTTACCACTTAAGGTAAGTGTATTCACACTTCACATCGAGTATGCACACAGCCCCGAAAACATAACAAGGAAATGGGGCTAGAAACTCACCTGGACTCTGCTTCTTCCTCTGGTAGCTGTAAATCCCTTCTTTAACTGAGCTCGGCTAACTGTACAAGTTACACGTATCAATACTCGCCTGACTTAATCTGGTGGCCTAGTATTAGCTTACTTTAACCTATCGCTTTTACTTTATTTTCTAATCGAACTCGGCTTTAGGCGAAGTTAAACCTCAGGCGAACTTGACTTTAGGCGAAGTTAAACCTCAGGCGAACTTGGCTTTAGGCGAAGTTAAACCTCAGGCGAACTTGGCTTTAGGCGAAGTTAAACCTTAGGCGAACTTGGCCTCAGGCGAAGTTACCAGTTAGGCGAACTTAACTTTGCAGCGAAGTTGCCATCAGGCGAACTTAAACCTCAGGCGAACTTGTCATCAGGCGAACTTGGCTTTAGGCGAAGTTGTCATCAGGCGAACTTGGCCTCAGGCGAAGTTACCAGTTAGGCGAACTTAACTTTGCAGCGAAGTTGCCATCAGGCGAACTTAAACCTCAGGCGAACTTGTCATCAGGCGAACTTAGCTTGCAGGCGAAGTTCATCAGGCGAACTTAGCTTGCAGGCGAAGTTCATCGCTTGAAGGCGAAGTTGCCCAGATGAAGGCGAAGTTGCCCAGATGTCCGCTGTTTCGGTTTCTTTCCAGCATTTTGAGCGTTTTTAACACCCTTGCTATGGTTCAATATCACCCACTACGCTTCCCGACCATCTTCGGTCGCTTATACACTAAAAAGCTTGGATCTTTAAACCTTAAAGGTCAAGAATCATACCTTTTTGAGCTTGTTTGGATCTTGTTTAACTTGCTAACACAACTAGTCGCTCTCTCTATTTCTCGGATCTGCCCGATTCCGGCGAAGTTGTATGTGTGTGATTGGAGTGGTGAAATATGAAAGATATTTTGGGGTGTTAGGGTATTTATATCCCTGAGATCCCATGGACCTAAGGCCCATTCTCATTTGACCCATCTTAATTAATCCAAGTCCACAACCCACATCCATTACCCAACACTAGCCCGACCCATACCAACTCATATTCTATTATTTATTTCCTAATAACCCGGGTAAACTTTCTCTCTAATATTAAGTAATATAATTAATATTACTTGGAAATTTCGGGATGTTACATATGTACCGATTGACACGGATTTAATTTATGGGAATTATATAGTAACGACTTAGATATCATATTACAGATCCAGGCTTATAGCAGTTCATTGTATCACGTCCCGACTCACAGAAAGGTGAGTTTTCACGAGCCCCTTTTTACTGAAATGTTTTAAATATTTTCCCGGGGCGGAAAGCATGTTTCTATCAAAGTGTTTAAGTACATGCTAATCGCATGGAAACGAATGTATTTATATAATGTTTATTGTACGGAAATCGTACGGGAATGTATTAAGATGGTAATTAACTAAGTTGCTAATATTGTAAGGCCCGAAACAGTGGGGTAACCGAGTTCCCAGAGGTTATTAAATGTGTTTCTGGGGTAACAGAGTTCCCAGAGGTTATTAAATGTGTTTCTGGGGTAACAGAGTTCCCAGGGGTTATTGACAGTATTCTGGGGTAACAAAGTTCCCGGAGGTTAATCGATATGTTTTGGGATTAATAGAGTTTTCACTTGTGAACTCAGTATAATTACATCACTTACTTATGATTTTTATAATGATTTGTCATGGTTATTTAAATTAGTGAAACTCACCAACTATTCGTAGTTGACCCGTTTTCTTTACATGCTTTCTAGGTACACTCAAATCGGAATGAGTGATATGTGTTCGATGCTGTGTGCTATTTGTGGAAGTCTAGAGATCTACATTTTGCATTAAATATGATAATGTATTATCGGTAACACTTATGTGATAACGCTTAGATGGTTATGAAACTCAGAACAATGTCATACGTTTAAATTAATGTAGTGGTGTTTTCTTTATAAACAATGCTGTTGATATCAGATGTGTCTGTCGCATCCCGTGTACGTTTCCGCTGCGGTTACGGGGTGTTACAGAACTTGGTATCAGAGCCATTGGTTATAAAGAATTAGGATGTCTTTAAAAGATACCTAAAATATAACTAGTAGCTCAAATATTATAGGATCTAAATATCAACTAATAATGTATTGTGACGATATCGGGATGAACTTGGATGGACAAGTGGGTTATTATGGTCCGGAACATAATAACAGACTTGTCTGCACGAGGAAATTCAGGGAAAGTCACGGGGGAATTTAATAGGTAAAATTGGCAACATACGTGCAAATATGTGATAATATTGTTATGTGGACAAGTTGTATAAGTAAGTGTATATTAATCTGATTATGATTTACACTATGGAAAGAACTATATGTTTGTTAACTTGTGTGCAGGTAAAATGTCAAGAACCCCCAGTGTGTCGATCGAGGAGGACCCGAAGGAGGTCAGCTCCGGGGACTCCGGGAGCCCACTTGTAGCATCTAGCACCGAGCCTTCCGAGGCTAGCTTTAGGTGTTCCGGCCAGTCCTCCCCAGCTAGGATTGCCAGATCCCCGACCCCACCCGCACCACAGGTCGCTCCTGCACCCCCTGGATTCGGACCCCGCCTCACGGCACGGATCAGTATCCCACATGTCCGACCTATCTCGCCCCCACCCAGACCTGCTACTCGCAGGGGCGAGTCCTCCAGCTCTCGTCCCGAGCCTGCGACTCTACCTGTGTGGGGTCTCCTGAGACAGGAACGGGACGCGGCGGCCTGGCTCCGAACGCTCACCGAACAGGTGAACGAGCACTCCGCCGCCCTGACGGTGGGAGTCCAGAGGAGGATGTACTTGGGTGATTGCATACTGGATCATCAGTATGCGATTGCCCAGCTGAAGAGGGAGTGCTCATACTCCCAATGGATGCTTGACCGGATGGAGGGTCGGGTTCGGGTTATGATGGCTGTGTTAGTGGTGTTGGTGGCGATGTTGGTGGGGTTGGTTTACCACCGTGTTTAGTTGTTTTGGGTTGGGGATAGACAGGGACCATTTTTTTTGATACTCTGTGTAAGCAGTTAGTGGTGATGCTAACATGGAGTGAATCTTGTTTAGTTATAATACAACCACTGGCCCTTAGGGTGGGTCTCTTTTGGGGCATATCAGTATAGATACTTTTGGGTATCATTCAAGCACTGACCCGTTGCGGGTTATGTCGAGATGATGCCGACATAGGCCCTATGTAGGAAAACTTATCTAATGTAATAGTGACAGGAAAGTAATATGAACGGATGTTTGTGTAATATGTACTAACGTTTATTAATGAATGGAATGTTTGTTGTGTTTTATGATTGGAATTTGTATTGATTATATATATTTTCTTGATGTTGTGTAGAATGGCACCAAAACGTTCAGCCCAATTGTCAGAAGTAGACGTGAGCCGTCTGATTGCTCGCCAGTTGGAGGCGGCGATACCAGATATAGTATCGCGCATCGCCGCCAGTATTAACAACTCGACCAATCCAACCCCTCCGAGCAATCAAACGACCACCAATAATGACGGGGAACGAAATACTAATCCTCCGCAGAATGAAAACACGATTCCGAGTAATGACGCACCGCCTAGGGTGGTCGTTACTGATAGTAAAGGCCCTATACCTACGGTAGAGACGAACCGTACTGAACCGATTCGTGCATCCAGGGGATGTTCGATCAAGGACTTTATGTTGTGCAAACCTCTAGAGTTTAGCGGGTCTGAAGGACCAAATGGGTTGGTTAAGTGGATCGAGAAAATAGAATCCGTGGTAAATATCAGCAACTGCCCCGAGGATTGTGTTGTTAAGTATGCTGCCTGCACATTCACGGACCATGCCTTGACATGGTGGAACACGATAGTGCAGACTCGCGGTCAGGCGACGACAAACCGCATGACCTGGACAGAGCTCAAGGCTCTTGTATTGGAACATTTCTGCCCGAGAAACGAATTGCAGAAATTAGAAAATGAATTGTGGAATCTGGAGATGCAGGGGGCGGACCACTTGGGTTATACGAACCGGTTTAATGAGTTGGCGCGATTGGTACCATGGTTGGTCACCCCAGAGTCGAAGAGGGTGGAACGTTATATTTGGGGACTAACTCCAGTAGTAAGGAGTATAGTCAATTCTGGGGGACACCAGACATATGAAGGTGCGGTGACGCAAGCGGGTATCGTAACGTACGATTTCGTAAGGAGCGGGTCACTGAAGGTGGCGGGAGAGTCCGCTGGAGGAAAGCGGGGTACACATGACCATAGGACCCAGAAAAAGCAGCAAGGTAAACGTGCTAGACCCACTGCCCAGAACTACGCCATGACTAGTTCGGGCGGAAGGCAAGAACCGCAGAGGGGAACGTTTCCTAAGTGTGGGAAATGTGGTTACCACCATGGTGGCGTGTGCAAAGAGGTGGTGTGCCACCGGTGTGGCAGGATTGGACACTACGCACCAAATTGTAAGACAAATCTGAACAACCTGAACCGACAACCACAACCTATCCGTGCGCAGCCATTTAAGACCCAACCAGCCCGAAAACAGAACCCGCAAGGAAACCAAATGGTGACCACCAGCCGTGCTTGCTATGAATGCGGCAGCACGGATCACTTTAAAAGACACTGTCCGAAACTGAACCAGGGAGGAAACGGGAGGCAACCCGCGGGTCAGGCATCGTCGTCCAATCCGTTGCGAGGCCGAGCATTCGTGATGGGGGCGAACGAGGCACGCCAGGACCCCAGCGTAGTGATAGGTACATTCCTCGTCTCTGATCATTACGCTTCTGTATTATTTGATACAGGTGCCGATAGAAGTTTTGTCTCCGTTAGATTCCTGTCGATAGCAAACCTTCCTATTGGTGAAACCATAGAACCTTACACCGTAGAAGTCGCTAACGGTAAAACCATGATAGTTAATCAGATAGTTCGGAATTGCCCTTTTATTCTGAACGAACAATCCTTTCTGATTGACTTGTTACCGGTAGAATTGGGTAGTTTTGACGTGATAGTGGGAATGGATTGGTTAGCACGTAACAGGGTAGAAATAAACTGTGAAAAGAAAATCGTCAAGATCCGGGTGTCGGATGACGAGGAGGTATTAGTGCATGGAGAAAAATCCGGCACCATGATACCATTTATATCCCACCTCAAGGTGTTAAAATATATACGTCAGGGATGTGTGGCGTATCTAGCGAGCCTGACGGCCACTGATTTTGAGGAAAAACGGGTGGACGATATTCCAGTGGTACGCGAATTTCCACAAGTTTTCCCAGAGGAACTTCCTGGATTACCGCCAACCCGACAGGTCGAATTCAGGATCGATCTGTTACCTCAAGCTGGCCCTGTTACTAAGGCACCTTACCGACTTGCACCATCTGAGATGCAAGAATTATCCAACCAGTTGCAAGAATTGTTGGATAAAGGATTTATTCGTCCTAGTTATTCCCCGTGGGGTGCACCTGTACTATTCGTGAAAAAGAAGGACGGGAGCCTTAGAATGTGCATTGATTACAGGGAGTTGAACAAGTTGACAATCAAAAATAGGTATCCTCTTCCCCGAATCGATGATCTGTTCGACCAACTACAAGGTGCGAGCTACTTCTCAAAAATAGATCTTAGATCGGGATACCATCAGGTTAGAATCCAGGAGGAGGATATCCCAAAAACCGCATTCCGGACTCGCTACGGCCATTACGAGTTCTTAGTTATGCCTTTTGGGCTAACAAATGCGCCAGCGGTGTTCATGGATCTCATGAATCGAGTCTGTAAACCCTACCTCGATAAATTCGTCATCGTGTTTATTGACGATATTTTGATATACTCGAAGAATAAAGAAGAGCACGAGCAACACTTAAGATTAGTTTTAGAACTTCTAAATCAGGAGAAGTTGTATGCAAAATTCTCCAAGTGTAACTTCTGGTTACAAGAAGTGCAATTCCTTGGTCACGTTATAAATCACCAAGGAATACACGTTGATCCAAGTAAAGTTGAAGCAGTTAAGAGTTGGCAAGCGCCTAAATCGCCAAAGGAAATCCGCCAATTCTTAGGCTTAGCTGGATACTATCGTCGATTTATAGAAAACTTTTCCAGCATCGCCCAACCTTTAACCCTCCTGACTCAAAAGGATCGAAAGTATGATTGGGGAGAAGAACAGGAAGCGGCATTTCAAACGCTAAAACAAAGATTGTGCCAAGCGCCGATCTTAAGTCTCCCCGACGGAGACGATGGTTTTGTCGTGTATTGTGACGCGTCCCGTAGAGGATTGGGATGTGTGTTGATGCAGAATAATAAAGTCATAGCCTATGCTTCCCAACAGTTAAAAGTACACGAGAAAAATTACACTACTCATGACTTAGAACTGGGAGCAGTTATCTTCGCACTTAAAATCTGGAGACATTATCTCTACGGTACAAAGTGCACCATCTTCACCGATCATAAAAGTTTGCAACACATATTCGATCAGAAAGAACTGAATATGAGACAACGAAGATGGGTCGAATTATTAAGCGACTATGACTGTGACATCCGTTATCACCCCGGCAAGGCTAACGTCGTAGCCGATGCCTTGAGTAGGAAGGATCGGGTTAAGCCATTGCGAGTGCGAGCGCTGGGGATGATAGTCCAGTCGAACCTTTCGGATTTGATTCGAGTCGCTCAACGTGAGGCGTTGAAAGAGGAACAATTGGAAAAAGAGGGACTTTATGGTAACGAGAAGAATTTCGAACAGCGCGTGGACGAAATTCTCTATTTCAAAAATCGGATTTGGATCCCGACCCTCCATGACCTTCGTGAATTAATCATGGACGAAGCGCATAAATCGAAATATTCCATACATCCGGGATCGGATAAGATGTACCAGGATGTGAAGGAGTTCTACAGGTGGCCGGGTATGAAAAAGGAAATAGCCACATACGTCGGCAAGTGTACGACGTGTGCGAGGGTTAAGGCGGAGCACCAGAAACCTTCGGGAATGTTACAACAACCGGAAATTCCCGAATGGAAGTGGGAGCAGATCACGATGGATTTTGTGACACATCTCCCCAAGACGTCCCGAGGACATGATGCAATTTGGGTAGTCGTGGATCGATTAACCAAATCGGCACATTTTATCCCGATTAGAAATAATTATAACACTGAGAGACTTGCGCAGATTTATATAAATGAAATTGTGTCTCGTCATGGGATACCCATCTCAATCATCTCTGATCGGGATAGTCATTTCACCTCCAAGCTTTGGCAAGCTGTGCAAGAAGCGCTAGGAACGCGTATTAATTTAAGCACAGCATACCACCCTCAGACCGACGGTCAGTCTGAGAGGACCATCCAAACACTGGAGGATTTGCTTCGTGCATGCGTACTGGATTTTAAGGGAAATTGGGATCAACATCTCCCACTCGTTGAATTTTCCTATAATAATAGTTACCATAGCAGTATAAAGGCAGCGCCTTACGAAGCATTGTATGGACGGAAATGTCGATCGCCACTCTGCTGGACAGAAGTGGGCGACACACAGGTTATTAGATCAGATCTGGTCCAGGAAACGACCAGCAAAATTCTTGAAATTAAAAACAATCTGAAGGCCGCGCGGGATCGGCAGAAGAGTTATGCCGATAACCGTAGAAAACCGTTATCATTTGAGAAAGGTGATAAAGTGTATTTGAAAGTATCACCGTGGAAGGGTGTGATTAGATTTGGCAAGGCGGGGAAGTTAGCCCCTAGATATATTGGACCATTCGATATTACTGCGAAAATCGGTCCTGTATCATACCGATTAGAACTGCCTGATGAACTGAGTGCAGTTCACAACGTGTTTCACGTGTCGAACCTGAAACGGTGTCTGTCGGATGAGACATCGGTGTTACCCTTAGAGGGTGTTCAAATAAATGATAAGCTCAACTTCGTAGAGGAGCCCATTGAAATAGTGGACGGTAAGATCAAGAAACTTAGACACAATAAGATCTCGTTGGTCAAAGTTAGATGGAACTCGCAACGAGGCCCAGAATATACATGGGAACGAAAGGACGAATTTCGGAAGAAATACCCCCACCTATTTCCTCAAAAGGAAGTAGTTGACGCGTAAAATTTCGAGGACCAAATTTTTATAACGGGGGGAGAATGTAACGATTCCGGCAAATTCAGGTATACCCTAGCCGGAATATACTATTTACGTGTTATTCAATACTGAATATATGAATTATAATGTGTTTATACGAGTATATAAGATTCACAGTACGAATTATACTCAAATGAACAGTTAGTCGTATTAGAATTTCGATTAACCGATGAACGGTTATTGAAACCCGAACGAATCGGGGATTACGTCATAGATGAAATATATGATGTTTAGTAAGGTTTACGAAGTGTTAAGGCTTCGGGATAAGTGAATTATAGCACAGAAAAAGGATTTCGATTTATTAGTACGTCGGTACGTTAAACGAAACCTTTAACATCAAACCAAGGAAGAGACGATCGATCAAACCGAAAAAGATGCACAATGACCGACAATATGATGGGTTGAGTCAATAAATGTCTTGGTTTAAGTTTTTAAAGTTTTTAAATCAGTTTTATGTAAATTTTATTTTAACCCGAAAAACGACCATTTTAGGCTCGTTTTAAGCCGAATTACGAGTTTAAACGAGAAACGAACTGAGCCAGATTATCCAAAACATTATCCGGATTACGAAAATCCGAATGTGTGGCCTAGAATGGATGTGTGGGCCCCACCCCACACATAACCTTGGACCGATCGGTCCTTGTACACACACACACACATTACATTTTCTTTTTTCTAAACATCCAACTCCAAAATCCTCTCAACACTCATCTATCTTCATCCAAGTTCTTGATTTCCAACCAAGATTTACAAGGTTTAACACATGTTTTAATGCTTGAATCTTGTTTCCAACTTCATGATCTTGAGAAAAGGAGGTTTCAAATGTAAAAATGGGTGAAAACCCGAGTTGAAACCGATTCTCGCATGATCAAGTGATGTATACAAGTTATACAAAGGATCTTGATCCAAGTAATGAGTTAAAAGAGTTTAGAACGAAATTTTACGGTTGAAATCTTGTAAAATGAGTTTCCATGTGAAAGACGGGTGAAAACCCGAGATGAAACCGACTCTTGCATGATCAAGAGATGTATACAAGTTATACAAGGGATCTTGGTCCAAGAAATGAGTAAAAAGAGTCGAGAACGGATTTTTACGGTTAAAACCTTTGTTTTTATATCAAAACCGACACTATGAAAGAAATGGTTTGATTGTTGGTGTAACTTGCTTGGTATGGTGTTATTGTGCTTGTAAGTGTTGTATCTAGTGGCTAGCAAAGGCTAGAAACCAAGATCTTTGCGATCTAACGCTAGAAAACACAAGATAGTTCGGTTTTCGTGTGATTTAGTTATTTTGGACAGATTATGGTAGGCTTAGAGTTGGGTCATGAAATTTCACAGAGATGATCTACACATGAAAATATGAGATCTGTGAAATTTTGGTAATTTTTGGATAAAGGATGAATATTTGGTGAATTTAATGCTCGGTTTTGGCTAAAAATGGTGAAAAATAGCTAAACTTCATGAAAATTTCTGGAAAATTTAAGATAAGCTTTTTATAACACATAAAAGTCACACACAAAATTTGAGCATAGTTGGAGAAGTCTAAGTGGGCTTTTCGGTAAAACGAGTTCTAGGGCTTTCTAGCTCGGTTTTTGTGAAAATGGCTTGAAAAATGAGTTTTGGGTTCTGGAAAAATTCCAGGGAGTTATGAGGATGGCAGGGATCATCCTGGAAAAATTTGGGATTTTTCTAAAGTCTTTTGGTATTTTTGACATATTTAGTGTTTTAATGATGATTAAAAATAGATAAATAAATGTAAATATAAAAATTAAATCTGGAAAAATTTTTGTAAAATTTCTTACTGTAAAAATAAGTGTTGTGTAAAATTTCAAGACCCGAGACTAAACGGGTAATTATTTGTGCTAAAAAGAACATAAAAACAAATTTCTAAAGCTTAAAACGTGTAAACCGGCAAAGTTCGCATAAGCGAGCTGACTGGTATATAAAAAAAACCTAAAAATGGACCATTTTCATAAAACTAAGTAAATTAAGTAAAAGTAAATCATCCGAAAATAATTAGGATGATTTGGGTAATTTTACCCGATTTTACTGTTTCCGGCACCTAAATGACGGAAACGGGCCCCGCGGCCAAACGGGGTGTCCAAACCGAGCTCTAATTTCATCACTTTAACTAAAATAACAGTCAAACACCATTTTTGGGTCGGGTGTGAACAAACCCATTCTTGAAACTAAAAACGGATAACCGTGCTAGGCACGCAAATCAAGGAAAACATAAAAATGATAATTTTGACCGTCAGACTCTAAGTAATGGCACAATCTGAGTCCTTAGAAGTGTCACGGGGTTAACATTGTCCCCGGATCGAGTACAGTACTAGGTTAACAATGTCCCCATATGTACCGATTGACACGGATTTAATTTATGGGAATTATATAGTAACGACTTAGATATCATATTACAGATCCAGGCTTATAGCAGTTCATTGTATCGCGTCCCGACTCACAGAAAGGTGAGTTTTCACGAGCCCCTTTTTACTGAAATGTTTTAAATATTTTCCCGGGGCGGAAAGCATGTTTCTATCAAAGTGTTTAAGTACATGCTAATCGCATGGAAACGAATGTATTTATATAATGTTTATTGTACGGAAATCGTACGGGAATGTATTAAGATGGTAATTAACTAAGTTGCTAATATTGTAAGGCCCGAAACAGTGGGGTAACCGAGTTCCCAGAGGTTATTAAATGTGTTTCTGGGGTAACAGAGTTCCCAGAGGTTATTAAATGTGTTTCTGGGGTAACAGAGTTCCCAGGGGTTATTGACAGTATTCTGGGGTAACAAAGTTCCCGGAGGTTAATCGATATGTTTTGGGATTAATAGAGTTTTCACTTGTGAACTCAGTATAATTACATCACTTACTTATGATTTTTATAATGATTTGTCATGGTTATTTAAATTAGTGAAACTCACCAACTATTCGTAGTTGACCCGTTTTCTTTACATGCTTTCTAGGTACACTCAAATCGGAATGAGTGATATGTGTTCGATGCTGTGTGCTATTTGTGGAAGTCTAGAGATCTACATTTTGCATTAAATATGATAATGTATTTTCGGTAACACTTGTGTGATAACGGTTAGATGGTTATGAAACTCAGAACAATGTAATACGTTTAAATTAATGTAGTGGTGTTTTCTTTATAAACAATGCTGTTGATATCAGATGTTTCTGTCGCATCCCGTGTACGTTTCCGCTGCGGTTACGGGGTGTTACAAATTGTCACCCCTTGTTTTCAGTCATCCAATAGTCTTGATAACAAAATTCGAATTCTTTCACCCGTTATGATTCTCACCATTTTTATTTAATTCTCACATGGATTCAAAATGTGTAAGCATGGCTATCTATAAAACTACAACTGAAGCCAGTTTTATTTATCAAATAACTCCAACTCAATTGTGAAGGCTAGAAGTAGCTCAATATATATAACTAATAAAATTGACTTTAGGAAATCTTGACTGAATACAACATTTCGTGTGCATTTTAAAACCGTTTAATCGAGCTTGAAGCGTACACATAACAAAATGTGATTCCTTCAAGATACTCAAGCTCCCAAATAGAATATGTATATGATTTTTATGTAACCTGAGTCTTCTTAAAAGTAAACTGTCAACATTTAGTGCCTATTGAATGAAAGTAACGTTATAACCCACTAGGGCCGCTACATTTATTCTCCTGTCCATACTCATCGTCCAACACGTGATATTTGATATTGCTAAATGACATATAGAAAGGTTTTTGTTGCCCCTCGTTATGACGTCAATGTTAGCTTTGAAACATTATTATATTAAAAAAATATATATATATAAAAAATCCATGTCCTTCGGTAGTTCAGTGCTTGTCTTTTTAAATAAATGGATTTTGTTCCAAGAAAAAAAGACATGATTTATTATCCACCTTGTGAAGGTAGGATACTAATTCACCTAACGTGAGGAAAAACTCCTCCACGGTCACAGATAATCTACAGCAACAACACATATAGTCTTAGGAAATACGCTCAAAGATAACCGCCCATAGGAAGAGTACCTTCCGCGTAAAGATATATAAATCTTCCATGGAAGTAACACTTATTAATTTATAACAAAAGAAGTCCAGTGGAAGATTTGTTGTGACAAATCACAGGTTAGCACGTGACGAGGAAGGGAAGAACCAATCACAGGTTGAGATCTCGGTACTATCCACAAATGCACGATGGGCCAATGATGAAAGGCCAACACTATACCTGCCCACGACAAGGACTTTCGTACGCCAGCAGCCTGACCAATTATGAGCCATTATCATGCACAACCATAAGAATATAAGTTCCATTCTCCCTCCCTTTGGCTATAAATACCACTTGAGGAACAACAGTAAAAAGGATCCGACTCACTCTCATTCTCCCTAAGAATACTCATCACTTACCATACTGATTCTCACGCCAGAGGGTGTTACGAGAAGACCCCTCTATGCCTCTTCTCGTAACGAGCTCACGATTTTTGTTTTGCACGCTACGTTGTTGGAGTTCTGAACAATCATTGTATCAATTACCGGGAAACATTAAGCTAAGCCCACTAGGAGTTAGGTTGGTGTTAATCCGTTCTCGGTTGAGTCATTAAGCTAAGCCTACTGACGAGTGATTCGTCAGGAGGATGTTAATCGAGTTAAACGAATAGAAGTATAGTTGTTTAATTAACCAAATGTGGCGGAATTAGATAACTACTGTTATTTGGGTGATTGCAGGTTAGAGGAGTTGAAGGATGATGTTACGGGAACATGGGCGAAAACGGCGAAGAAATTGAAGCTAAAGCGAGAGAGATACGAAGAAAACAAGAAAGGGGACACAAGCTCTAGCGTGGCCCACAATGCACATCGTGGACCACGGTCCAACTGGGACAAAATCGCCAGAACCCACCCACCGTACCGTGGGGAAGCATATGCACCTTGCCTGGACCGTGACCCATGGTCCGCCTGTAACTGCCGACTGTGAGTTTATTTTTTAAGCCGTTTTTGATGGCCTTTTGGACTATCTTTCAATAAAAAACACTTGGGGACGATTTGGAGAGTCTAGATTATTATCTTTGGTGATTGTAATCATTATTGGATATATTTGATTCGTTTGATGAAGACAATTGATGCCATGACGATCTCTAAAACCATGAGTGGCTAGTTCGTTTGTATTTCTCTTGGATGTAAGGTTAATTGCAAGACACTTCATGTTATTTGTTCTTGAATTTGGATTGATTGTCTAATTGTTATGTTAGTATGATCATGATGTTTATGTGATTGTTTGTAGTTTGTCTATATTGTTTAAACCTAGTTTTAAACCACACGTTCTTGGTGTCGTTGACAATTGAGATTTAGTGGAAAGAATTAGGGTTAATAATATTGATTGATTGTTAAGTAACAACCTCGCGTTCTAGGAATCCGATTACTTAGTTCTTGATTAATCACAAACAATTGCATTTACACAAAACCGAGATATTATGGTTGATCTATTGAACTTTAACAAGAGTGTTGCGTAATAACCGAACTCCAAGAGGAATATTTGCTTAATTGATTGTTTACAACTTATTTGCTAGTTTATTTTAGTTCATAAAATCAAATCAAAATCAACTTGAAAATTATCTTTTGTCATTTACGCTATACTAGTTTAATTGTTAAGCTACTTATTAACACATTTTCCACAAACTCCTCGTGTTCGATACTCACTAACCGCTATCAATTTAGTTGTATTTGGTTTATTTTTGAGTGAGTCTTCGACCTCACGTCACCTACCAGGGGTTAGATTAGTGTTTCTTCATTGGCGCAATTCGTACCAGCTAGAATTGTTAGAAAAGCTGTTCAACACGTTATGAGCTCCAACCGACCATCTCCGTCGACCATGCAGTCTTCCAACCGTGCAGGACCCAATCACGAAGGGTCCCTGGAAGGAAACAACAAGAAAAACAAATATTACATCGAAGTTGAACGACCACAACAAGACCTATCGTTCCGATTCATAGAAGCCAGTTCTTCTCGTCAGAAATGTCTCACGATAGTGGCAGAAGAAGAAGAAGTCCCAGTAATGTGGTTGAAAAGAGAACAAGAAAGAATCAACGCGGAGTATAAGAAGATATTAGAAGAACAAATGAGAAAGTAGGCCAATAGGGTGACCCCACGGGCACTTGCTTTTTCGCGTAATAACCAAGATGAGTCTTTTGATGACGATCACCACCCACGACGTCGCGGGGTGAAAAACTCGGAAGCCACAAAGACCACTCAAAAGAACAAAGCAGAAGCCGAGAATAGTCTCCTATGCGAAGCCAAGTAGCTCGATCAAGAGGTACTTTTGCAAAAGACCAGAACACTCAGGGAAGAAGGGTGGAAGACAAAAGCGGAATTGATGGTGAGAGCCCTAGCTCAAGGGACCAAGCGTGGGGGAAAAAGCACTTGAGTTATTACCCCGATGCAAATGTGGACTTCTCCAAACCATATCGGCCAAAAGCTTTCGTGAAAAGATCAAAGTTTGTCAAACGAATAGCGGAAGCCCCACTGCCTTCAAACTCAAAACGACCTTCCGCAGTAGGAAAGTATGATGGAATGACATACCCGAGCGACCATTTGCAATGCTTTATAGCAGCAGGAGGGGTCGTCGGCTGGACATTACCGGCATGGTGCCACATGTTCGCTTTAACCCTCCATGGTGCAACTAGGGAATGGTTTGAAAGGCTACCAGAAGGCCGAATCATAAGCTTCAAAGACTTAATCGCAAAGTTCTACCAACACTTCAGTCAATAGTGGAGACACAAACGTGACCCCGCTGATGTACTTCTAGTGTTCCGTAGAGATAATGAATCGATTGAAGATTTCATCACGCGGTACTACAAAGAAGGCCTGATGATAGGGGGTCAGCGAAGACATGATGTAGGCTCGTTTCCGTCAAGGAGTAAGGAGTGTCGACCTCATTCGATGTATATCAGCGCGAGATAGAATGCCCCAGTCATGGGTGCCATCATGAGTGCGGCCAAGGTTTATGCGGCAATAGAGAAGTCCGTAGGAAGACGAGACTACTCCAGAACTTAAACGAAACACGAGCCTAAAGGGTACAAGGGAACAAAAAAGACAAGGAGTCTATATGGTCTAGAATCCAAACACCCGCGGAAACACAGATGCCCACCGCGGCTAGGTCACTAGTGGGAGAAAAACAAAACGACCGAAATCACAGATACAAAAATAGGGAATGAACCCCATTGTCAAAAATCACATTACAAATCCTGGCAATAGATAACGTCGACTTCCAGCCACCAACGCCAATATTTAAAAGGAAATATCTGGATAAATCAAAGTATTGCAAGTTCCATGAAGACATTAGCCACAATACTGATGACTGCACATTGAACAATGAAATCAAAGAGGCAATGAAATCTGGGAAACTCGAACACTTGGTCATAGAAGCTAGGAAGCACGCCAGGAATCAAGGGGCAGGCAGGGATGAAAGTCCCTCGGAAATAAAAAAATTTAAACTCCCATATGATACAAGGTGGAAAACATAAAGGGGCAAAAAGACAAACACCAAGCAGTGAAGCATGGAAAGAGGAACCTTCATCTTTCCGTGGATCAGAGGAGGGTCATGCTTAAAACAACTGTTGATAATCACTACGTTAATCGACTATCATCGAAGTAGATACGTCTTCATTGATCAAGGAAGTACCTCAGATATAATGTACCAACAATGTTCAATTAGATGCAGAAGATAAAGCAAGGATGGAACCAGTTAACGCACTAGTGTCTGGATTCTCGAATGAAATCACTCACCCGCTATGAAAACTAAAGTTCCCAGTAATGTTAAGTGATGGCAAACATTCACGAATCGAATACGTGGAATTTTTGGTGGTACCGATAAAGTCAAAGCATGATGTGATTTTGGGAAGAGAAGCGATAGTGGATTTTAATGCAAAACCATCCACTGTGCATGGCATAATGGGTGTCCCTACTCCAACAGGCATCGCACCAATAAAGCTAAACAAAGACTTCTTAGTCGCAAAAGGATCAAAAACCCCAAAGGCACCAAAAATCATTAATAACGTTGAGCCGGAGAAATGGATGTTGAACGCTAAGTTCCTGGATCAGACGACCACCATAGGACTTGCTTTATTCAGCAGGGTGAATTCACACCTGGAGCAGTTGTTGCTGAAAAATATTGATGCGTTTTCCTGGAAACCAGCCGATATGGTAGGATTCCCGTGACGCATAACAGAACACACCTTGAAAGTTAACACAACATTCATCCCAATCGTCCAAAAGATGCGAAAGATGGGTCCCGAGTAAACAAAAGCAATATGAGTTGTTGAAGGCGGGAATTATCCAGGAGATACGGTATCAAACATGGGTGACAAACTGTTGGTGCTTAAACGTCTATCGCCATGTTCTTGTATGTATTAGAAATAGTCGGAATGTGATTTTACATTAAACAGCGCATAAGTCATATGCAACGTATAACTTATGTGGTGCATAAGTTATGCGCTGTATAAGCTTATGTGTCGCATATGCGTATAAGATTAAAGTCTCTTATACGTTGAACTTAAACGATGTGAAAATTATACGGAGCCTTGATCATACACGTTTTGACTATACTTACACATTGACTAGACTTATACGCCACACTTTTCAAAATGGATAATTTGAATGCGTTTGCTTCTCAATCATCAAGCTTACTTTAGAATCTCAACCTTGAGATTTAAAAGGGAACTTCTAACAAACCTCCAAAGCTGCTCGGATGGAAGATAACCCTTCTTGGGCAGACAAGTTCGAAACATACGTTCAAGCGGTAAACTATGATACTTGGATTGCAGTTGAAGAGGAGTATATCATCCCGAAGAACGAGAATGCAACCAACTATCGACTGTCACAAATTGATGAAAGGGATACCGCTACATTTCTAAGGGAAAAGACGATGTTGAGCCTATTCCAACAAGCGATCAAAGTAGAAATATTTCAATTGTTACAGTGATGTTCGGGTACTTTGTATATATATTAGTGTGTTAATTATGTAGTTTTATTTAGTATATTGTTAGAATTTTGGTACTTCATACATGCTTTTGTATTTCAGGTCATTGATCGTTAAAGATGTTAAATTGGAGACTTGTACGAGCATGGAATGATATCTCGGGAAGACCGGACCATAAGTTGAAGTCTTGGTAAGTGTTAGAAGGATTCGGGAAGAGTTTGGATGAGAAACCTAAAGCCGATGCTAAAACTGAACAAGATGGGTTCACAAAAAGCAACCAGGAACCCATAATATATGAATTTTGGGTTTCTCAATGAGAGGAATCTAAATATGATGTTGTCTTGGACCATAGCGTAGCGTGATGGTGCGGGGAGGGTGACATCGCACTACGCGACGGTCCCCACCGATGGGAAACTTAGGGTTTGATGTTATATCTTGTTTTGACGACCTTAGACGCCCCAATTCAGTTCCAGGCAGTTTCTAGAGCAGCAAGAGGAGAAAACCTTTATTCCTATTCATCTCAAGGCCATAGATATGATCCAAATCATCCGAATCGAAGACCGAGAGATGTCGAGACGCGGCTAGATCCTTCGAGTCATACCCGGGATGTATAGTTTTTAATCTTTCAATTTATTTCTCATGTACTAGAACAACTAATTGTAATTGTCTTCATGTTAATCTATGAGTATTGATGTTTAGTATGTCCGTACATTCAGTCGGTTTAGGTTTTTATCGATCAGAACGATTAGTTTGTCGGTTGCTATAATAATTGCACGTAGGATTGTTTTGACCTGTTAATTGCGAGAAAGCATAAGTTTGCCCTTAGTTGAGTCACACTGGCAGGGACCGTTTGATAACCAGTGCCATGTGTTAGCGAGCGTGAATGGCTAAGGTTTAACCGGTTAGTCAGTCTGTAGTTGACACAAGATAGTTTATCTGTTAAGTTGCGAGTTTGTTGTTAGTTTGCTTACTTGAATTCCCGGGTGTGATTTGTTTTGTTTAATTGATTGAATACTTGATTAATTGTTCGTTTCTTACAAAACTAAATTGTTTGCTAGTGTGATCAGCACTTTAATAGAATTCACTTCATAATGTTAGGAATCGATTTCACTGCACACTGACCACATACTCCTCGTGGTTCGACACCCTACTTACCCTGACTAGCTTAAGGTGATTAGGACACTGATTTAATTGTTTTTGACTAGATAGGGATAGTCTAGAATCAAAATGAACGGATCTTGTTACTCTATCTGGCAAGATATTCTGAATAAAGACCGTATGAATCCTGATATGAGAAAAAGCAAAAGAACTCTTCTGAAGAAGGAATTCGATATCTTCACAATGGTAAAAGGGGAATCGTTCGCACAGCTGATTGAACAATATTGCGATTTAGTGAATGAAATGAAGAGATTGGGAATGGAGAAGATAGAGTATGAGTATATAGATAAGCTAGCTGATGCATTACCGGAAGGGTGGTAGTACATTCATTATGCACCAAAGTCTTGGTAAAAATGTCAGCAAGCTGATCTTTCGTGTTTGTATGCACCAAAGTCAGTAATTCGCGAACAAAATTACAATCTATTTCCATGTGGTTAGTCCGCTCATGAAAGACAGGATTCTTTGCAATATATATTGCAGCCTGACTATCACATTTGAGTGTGACAAGAGTAATGCTAGGAACATTGAACTCCGAGAGAAGTCATATCAATCAGGCAAATTCGGCAGTCACACGTCTAAGAGGTCGGTACTTGGCTTCAACTAATCTAAAAGAAATAGCAGGCTGCTTCTTATATTTCCAAGAAATCAGAGAGCCCCCAAGTGAAACATAATAACCACTAAGCGAGCGATGAGAGAATGCCTTTAGAGCAAAGGAAGGATTATTGTTGAAGTATAATCCTTGAGATAAAGTTCCTCTGATATATGAGAGAGTGTGAAGTGTTGCATTCCAATGAGACATCCTCGGATCTTGCATAAATTGACTCCGAAATTGAACAACAAAAGCAATATCAGGTCTTGTGTGAGTAACGTAATTAAGTTTACCAACAAGTTTCTTGTATTGTAAAGGGTCATCAAGAACAAGTCCCTCATGAGCTTTAAGTTTTAAATGATGAGGAAATGGAGAGTTGGTGACAGAAAGATTGGAAGTATCAAATTTGGAAAGCATGTCATTAGCAAAATTGCATTGACACATGATAACACCTTTTGATAGTGTAAGGAACCTCCATTCCCAAAAAATAATTGAGACTTCCCAGATCTTTGATTTTGAAATATGAATTCGGGAAAGTCTTGAGATTATTGATCTCTTCAAAATTGTTTACAGTAACTAAAATGCCATCGACATATACAGCGACATAAACCACTGATGATACCATTAACTTTGAAAACATTGAATGATCATTCTGAGAACTCACATGCCTTCTTGACTTTAATGCGGAAGACAATTTTCCATACCATTGTTGAGAAGCTTGTTTCAAACCATATAAGGATTTCTGAAGTTTAAGTACCTGATTATCAGGAAGTTGTATACCAGGTGGTGGTAACATATAGACATCCACATCTAAATCCCCATGAAGAAAAAAAATTATTAACATCAAGCTGGAAAAGTGGCTAACTTCGTTTTGTAGCAACAGCTACAAGGCTTCGAATGGTGGTCATCTTGATAACAGGACAAAAATTTTCATTATGATCAATCCCCTCTTTATTAGCATTGCCTGTCACCACCAATCTTGCTTTAAAACGCTCAAACATCCCATCTGCGTTGTTTTTAACTTTAAACACCCATTTTCATTTAATAGCTTTCTTTCTAGGGGAAGAGCAACATCAGCCCAACTATTAGTTTTTTCAAGAGCCTGAAACTCATCTTTCATGGCACTTTGCCATTCAGGAATGCCGATAGCTTCCTTATACGAAGTTGGCTCATGAAAATCAGAGATTGCTTGGGTGAGAGACTGACTGGAAGGAAGAAGATGAGAAGAAGAGCAAGAGTTAGGAGAGGAGCATGAATTAGTGACAGTATGGAAACAATGATGAGAAGATTCAGAGTTGTTACACACATAGTCATTTAAGTATGAGGACGGAACAGAAATTCTCAAAGATTTTCGAACAGGTTCAGTAAGATCATTAGGAAGAGAATCAGGAACGAAAGATGGAGGATCAGGAACATGAACAGGGGGAGTAGACGATGGATCTTCAAAAAAACTGATTGATGCGGTTGATAGATGGAAAAATGAAACTTTCTTTGGATTTAGTTACTGAAGAAAATAAAGCTTCAAAGAAAACGTCTCTTGATATGATAACCTTGTTTGTGTCAAGATCATATAACCTGTAGGCCTTTTTACCAAGAGGATAACCCAGAAAAACACATGGCACAACCCTTGGTTTGAATTTATCTCTTCCATGAGACAATATGGAGCATAAGCAAAACAACCAAAATACTTTATGTGAGCATAAGAAGGAACCTATCCTGTTAAAACCTCATCAGGGGTTTTATTATGAAGAATTTCGGTAGGAAACCGATTGATTAAATGTGCTGCAGTTAAAACATAGTCACCCCAAAACTGAACACGGAGCTTAGATTGAACCACATAAGAGCTCTTGAGGCTTCAAGCAAATTTTTAATGTCTTCTTTCAACAATATCGTTCTTTTGAGGGACAGCTACACAAGTGGTTTGATGAACAATGCCTTTACTCAACAAATAAGTGCTTTGAACAGACCCAATCCTAGTTCAAAAGCATTATCTGATCTGATGCATTTCACATTAGTTCCAAACTGGCTGCTAACCATTTCAATAAAGGATTGAAGTATGAGAAAGGCATTGCTTTTAGTTGAAAGTAAATGCGTCCATGTGGTTCGGCTGTAATCATCCATGATGGTTAAAAAATATCTAAATCCATTGTAAGTAGCTGTATGATAAGGCCCCAAACATCAATATGGATTAGCTCAAAAATTTTATTAGTGGATGCGGTTCCAGTAGGAAACGGCAGTTTATGCTGTCGTGCCTTAGGACAACTATGACAATGATTAATAGATTTCAAAGAAGCATTAGGAATGAAAGGTACTTGTTTTAGTTTGTAACTTGGTAAATGACCAAGTCATGTTGTGCCAAATTTCACAACTTACAACATAGTTACAAACATTATTCGAAACAAAAGAAATAACAGGAAAAATGCTTAGTGGCCTCGAGGAGGTAAAGTCCATTAAACATATCACCAAGAACCTATGGGCTCTTCAGAGAAGGGGCTTGCAAGACACATGCGTATTTAGAGAAAAGAACAATGCCATCAGCATCAGAACATAATTTTGACACAAAGAGAGGATTATTTCTAAAATGTGGCACTAAAAGAACATTTGATGAGGAAATATTATCATTCAAAGGAACAATCCCATATTGATGGACTGTGACAGATGTAACACCCACAAAATTTTGGTTCAAATTTGACAAGTTTATAAGTTAAAGGACTAAAAGTATTTATGAAATAAGTAATGAGGAAAATAAGATAAAGAAATGAAGGCATTTTTATGCTAAGAAAATAAGTAAGGAAACTCCATCCCACATGGAAAGTGGGAAAGAAATGGAAACACTTTATAAGGAAGGAGTTTTCCATGGTAATATTCCTAAGAGGCTAACCACTCTCATTAGTCCTAGCGGAGGGTGCGAAGCACCCGACGCACACGCACACGGACACGGACACGGACTCGGACTCGGGTGATGGGTGTAATGTGGCATTTTGATGGCGCACTTGGCACTTCGCACGCTCGCATCGCCGCGAGTCGCATAAGGGCCGCTTTAGTATTTTTGAACTGTGGAAGATAAACCAAGAAGTGACGAGTTAACAAAGTCCTGGGGTTGAAAATAAAATTTTTGATTTCCTTGACCCATCGCGCTATGGGACGGGTAGAACATGTTGATCATCGCACTACGCGATGGTGTTTCCCAGGAATTTAGAAAAAGGGGCGCCGCGCTACGCGATGGTCCAGAAGGAAGGGGTATCGCGCTACGCGATGACCCGGTTAAGTAACCGGATCAACCATGTGTCAACACGTGGCAAACTCTGGTGGATTGCGGTGTCGCGCTACGCGATGGCCAGGGGGAAAACCCCATCCCGCTACGCGATGGTGGTCAAAACTTTGCCTATAAAAGGGGCTACGGGTTTGAAGCATTCTTATCCCAATTTCACACTCACTTTCACACACATAACCTTGGGGAACGTGCCCGACCATTGTGAGGTTCCGTGGTCTCGATTTCTCGTAAAACGTGCATGAATTGAAGTTCTGACGCTCCGTCGAGCGGTTAAGCGAGTTCGAAACAAGGTTCTGACGATTTAAGTAGAAATGCTACTTGTACAAGGCTTAGGAAAATCAAAATACCCGCGTAAGGTAGGGATTATACTTAAGTTATTATTTTACTATTATTTTAATGGCTTAGACCCTAGTCAAGGGTATAGTCTATACCTTGATCAAGTAAGTAAGTGAAATATAAGCTTTCATAAGATAAGATTATTGATGAAATGTTGCTCTTTATTTTTATAAAGATATTACTTATGAAAGAAGAAACTTGATATATACGTTTCTTCATGATGAAGAGACGTAGCATATAAATGTTTTATAAAATGAAATGAATATCAAGGTAAAGGTTATGCAAATAGACTTAAGGTCTATAGCTAGATTGTAGATCTAGTTATTTATAGAATGTTATTCTCGTACTATAGGTCCGAGATAAAGATCAGACATCTGTTGGTGAGAAATCTTGAAATCAACAAAAGGTGAATATGTCCAAACCTTTTTATAGTGTGAAATATTTTATGAAGTGAATACGTCCAAACCTTTTTATAGTGTGAAATATTTTATGACGTGAATACGTCTATGTACTGTATATTTTGAAAAGATATTTACTCTTTAAAAACTATTGACTGTTATCCATATGTAAAAGAGTTATGGAAATATTTTCATGAGGGTTGGTTCAAATCCTCTAAAACGTTTTGATACAAGGTAATACTAAACACTCAGACTAAAATACACATATGTCTGGATCCTTACATATATGTACTGTAGTGGGCACACTACAGACATACTGACCATGAGGCAAGTGACTATCTCTAGGGCGAGTGAAGTCCAATTATGAGGTTTGTGCGTATGTTTAGTTCCGATGAGGGGATTGAGACCCACTGAGTCGTTGAACTCTATTGGTGTTGTGTCATTAAGAATTGTGAAAATGTTTTATTGAGTCAGCGTATTCACCAGCATATAGCTGACGTATTTTAAAACTGTTTTCAGGTAATCAAGAGTAAGGTATAGTGATGGATATGCTAGTGGAGATAGAAGATCGCTAGACATAGATTGCAGCTGGTGGCTCAGCTAATTTTGTAATGAATCATATATATTAAACTTGTTCTTAAACAAGAAATTTTGTAAAAAAATCAAGGGTATTTAATTCCCTTTGTTACGAAAGTAAATATTTTAACTTAACATTTTCCGCTGTAAACTTTGATAAATTGACAAAAGTGGTACCAACTGTGAGTCACACGCCTAGGCCTGAAGGCAAGGTTTGATAGGTTGGTATCAGAGCCATTGGTTTTAGCGAATTAGGTATTTGATAAAAGTACTTAGGCTTTAACCAACTTAAGTGCATGAAAGTACGGATAAGATATATATACATTTGGTGAATTCTTAGAGATAGTACCTAATAGTTACCTCCTATTTCTTGTCTATAGAATGTCAAAAAGAGGAAATTTGAACGTTGAAGTCATTAGTGGACCCTCAAGGAATACGAGAGGGAGACTGAAGAAAAATGTAGAAAATTAAGTTGTCGAAAGTCAAGAAATGAATGCTACCCCTCATATTGGTGATCAATTCGTGAGAAAAGAAGATATGCAAGAACTAATCGCAAGAGGAATTGCTGAAGCTTTTCCAGCTATGCTCGAGACTATGAGGAAGAAGGAAACATCGAGCAATGAGAAATCTAATAAGTCTAAGCGAGAAGAAGAAGAAGAAGAAGAAGAAGAAGAAGAAGAAGAAGAACATGTCAGCCCTAACGCTGATACTGATTATGAGGAGAAGAAAACCAAGAAACAAAAGACTAAGAAAGGCTGTAGTTATAAGACATACCAGACGTTTAAGCCTAAAGAATTTCATGGAAATGAGGGTGTTATTGCTGCATTAGGATGGCTTGAAGAAATGGAAGCCATCAATGTCATTAGTAAGTGTACGGAAGAAGAATCAATTCAGTATTCCTCCCAATCGTTCAAAGGCGAAGCTCTGCAATGGTGGAATACCCTTATACAAGCTAAGGGTAGACTAAACATGTATAAGTTGAGTTGGGAAGAATTTAAGGAGCTTGTAATCAGGAAGTTTTGCTCGATGAAAGAAAAAGATGAAATTCAAATCAAGTTTTTAAATCGTAGAGTTGTTGGGACAAATCTCAAGGACTACAATACTAAATTTTTGGAGTATTGTAGGATAGTACCACACTTGGTAACACCGGAAAATAACAAGGTCACTCGTTATATCTGGGGCTTACCAAAGGAGATTAGAGACATGGTCAGGTCATCTTTACCTCAAACTATCGATTCAGCCATGGAATTGGCTGGATACATGATGAATGGGTTGATCAGATCCCATGAAGAGGAAAAGAAAGAAAAGAAATTAGAAGATATACCAATTGTCTCAGAATTTCCTGATGTTTTCCCAGAGAAATTACCAGGAATACCACCGGAGCGTGATGTTGAATTTAGAATAGACTTAGTACCTGGAACCGCTCCAATAGCCAAATCCTTGTACATATTAGCACCAACGGAAATGAAAGAATTGAAGAAACAGTTAGATGAACTATTAGAGAAAGGATTTATAAGACCGAGTTCTTCACCTTGGGGAGCTCTGATTCTATTTGTGAAAAAAGACGGTTCAATGAGAATGTGCATCGATTTTGTGAGCTGAACAAAGTAACCAACAAGAATAATTATCCGCTCCCAAGAATCTATGATTTGTTTGACCAACTACAAGGAGCAAGTTGTTTCTCGAAGATCGATTTACGTTCAGGTTATCATCAGTTAAAAGTCCAAGAAGAAGATATTCCAAAGACTGCATTTAGAACCAGATATGGACATTTTGAATTCACGGTCATGTCGTTTGGACTTACAAATGCTCCTACAGCATTCATGGATATGATGAACAGAATTTGTAAACCTTATTTAGATAAATTTGTAATCGTATTTATAGACGATATACTTATTTATTCTAAATCGGAAGAGGATCATAAGGTTCATCTCAGGATTTTTCTTGAACTGCTTCGAAATGAGAAATTTAGATGCAAAGTTTTCTAAGTGTGAATTTTGGCTGCATGAGGTACAATTTCTTGGTCATGTTATCAATGCAAATGGAATCCAAGTAGATCCCGCCAAGATCGAAGCAATAGCTAAATTGGAAATTCCAAAGATCACCAACTGAAGTTCAAAGTTTTCTTGGTTTAGCTGGATACTATAGAAGATTCATCGAGAATTTCTCCCGTATAGCAGTTCCCTTAACTTCTTTAACCCGGAAGAATGTTAAGTATAAATGGGGAACCAAGCAACAAGAAGCATTTGATTTACATAAACAAAAGCTAACTAATGCACCTATACTGGCTTTGCCAGAAGGTACAGAAGATTTTGTTGTATTTAGTGATGCATCTCATTCAGGTATGGGTTGTGTACTAATGCAACGAATCAAAGTAATAGCTTATGCTTCTCGACAATTAAAAGTACACGAAAAGAATTATACAACTCATGATCTGGAGTTAGGTGCCATTTTTGCCTTAAAGTTATGGAGACATTATTTATATGGAGTTAAGTTTATCGTGTACACTGATCATAAGAGTTTAAAGCACATTTTTGATCAGAAAGAACTTAACATGCGTAAGAGAAGATGGATGGAAACTTTAAATGATTACGATTGCGAAATCATCTATCATAAAGGAAAGGCAAATGTAGTAGCTGACGCATTGAGTCACAAAGAACATAAAAACCCCAAGAGTGTTAGAGCCTTAAGACTGGAATTACAAATAGATTTATTTGAACAAATCAAGAAAGCCCGGAAGAAAGCAATAGAAGAAAATCAAATCTCCGAAGAAAAACGTAATGGTAAAATTGACACTTTAATCAAAGGAGATGATGAGATACTCAGACTTGGAAACAGAATCTGGGTACCAAAGATTGATGACTTACGTGAAAGGATTATGAGTGAAGCTCATCGATCGAAGTATATGATGCATCCCGGTAGTGATAAAATGTATCAAAATCTTAAACCTAACTACTGGTGGAACAGGATGAAAAAGGATATTGCTCTATTCGTAGCCAAATGTTTAACATGTTTACAAGTTAAGGTTGAGCATCAGAAACCTTCAGGTTTGCTTCAACAACCTGAACTACCTGTTTGGAAATGGGAGATGATAACAATGGATTTTATTACAAAACTCCCTAAGACTACCCGACAGCATAACGCTATTTGGGTCATTATTGATAGGTTAACTAACTCTGCTCATTTCATACCTATCAATGAATCTTATTCTATGGATAGATTGGCACGAATATACGTGAACAACATAGTGTCATTACATGGTGTGCCATTATCTATCATATCCGATCGAGATAGTAGATTTACTTCTCATTTTTGGAAAATTTTTCAACAAGCGTTAGGAACTCACTTAAATCTTAGCATTGCTTATCATCCTCAAACTGATGGGCAGAGTGAAAAAACAATTCAAACGCTTGAAGATATGCTCCGAGCTTGTGTGATTGATCTAGGAGGAAGTTGGGATAATCACCTTCCTTTGATGGGATTCTCGTATAATAATAGTTACCACACAAGTATTCAGGCCGCACCTTTTGAAGCATTGTATGGACGGAAATGTAGAACGCCAGTGTGTTGGTCTGAAACTGGAGATAATCAAATGTCTGGACCTGAGATAGTCCAACAAACAACGGATAAGATATTGCAAATCCGTGAACGACTTAAGACGGCAAGAGATCGACAAAAGAATTAAGCGGATGTGTTCCGTAAGCCATTAGAATTTCAAGTAGGTGATAAAGTGTTATTAAAAGTTTCACCATGGAAAGGTGTTGTACGATTCGGCAAGAAAGGAAAACTAAGTCCGCGTTTTGTAGGACCATTCGAAGTGTTAGAACGAATCGGTATTGTAGCTTATCGTTTACGATTGCCAGAAGAGATGAAAGGAATACATGATGTATTTCATGTATCTAACTTACACAAGTGTCTGGCTGATGAAACTTTAGCCATGCCTTTAAAGGATATTGAAATCAATGAAAATCTAAAATTTGTAGAACAACCTCTACAAGTTGAAGATTTCCAAGTAAAGAAACTTAAACGACGAAGGCTTAAGTTAGTAAAAATAAGATGGAACTCCCGACGAGGACTAGAATATACTTGGGAGTTAGAATCGGAAATGAAAAAGAAGTATCCACATTTGTTCTAGCAAATCTCGAGGACGAGATTCATTCCAAGGTGGGGAGGATGTAACACCCACAAAATTTTGTTTCAAATTTGACAAGTTTATAAGTTAAAGGACTAAAAGTATTTATGAAATAAGTAAAGAGGAAAATAAGATAAAGAAATGAAGACATTTTTATGCTAAGGAAATAAGGAAACTCCATCGCACATGGAAAGTGGGAAAGAAATGGAAGCACTTTATAAGGAATGAGTTTTCCATGGTAATGTTCCTATGGGGCTAACCACTCTCACTAGTCCTAGCGGAGGGTGCGAAGCACCCGACACGCACACGCACGGACACGGACTCAGACTCGGACTCGGGCGATAAGCGTAATGTGGCGTTTTGATGGCGCACTTGGCACTTCGCACGCTCGCATCGCCATGAGCCGCATAAGGGCCGCTTTGGTATTTTTGAACTGTTGAAGATAAACCAAGAAGTGACGAGTTAACAAAGTCCTGGGGTTGAAAATAAAAATTTTGATTTCCTCGACCCATCGCGCTACACGACGGGTATAACATGTTGATCATCGCGCTACGCAATGGTGTTTCCCAGGAATTTAGAAATGGGGCGCCGCGCTACACGTTGGTCCAGAAGGAAGGGGGTATCGCGCTACGCGATGACCCGGTTAAGTAACCAGATCTACCACGTGTCAACACGTGGCAACCTTTGGTGGATTGCGGCGTCGTGCTACGCGATGGCTTGGGGGAAAACCCCATCCTGCTACGCGATGATGGTCAAAACTTTGCCTATAAAAGGGGGCTACGGGTTTGAAGCATTCTCATCCCAATTTCACACTCACTTTCACACACATAACCTTAGGGAATGTGCCCGACCATTGTGAGGTTCTATGGTCCCCATTTCTCGTAAAACGTGCATGAATTGAAGTTCTGATGCTCCGTCGAGTGGTTAAGCGAGTTCGAAACAAGGTTCTGACAATTTAAGTAGAAGTGCTACTTGTACAAGGCTTAGGAAAATCAAAATACCCGCGTAAGGTAGAGATTCTGCTTAAGTTATTATTTTACTATTATTTTAATGGCTAAGACCCTAGTCAAGGGTATAGTCTATACCTTGATCAAGTAAGTAAGTGAAATATAAGCTTTCATAAGATAATATTATTGATGAAATGTTGCTCTTTATTTTTATAAAGATATTACTTATGAAAGAAGAAACTTGATATATACGTTTCTTCATGATGAACAAACGTAGCATATAAATGTTTTATAAAATGAAATGAATATCAAGGTAAAGGTTATACAAATAGACTTAAGGTCTATAGCTAGATTGTAGATCTAGTTATTTATAGAATGTTATTCTCGTACTATAGGTCCGAGATAAAGATCAGACATCTGTTGGTGAGAAATCTTGAAATCAACAAAGGGTGAATACGTCCAAACCTTTTTATAGTGTGAAATATTTTATGACGTGAATACGTCCAAACCTTTTTATAGTGTGAAATATTATATGACGTGAGTACGTCCAAACCTTTTTATAATGTGAAATATTTTATGACGTGAATACGTCTATGTACTGTATATTTTGAAAACATATTTACTCTTTAAAATCTATGGACTGTTATCCATTTGTAAAAGAGTTATGGAAATATTTGCATGAGGGTTGGTTCTAATCCTCTAAAACGTTTTGATACAAGGTAATACTAAACACTCAGACTAAAATACACATGTTTCTGGATCCTTACATAGATGTACTGTAGTGGGCACACTACAGACATACTGACCATGAGGCAAGTGACTGTCTCTAGGGCGAGTGAAGTCCAATTATTGGGTTTGTGCGTATGTTTAGTTCCGATGAGATGGGATTGAGACCCACTGAGTCGTTGAACACTATTGGTGTTGTGTCATTACGAATTGTGAAAATGTTTTATTAAGTCAGCGTATTCACCAGCATATAGCTGACGTATTTTTAAACTTTTTTCAGGTAATCAAGAGTAAGGTATAGTGATGGATATGCTAGTGGAGATAGAAGATCGCTAGGCATAGATTGCAGCTGGTGGCTCAGCTAATTTTGTAATGAAGCATATATATTAAACTTGTTCTTCAACAAGAAATTTTGTAAAACAATCAAGGGTATTTAATTCCCTTTGTTATGAAAGTAAATATTTTAAATTAACATTTTTCGTTGCAAACTTTGATAAATTGACAAAAGTGGTACCAACTGTGAGTCACACGCCTAGGCCCGAAGACGGGGTGTGATAACAGATGTGCCATTAGGAAGAGTGATGAAAATTGGATTTTTGAGAAAAGGAACACTTGAAAAAAAATTTTGATCATGGCACATATGATCATTAGCACTAGTGTCAGTGATCCATTTGGAATAATATTTTGAAGCATTGCAAGACATCATACATCGGAAAGATTCCTGATTGATGGTTGTAGCACTGTTAGCAGCATATGCGGTTGAAGTACATGGTTGACCTTTAGTTTGCTGCTATAAAGCCATCAAATCATGATATTGTCGCTGAGTTATTCCTTGCTGCTGTTCAGACTGACTTTGGCCGCTTTTCCCTTAATCTTCAGGAAGGCTAGCAAACTTCTTTCCTTTGGTAAACTTGAAATCTTTGGGAAACGAATCAGTTAATAGCATTTGTTCACTGAATGCCCATTTCTCTTGCAATGGGTGCACACCAAAGTTCTCCTATGTTCCCCTGTTCCTCCACTGGTAGGACCTCCACTGCTTGCATTCACAGACGCAGAAAATGCAATGAAATCAGGGATGGTGTGAATTTCCTTTTGCTTCTCATCGTGCATTTGAATACCATATTCACAGTTGATAGAAGGAAGAGGCCGCATCATCAAAATGTTTCTGATCGTGTCATAACTAGGATTAAGTCCAATAAGAAATTGTATCAACCTTTGATCCCCATATCTCTTAGCAAAAGAATGAGCAGCTCCACAAGTGCATGAGGGAATGATATTAATCGTATTTAACTCATCCCAGTTTGACTTTGCAAGATAAGTAGAAATATCACTGCTTCATTGAGTAATTTGGCGAAGTTTCTTTTTCAACTGATAAAACTTTGCACCATTTGCCTGACCATAACGAGAATTAAGCTCATTCCATAGAATCTGAGCAGTTGCAGCATACAAAACACTATCACTGATGTCACGAGTGAGAGTGTTAAGAATCCATGAGATCATGATGTGCCTAAAAGTGGTATATAAAAATAATGCAATAAATCAACCTAGCACGAGTAATAAAAACCTAGAATACCCTAAACCAAACCACTAGCAACAGGCAAGTGTACCTATCGGGTGTAGAATAGCTATGGGAAGTCCGGGAATATCGAACCCTAGAAACACTAATTAAATTAACGAAACTAGATTCTAAAAGCTAAATAAACTAATAATTAAGAAAAAAATATTATTTTTGGAATTTTATTTATTTGAATTTTAAAACTAATTATTACTTAGACTAATTTAAACTAATAAATTAAATTTAAAATTCTAAAACTTGGACGAAGACAATAATGAGAAAAGTGTTACCTAGGCTTGAAATCCTATTTGTGAATCCTGGATACTTATCGGCTTTGGAAACTGTGATGGAACCAGGATCTAAATATACGATGCCCTAGACATCTTAGTGGATCACTGATCATTCTCTGGGTGTCACCTAAAAGGATTACCTAAGGGGCGTATGACGCAAACCGGTTGGTTAGATTACCTCTCAGTCTCTCCAACAATATTAAAGTACTCTAATGACTAGATCACCTCTCAGTCTCACTAATCACAATACATCCGGAAGTGTAAGGGACGTAAGGAGTAACCTAAAGATGCTAAAAAAGACTTAGGATAGCAAAAATCAAAAGACAATAAGGGGGAAATCCACTCTCGTGTAATCTATGCCCAACCACCTAATGACTAAGACAACCCCAACTATCTATTACCTCTCAGTCTCAAGATAGGTAGAACACTTAAAATCTCTAAACTCTTAAACAATAGTTCCTATGGAATATGTCGACTATAAACCATAAACTAGTTACGAACACACAGTAGGTAACTTAATATGCGTCTACACATGAAAGACTTTCACAAAGACACATATGGAACAATTGAATAAAAGTAAATTAATAATAAGTATGCATATTCATCTTAAAAAAATCAAAATTCTATTACAATAATATTAGTCCAACACCAATAACCCAATACCGACAAGCAAACCAAAAGTTCAACAAATATTCATTCAAAGCCTAGGCAACTAAAAAGGTTTTAACTAATAATCATGCTCAAGAAAATAAAATAAATTAATTCAACACCCAAGTTCATAATAAAAATAATAAAGATAAACCAAGAGAGCCGTGTTTAAATGAGTAGACGTGAACCCGAACACCAACAAAACTTTTCGACTTGCGGCTGATTTCTTGATTATTGTCTCCACCGATCACCACCAACAATACTAATAATAGTATCGTTTCAAGAAAGTAACAATAAAAATCCTTGGATACTTTGACATCTGTTCCCACGTGAAGTCTTCCCACTAATGGCGACTCTTTTTCTTTTTTCTTCTGGCCGCTCCCCGAACCGGCTTCCAAAAAAGAATTTTATAGTGGGTTAATCATAAATCGTAGGGTTTTTGCCTTTGACTTTCTAGTAATCTAGTGGGCCCTGCCCATTTGCATTATGACACAATACTTCAACATAGTTTTTATTATTATTATTATTATTATTATTATTATTATTATTTCTTTTCTTTTTTAAGTACTTTATATAATTATAATAATTAGTATTATATATCAAATGCTTGAATCGTCATTCGTCGGTTCCAAGTTTAGTCAAAATGTTTTATTTTAGATCATTGTCACTTGAAACCATTAAACTCACATGTGAACCAAATATTAATAATATTCAACAAAAACTTGGCTCAAAAGCACTTAAAAATACAGAGAATATTAATAGAATAATATGTATACTTGAGACCACATCAGATCACCATGTCATTACAATGTTGCCAAACTGCTAGTTGTTGCTCGTTCTCCAGCATGGCTAAAGTGTTGTTGATGAAACCGAACTTGTTTTTAGTTGATAGAGCAATTGTCATTACTCTTTTCCAAGCTACGAAACCAGTTCCATCAAAGAATTTGAAAATGAGGATCATACCGAGATGTTCATAAGGGTGAAGGTAAAGAGGGTTCATGAATCAATGAACACATTTGAAACAATAGAACTGTATAAAGTTGCCATTGAAAAACACAGCAAAACGAAATAAACGCACGAAAAGAAGGAATGAAAGAGAACGAAACTTATGCATCGTATATCTTATATGGTGTATAATATATAAGCTAGACACTTATACGGATCAAGAAACTTATGCGCCGTGTAAGTAAGAACTTATACGACGTATAAGTTGGGAAAAAGGAAAATGACAAGATTTTGAGTGAGAAAGAAAGAGAAAAGATCTGAAACTGTTTAGAAACAATTATATGACATGTTGAGAAATTTTGTGTCACACCCCGACAAGCAAATTGCGGAAGCGTTAAACAGGAATGTGGCAGACACCTCTGGTATCAACCATATTGTTTATAAAGAACAATACAAACAAATTTACAATATTTTACTTAATGCTAACTTGTTTTACAAACTAGGTAAAACAAATCTAAACCAACCTGTTAAGCTGCTTTGCTTTTTACTAGCATACTTGCATCAATTTACCCAGCATTGATCGCAAGTCCAACACGTAGCCCATTAGCTTTCTAATCCAAATCCAGTACACCTGAAAAGCACGTTAAAATGGGTTAACTTCAAGAGTTGGTGAGTTTCACGAGTTTCAAGAAATCAGCTATGCGTATCACAAGTCATAGTTTGCATATATGCATGTAAATATGTATGTATGTAAGTACGTTTTCTAGTACGTTTGTTTGTATGCTTATGATGTAATTATGCTAAGCTATAATGAAGTCTTGACTGTTCGTTCGTGTTGCATGCCTCCATTTCCCACGCACAATCAACCACTATGGTCCCCTTCCGTCCACAACATGCCCCTAGTAGCTATGTCTAACACTACATAGCGTGTTTGTAAAATTATGGTCATGTGCAAACGGTGTTATGTCTCAGCAAACCGTGCCGGCTCCGTTTGGGTTTGTCAAACCAATAGTACTATTCATAAGCCACTAGCTCGAAGTTAATCACTGTGTTCATGGGGACTTTCGTGTGTTAGCACTTAGATAATTCACATCATCAAACAATTCTAAGTATATAGATATGTATCAACATGCTCTTCACCCCAAAAGTTCGTAAAACTAGTTTAAAAGTGGGGTCATAAAACTCACGGTTTATTCGGTATTCAACACGATATCAGGTGGCGGTTTGTTATGCTTGCTAGCACTCAATCCTAAAATCAATATTATATTAATATTAATATTTTAATATTATTATAATCTCCATACTAAACTAGGTTGTATATCTAGTCTGGGTATAGTTGTCACGCCCAAAACATGCCAATACACTTAGATTGTGACGTTGTTCAATGTATTAGGTTTTAAACCGAACTTGGCTCAGTTTCACCGTTTCACCAGCTGGGTCAAATTGATCGTTTACGCGTTTAGAAAACAGGTATGACCATATAAACTCGGGTAAATATATTGGTTGATAAAATGATTAAATTTATAAAAAGAAATCATAGATTAGATGTCTAAATTTGCTACAGGGCTCATTTCCTTTTATTTAGTTTGGTTTAGAGATAACGCGCACAACTCATCCAAATTGTCCTGATTTCTCATAAAAAGTTTGGTTTTACTTAATTAACCTAAAAATATGATTTTTGATCACTCTTGATTTTCTGATATTCCAGCAGGTTCGTTAATCACGAACTCGTCGGTTTTTATCGTAGTTGAATTTGTTTAACTTTCAAATTAGCATAATTAATTATTCGTTTATCATTAAATTATGAAAATTTATACACATACCAAGTAAAATCTTTAGATTTTTATAAAAATATTTCTGAAATTATTTGTTGAATTACTAATTTATAAAAATTCATTTTATATGCTATATTTAACCAGTAAATCGTCCGTATATACCAAACGATTTCCGAAAAATCCAAAAAAGTTAATGAGTGATCCAAATAACTCCCAAAACACCCTATAAAATTTCCAGAATGTAACAATCCTTTCAAGTTATCCTTTTGAGCAAAAAACGACCATAAAAACTCAAATAAACACGAATCCAGAAAACATAGCTAGTTTTTCTAAATGACCCCAAATTTCATATGTGATTACATTATACCATAATTGAGTTATAAACAAAATTTCATAATTTTTCAAGCATTTTAATTATTTTTCCCAAATAAATGTCCCTAAACGGTAATAAATTCGCCAAATATTCTCGGATGGTCGAAAAATCACCAAATTTGGACAGGTGCTCTTTCATATGGTCCTGATGTCCCTGAAAAGTTTCACAGGCTAACAAAAAGCATGTCACAATCGAATCCTTAACAGCCCCTAAATGAGTGTTTCGACAATACCTTTGCGGTTTTCGTTCGTTTCAACTCTTTTCCTCAATTGTCTAGGTTCTTGTCCATCTAAGTATTGTAACTATAGGTTCTATATCACAAAACCACGCATCGATCATCAAAAGATCAACCTTGAAACATAGGGTTTCGGTTAGGGTTTTAAACCGAACTTTGAAGCGTAAAAACGCGATTTAAACCCTCTAATCCGTGTTTATGGCCAAAAACCTTATCAATTCAGATTCCTAACCATGTGTATGATTAAATATGTTTTTGGACAATTTTTAGGGTTTTTACATATTTAGGATGAGTTTTTAATAACCAACAATCAATATTTATGCAAAACTATGATTAAAACAAGCTTAAAATGATCAAGATATGTGTAATTACATCAGGGCTTATACTTGTGATGAAAGTCTAGAGAAAATTCCAGGTCTTGTGTTGAAGAAAGCATAAAATATCTAATGTATTTGTTGTTGTATAAGAAAAGACTTTAGGGGGGGGGGGTTCCATACTTGCGGCCGGAAATTCCTTGGGCCCAAATTTGGCCATTAGCCTCATTTTGCGTGCTCGAAAGTTAAATCCCGAGTCCAAATTTATTTTGGGTTTGGTTTTGTAATATTTTGGATTTTTCAAACCCGTATTCGTATACATAAAACCGATTCGGGAACTTATTTGGACCTTTATTATTAATAATATCAAGTATTTAAAAGTATTCAAAGATTAGTATTTTCATTTTATACCCTTTAAGTTTTAAAGTTGTTCATGTTTTCATTTAACTTTAAAAATAAACAAGAAATAGACATTTTAAGAAGTACAGGGACCTAAATTGCCAAAACATTAAAGCTTCCCTCCTTTACCCTGGACAGCCGCACGAACATGGAGGCCCATGGCCACCGCGCGGCGCCTTTACACATCAGCACAAATTCATTTCGTTTTGATTGTTTCCTAGTTCGCTTTTGGCCCGAAATCACTTATGTTAGGACCAAATCAAGTGTTTTAAACCCCAAGAAAACTCATATAACCTAGATAGATGTCCATTTTCATTGCCCCTTGCCCAAGAACGAATTTTACTGCTTGTAATGCTGATTTGATCATTAAAACTTGATTCGGTTTCCAAAACGAGTAAACTAACCAAATATAGTTCATTTATGTATATATTATATAAATAACATCATATTCTTCTACCACAAACTTTCCTAAACCCTAAATATTCATCCCCCAGCCGTTACCATCCTCTGGCCTTCATCATCTTGCTCGGTTTTGATTATTTGTTAAAGAAACAAGCTTGAAGTTTGACTTTGCTTATATTTCTATCTTTGACTCTCTTTTTTATCGATCCTTTCACTTTCCGGTAAGTTGTAAACTATAAAATCGTTCATACATATTCCCTAGTCAATAGCCTTCAATCAATTTTGGTGGTTGAAGGGTGTTGATTGGTCAATTTGTTTAATTTAACATAACTGGAGTTCTAAACATCCATTTGGAATGATTCCGGTGGCAACGAATTCGGTTTTACATATATTTTCATATCTCAAAGTTTCAGGTTCTGAATGTTTATCTCGTTTGACATGTTAGTGGACGACCCGCTTAATCATTAACTCGTTTATTCATATTTATATTCACTTACCTTCAATCTAAGGTGAGTTTTATCATTCCCCTATTTTACCAAGTTTTCACAAGTTTTGGGGACATATGCGTACTATTTAGTATTTCGTATTATCTATATATATCGAAATTAGCAAACATGTAATTGTGTGTGATTGATCAAATATACTTGTTACGTGCTTATTTGTTTATGTGCGCATTCATTTTCGGAGAGGTCTAACATATTCTCATTTATACTATGGCCATTACTATTTACCTGCGCCCAATTCGCTTGGAAACAGTCTTATTATTACTTGCTCATGCTTGATGTACCAACGCCCGATTCGCTTGGCAATAGTTCGTTGACACCTTATTTGCTCATGGTTTGATTTATTTACCGCATTTATTACGATTTGCTTATTTCTTTTATTTATTAGATTAATATTATAACATTGAAAAAACTGGTGATAATCTCTTTAACATGTGTAGTTGACAAACTCTATTTTCTACGCATATGCAGATTGCCTTTGAATTGAAGTTTGACGTGAAAATGACATTTAGTGAAGACCATAGGAAATTAATGAAGATTAAATTCATCTTAATTGGATTACCTGTTTTAAACTATTTATTTGTGTTTTGAATATTTGTGCACTGTATTTGGAAATAATTAACTTAATAAATATGTCACATTTTATTTATGATATTATCTTCGAGCTATGAACAATCATGCTCATGCCCCGACATTTCCCGCTTAGGCTGGGGTTTGACAGATTGGTATCAGAAGCGAAGGTTTTAAGATTGGTAGTTAGAAATTGTCCTAGTCATATGATAGGACCCTATACATGTCTACCTGAACTGTCTTATGTGCTATTTATTTGTTTGCAGCTTATATAGGTTAATTATTTTAATTTATATTTTATTTTAATATTATTTATTGCACACACACATAAATTCTGAGTTTACGCCTCACTTTCAAAATATTTTTAAATCCTCTTATTTTTAGTAGATTGCCATTTATTTTGGGAAATTCCTTTAGAATTCCCGAGTTTTGTTTTTACTTCCTCTCCTTAGGGCATGGGAGTATGACATGTTCTGTAAGTAACCGTAGGGGTGAGAGAATTGTGAGTCGGGCCTTTGCAAAATGGTTCCAAGAACCCAAGGTAAGATGCTATTCCTTACCTGGAGGATAACCTGACCACAGTACTCGAGCCTCTAGGCCAAAGCAGAACAAGATGTCATACGACCGGAACCCTAAGTGGTTAAACGTAACCGGCTAAACGGTTACATTCCTTTTATAAAAACCGAAATCTCGGTGGTTCGTGGCTAAATTCTGGAAAACTTCCAAAATTGTATTTTTAATTATTTTAAAATGCTTAGTTAGGTGAAAAATCCATGTAAATCCATAGGCACTCCAACTATCCATTTCTCAACCCGTTTTCAATTTGATTTTCTATTGGAACGTATCGTCTGGGGTGGTTCCCGAGATACTCTAACTTCTCATATTTGATTTGTTGATTTGATATTTAGTTGGGTCGGTTAAAACGCCATGTAACACTCATGGGCCGACCAACTCCATTGATTTGATAATTCGTTAATTAGCTGGGTTAGTTAAATGCCATGTTACTCATTATTTTAATTGGGCCAATAAATTACCATGGAACGCTCATAAAAGGCCCAATTCACAAAATTAATGTTGCTTTATTTAGTTGGGCCATTCAAATTGCCATGGAAAGCTCATGGGAGGTCAACTCATTAAACATGTTTCGTTATTTAATTCGAGTTCACAAGCTACTATGAAAAGTCCATGGAAAGCCTAACCCAATAACATTTTACTTTTGAAATTTTGATAAACATTATTTATTTAATTAAATATCTCAAAAAATTATTCACATTATTTTAAATCTCGACTCGTCCTTAAGTCATCACTAGTGTGAATTTTATCACATTTCCCCATTATCTCATATTGACTAATTTGCACAACTTACCCATCAATTCATAAAAATTTCATCTTTGGTTCACGTAGAATGTCTTCCCTAAGAATTCATCGTTGTAATCAACGTCGTCGTTCGGCTGCTCATGATCGCCATTTGGCTGCTAGAATCACTAAGGAAATTGCTATTTCTATGCTAGGGATTGCTACGAGTATGCCTTGGGAGGAACCCAAGGAATCTATTGCTCTTGATGCGTCACTTCCCGATGACCCTATTAGAGATGAAATTGATACAACGTTTAATATACTTAATCCCGTGTACATTTTATTTATTATTTTATTAGTTTTGTTTGTCTTCTATCAAGATTTGTATGCTACTAACTTATTTTTATGTTTTAGGTTTCGGGTTTGAATCGCGGTGAAAAGAGGACGAAAAACGAGCAAAAACAAGCCGAACCGGAGAACCGAAGGATCAGGAAACAAACCGGACCGGACCAGGAAGAGAACCGGACCGGCTAGGCCGCCCCCCCTCCTACCGGAGTGCCGCGCGGCCGAGGTGGCCAGGCCTGTAGCGTGGCGCGGTGGGCTCAATGTTCCAGAATTTTCCATTTTGCACCGTCTTAATGTATTTTTGGACACCTGTTGCCTATAAAAAGACCCCTATACTCACCCTTAACCATACCTTGAAGTCCAGACGAATTTGGTGGGTTCCGAGGAGTATGAGAGTAGTTTCCGGCAGCTTTGGAGTCGAAGAATCAGCTGGTGATGCGCGTATTAGTTGAAGGCGAAGAACACGGGTTTTATCTTTTATTTCTTTCGTTTTCATTATTTTATAGCCATGAATTCTTATATGTTTTTTTTGTTTAAACCTAAGATGCTAGGCTAAATTGCATGAACTGCCTAGGTTAAGATGAACTTACTTGGATGTTTTGATTTGACTTTGGGATTATTTACCGTTATGGTTTTTATGGTTTAGTAAAAGATTTATCTATAATTAATTGATGCATATGGATACTTAGGATTGTTTGATGAGTTTTATTCCATAGTTTTCCTTGATTATTGTTTGTCATATGATAGGATTGCTATTAGGTCAATTAATTTGTGTTTTTGATTATTTTATGATTGATGTCATGATAAGATAATAGGAATAATATTGTCAAATAAACCTATGTGTGCTGCTAACCTAAAATCTGTAAAGTGCTAGGTCATTGATAAGTCTTTACTATTTAATCTTGCTAGATTTAGTTCTTCGTAAGCCGTCTGTCTAGGGTTGATTATTTATTATTGTTTATCAAATCAATTAAGTATAGTAAATTGCCTTTGATTTCCACGTTATAAGGTAGGATTTCGTATAAAGGAACTAAATTATAAATAATTGGGTGACCGTAAGGGAACTTGGTTTTTAAGACTGGTGTGCGTTAAAACTTGTTAGAAATTCATAGGTGTCTCTTGAAAAGGGTTAGGGGTCCTATTCGGGTTTTCTTATAAGTGTCTATTTTACGATCCCAGTCCATAATTAAATATTTTCTTTAGTCAATTCATTACTGAAATTTAGGGGATTCTAGCCCTAGGTAGTTTTCTTATTATCATCTTATTTTCATAACAAACTTTGCTTTCGTTTAAATTATTTGTTTTCTTAATTAGTTTTTAATTATAGTATTAAATTAGTATTTTAAATAAAAATCCCCCAAACAAATATAATTAATAAGTCGTGTTTTGTAGTCGAGTCTAATTAGCTAATAAACGTAATTTAAAGAGTCTCATGGGTTCGATATCCGGACTTACTTAGCATTACTAGAGTCGATCGGTTCACTTGCCGGTTAGTAGTTTAGTCGAGTTTTAGAGAGTCTAGAGTATTACTTATTGTTTATTTTTAGTTAATTTAGTTAATAAATATTAAACTACTTCAAGCACATTATGTTTTTGGCTCCGTTGCCGGGGACTCTTGACAATTGCGTTATTAGCTTTGATTGGACCTACTTGCTACATACGTGCTATTTGTTTACGTTTTGTGTGAGTCGTAGGAGTCTAATTAAGTCTAGTTTGTTTTTAATTATTAGTCTGTTTTTATTATTCTCGTTTTATTAGAAACTACTTACTCGGTCTTGTGCGTTTTTGTAGGTATATGCCACATCTTCGTTTGCAATGACCGCAGTTGAATTTTTTTGGACCTACTCCGCTGAAGTCCGAAGCAAGTTCGTCTGAAAAGCAACCGATCACCATAGATATTTGTCACACCCCGACTAGCACAATGCGGAAGCGTAAAACGAGAATGTAACAGACACCTCTGATATCAATACATTGTTTATAAAGAAACATTACAAACTAATTTACAATATATTACATTTCTTTGTTCTATCATTTTTTAATAGTCTAAGCGATACAAACAAAACTAGTTCGTTAACTAAACGTTCTTACTACTATCGCCCTTGTTTCTATTCACGTAGTATCAACCACACACTTCAGTCAAGTAACAGGTCACCAAATCATTCCAATTTAGGTACACCTGAAAAGCAGTTTAAAACGGGTCAACTACTAGAGTTGGTGAGTTTCACGAGTTTCAAGAAATCAGTAATGAGTATTCACAAGTCAACACTTGTAATCATGAAACAAGTATGTATGTATGTATGTAAATGATGTATGTGATGTAATTATGCAAAGCTACAGTGAAGCCTGGACTGTTCGTGCTGCATGCCTCCATTTCCCACGCTCAATCAACCACTGTGGCCCCTTTCCGCCCACAACATGCCCCGGTAGCTATGTCTAACACTACATAGCCTGTTTGTATAAATATGGTCATGTGCAAACGGCGCTATGTGACACGGCAACCAGGCCGATTCCGTTTGGGTTTGTCAAACCAATAGTACTATTCACAAGCCACCTGCTCGAAGTTAACACTGTGATCGTGGGGACTTTCGTGTGTTAGCACTTAGATAATTCACATCAGTACATGTTTCAGGTATGTATATGTAATCAAACATGCTTTTCACCCCAAAAGTTCGTAAAACAGTTTAAAAGTGGGGTCATGAAACTCACGGTTTTGTAGATATTCCGTACTGTATCAACTCGTGGTTTGTTGAGTCCGCTATCAGCAGTTCCTATAATTAATATTATAATAATATTAATATTTTAATATTATTATAATCTCAATACTAAACTGGGCTGTATAACTAATCTGGGTGTAGCTGGAACGCCCAGAAAGTGGTAATAGGCTTAGGTTGTGATGTTGTTCAATGTCTAATACTTAAAACTGAACTTGGCTCAGATTCCCGTTTTCCCAGCTGGACCAAGTTGTTCGTTTACGCGTTCAAAAAACAGTTATGGGAAAATAAGCTTGGGTAAATGTATTGGTTAATAAAATGATTAAGTTATAAAAAAAAGATCAAATACTGGGGTCTCGGATTAGCCACGGGCCCGTTTCCGCTTATTCAGTTTGATTTGAGAAGAAACGCGCACAATCCACCCGGATTGTCCAGGTTTCTCATAGAAAAGTTCATTTTCACTTAACTAGTCCAAAAATATGATTTTTGATCACTCTTGGTGTTTTGATATTCCCGCAGATTCACTAGTCACGAACTTATCGGTTTTTATAAAAACTGAATTTTTTTAATATTCAGATTAGCATAATTAATTAATCGTTAATCATTAAATTATGAAAATTTAACAAATTATCAATTAAAATATGTAGATTTTTATAAAAATATTTCTGGAATTTATTTACTGATTTATTAATTTATAAAAATTCATTTTTCAGCTATATTTCGTCTGAAAATCGTCCGTTTACCCCAAAAAATTTCCAAAAATTCACCAAAAATTACTGAATACTCAAATCATGTCCCAAAATAACCTGTATCAATTACAGAATGTAAAAAGCTCGTGCGATATTCTTTTCGGCCCAAATTCTGCTGTAAATATTCACACGAACGCAAATAAACAAAACACCTTTAAACTTCTCCAAATGATCCCAAAATTCATATGTGACCAAAATACATCAAATCTGAGTTCCCAGAAAAATTTCATAATTTTTGAAGTATTTTAGCTATTTTTCCCAAATAAATGTCCCAATTCGGTAATAAATTCGCCAAATATTCTCGGATGGTCGAAAAATTACCAAATTTAAACAGGGAGTCATTGACATGGTCCCTGATGTCCCTAAAAAATTTCAAGTCCTAAAAATATGCACATCACAACCTTAACCTAAATAGCCCGTAAGCGAGTGTTTCGGTATTACCTCAGCGGGTTTGGCTCGTTTCCGACCTTTTAATCAAGTTTTCAGGTTCTTGTGCTTCTAAGAAAGCTAGGTACAAGTCCTATATCACAAACCAAGAAATATTTCATCAACATAACAGCCCTTAAGTTAGGGTTTCGGCTAGTGCACAAAAACGAACTTTTGAACCGTAAAAACGTCGTTTCAACCCTTTAATCCGTGTTTATGGCCAAAAAAATTATCAAAACAGGTTCCTTACCATGTTTATGATCAAAACATGTTTATGGACCATTTTTAGGATTTTTACACGGTTAGGAATGATTTTTAGTAACCAAGACATGTTTTTATGGTATTAAACAAGTTCAAACAAGTAAAAAAGCTACTTATTTAAGCTCTTACCTTAGGGTTTTGGAAGTTTTCTGGCTGAAACAGAAGAGGTGTCCAGATTTTTCCAAGAAATGATGCTAAAATTGCTTGAACCTAGTTTAAATGTGAAAGAATAAACAAGGGGGGGTGGCGGCTGCGATCGGACCATCATGGGCCCCCTTTGGGCCCATTTTGGCATAATTTTCTGATTTCTCAAGCCCAAATAAAGCCCGGTCCAAATTTAGTGCGGGTTTGGTTTTTGGCGTGAAAAACTTATCGGGTGCGTTAAACAGCGCGAAAACAAGTGTTTTTCGGCTAGTTTTGTGTAAAATTATAAAAACATACTATACGTTTGTAAAAATTAAAAATATTTTCACGGATCGCTTAAAACGTTCCAAATAAGTGTTTGGTAAGTTTTTTTCGGCTTAACGGATGATACAATGCTTGGTTTGTAACTATCTTTCGCATTTAAATCTATAGCGGGTGGTTAAACGAGCATGCTTTCGTTTAACTTGTTTGCTATCAAAATAAGGCCATATTTCTAATATTTTAGCTTGTAAAGATCGTATATCACTTATAAATGGCCCCCCGAGATATCTGGGTCATAACCCGACCCGTTCGGTTAATCGTTCGCTTGTTACGCAAAAGGCGTTTATTTGCTTAATCAGTAAATACGTACTGAGGTGTACCTTGTTTTGGCTCAAATGTCACATTCTCCCCCCGTTAAAAAATTTCGTCCCCGAAATTCGATTATTCAACTTTGTCTTTGTTTGGAAACAGGTGCGGGTATTTCTTTTTAAATTCATATTTCCGCTCCCACGTGAATTCGGGTCCCCTTTGTGAATTCCACCGAACTTTTACTAGAGAGATTTTGTTGTGTCTTAATTGTTTTATTTTTCCCTCTAATATTTCCACTGGTTCTTCAACGAAATTCAGTTTTTCGTTTATGTTTAAGTCTTTTAGTGGCACGATTTCAGTTTCATTAGTAAGACACCTTTTCAGGTTCGAAACATGAAAGACATCGTGAATAGAACTCAACTCCACAGGAAGTTTCAGTCGGTAAGCTACCGGACCTATCTTAGAAATAACTTCATATGGCCCAATGTATCGCGGGGCTAGTTTACCGGTTTTTCCGAATCGAATGACGCCTTTCCACGGGGATACTTTCAGAAAAACTTTGTCGCCTATTTCAAAGGATAACGACTTTCTACGAACATCAGCGTAGCTTTTCTGTCAATCTCGGGCGATTTTCAATTTGCTTGTGATTTTACGGATTTTGTCGGTGGTTTCTTGAATCAAGTCAGATCGTGTAATTTGGGTATCTCCAACCTCCGTCCAACACAAGGGTGATCTACATTTCCGTCCGTACAGCGCTTCATACGGTGCCGCTTGAATGCTACTGTGATAGCTGTTATTGTATGAGAATTCAACTAGTGGAAGATGTTGATCCAAATTTCCACCAAAGTCTAGTACACAAGCGCGAAGCAAATCTTCTAAAGTTTGAATGGTTCGTTCAGATTGACCATCGGTTTGGGGATGATAGGCGGTACTTAGGTTAATTCGGGTTCCCAAAGCTTCTTGTACAGCTTGCCAAAAACGAGAGGTGAAATGGCTATCGCGATCAGAAATAATTGAAACGGGTACGCCATGTCGGGATACGATTTCATTGATGTAGCGGTTGTATAAGTGGTTCGGATTGGAAGGAAGTGTGCGGAGTTGGTTAGTCGGTCAACTATCACCCATATTGCATCGTTTCCTCGGGAAGTTTTTGGGAGATGTGTTACAAAATCCATGGTAATCTGTTCCCATTTCCATTGTGGTATTTCTGGTTGGTGCAACATTCCCGAAGGTTTTTGATATTCAGCCTTAACTCTCGCACACGTTAAACACTTACTGACGTACGTGGCTATATCCTTCTTCATACCGGGCCACCAATAATACTCCTTCAAGTCCTTGTACATCTTATCCGTTCCAGGATGAATAGAGTATTTGGACTTATGGGCTTCGTCCATGATCAAGTCACGCAGATTGCTGAAAGTGGGAATCCAAACTCGATTTTTGTAGTATAGAATTTCGTCAGTTCTTTCTTCAAAGTTTTGTTCGGTTCCATGCAAGTTTTTATTTTCCAAGTGATCTCCTTTCAGAGCTACGTTTTGAGCAATACGAATTTGCTCGGTGAGGCTGGTTTGGACGATCATTCCAAGTGCTCGGACCCGTAGTGGTTTGATCATGTCTTTTCTACTCAAAGCATCTGCCACTATATTAGCCTTGCCCGGGTGGTATCGAATCTCACAGTCGTATTCATTCAACAATTCTACCCATCTCCTCTGCCTCATGTTTAGCTCTTTCTAGTCAAAAATATGCTATGGGCTTTTGTGGTCAGAGTATACTGTACACTTGGTGCCATACAAATAGTGCCTCCAGATCTTGAGTGCAAAAATAGCCGCGCCTAGTTCCAAATCATGGGTGGTATAATTCTTCTCGTGCACCTTTAATTGTCGAGAAGCGTATGCTATGACTTTGTTTCTTTGCATAAGTACGCACCCTAAACCTTTCCGGGACGCATCAAAATAAACTACCAGATCATCAGTTCCCTCTGGAAGACTCAGTATCGGGGCTTGACATAGTTTCTGTTTCAGCAATTGAAAAGCGGCTTCTTGTTCTTCTCCCCACACGTAAGTACGATCTTTTTGAGTCAAAAGTGTTAAAGGTTGGGCTATGCTGGAAAAGTTAGCAATAAAACGCCGATAATACCCAGCTAAACACAAAAATTGGCGGATCTCTTTCGGTGACTTTGGGGCTTGCCAATTTTTGATGGCTTCAATCTTACTCGGGTCTACATGGATACCGTGTCGATTAACAACGTGACCTAGAAATTGTACTTCTTGTAGCCAAAATTCACATTTTGACAGCTTGGCATACAACCCTTCCTGCTTCAACAGCTCCAAGATAGTTCGCAATTGCTGCTCGTGTTCCTCCTTGGTTTTCGAATATATCAAAATGTCATCAATAAACACGATAACGAATTTGTCGAGGTACGGTTTACAAACTCGGTTCATAAGGTTCATGAAAACTGCGGGAGCATTAGTCAGTCCGAACGGCATAACTAAGAATTCGTAGTGGCCATAACGAGTTCGGAACGCCGTTTTAGACACGTCTTCCTCTTGGATTTTAACTTGATGGTAACCGGATCGAAGGTCAATTTTCGAGAAATAGTTTGCCCCTTGGAGTTGGTCAAACAAGTCATCTATTCGTGGAAGAGGGTATCGGTTCTTGATGGTAACTTTGTTTAATTCCCGATAATCGATGCACATTCTAAAACTTCCATCTTTCTTCTTTACGAATAATACCGGTGCTCCCCAAGGAGAATAACTGGGACGAATGAAACCCTTATCTAACAACTCCTGCAATTGATTGGATAATTCTTGCATTTCAAAAGGTGCCAACCGGTAAGGTGCCTTAGCAATAGGGGCTGATCCTGGGATTAAGTCAATACGAAATTCAACCTGTCGGTTCGGTGGTAATCCAGGTAAATCATCAGGAAAGACATCGGGGTATTCACGTACAACGGGAATTTCTTCTATGTGTTTCTCATCAGGGTTCTTTATAGTCACGTTTGCCAAAAATGCCATACAACCTTGGCGTAAACATTTCAATACTTTGAGATGAGACACGAGAGGTAACATCGAACCAGACTTCTCTCCCTGTACTACAATCACCTCACCATTCGAAAAGGGAATTTTAACTGTCTTGTCGTTACACACAATCTCTGCCTTATTCTTGGTTAACCAGTCCATGCCGACAATAACATCAAAACTTCCTAACTCTACTGGGAGTAGGTCAATAAGGAATGGGTGGTCATTAAGAATAATGGAACAGTTTTGGATTATTTGGTTGACAGTTATAGAGTTACCGTTAGCGAGCTCTATAGTATAGGGATTTGTTAGTTCACTAACTGGCATGTTACCCAAGGATACAAAACTAGTGGAAACAAAGCTTCTATCGGCACCAGTATCAAATAACACAGAAGCATATTGATCAGAAACAGTAAATGTACCTGTTACTACGTTCGGGTCTTGTCGTGCTTCTCCTGACCCAATAACAAACGCGCGTCCCCGAGACGCACCTGAATTCGATGCTTGGTTTCGACCGGTGATTGCTCCTCGATTCAGCTTGGGGCAGTCCCTTCTAAAATGTTCCGTGCTCCCACATTCAAAACAAGCACGGCGATTCACTACAGTTGAGTTTTGCTGAGCTGGTTGTTGACGAATTGGTTGTGGTCTCGGTAGTTGGGGACGACGGGGTTGGGTTGTCTGGGCTGGTCGGCTCATAATCTCTACACCTGCTCTGCAATTAGGGGATAATGCCCAGTTCGACCACATTTTTGGCATACCGGTAATCTGCACTCTCCCACATGATGGTAATTACATTTGTCACACTTTGGCAAGGGTCCCTTATACTTGTCTTGCTTCGTATCGGACCCAGTTATAGCATAATTTCTGATTGTCGGACGTGCACGTTTGCTTGATTGTCCTCCTTGTGCTCTCGTCCCATAGTCAGTTTGTTTCATACCTGATGATTCCTCGACCATTCTCAACACTCCGCTTCTTACCAAGTCGAAAGTTACGATGCCGGCCTGAGTCACGGCATTCTCGAACGAAGTGTGACCCACAGAGTTCACCAAACTCCTCACTCCCGGGGCTAAACCCCAAATATAACGTTCAACTCGTTTATTTTCAGGAGTTACTAACCATGGTACTAAGCGGGCCAATTCATTGAAGCGGTTCGTGTATCCCAAATGATCCGCTCCTCTCATCTCCAAACTCCAGAGTTCGTGTTCTAATCTTTGAATTTCGTTCCTTGGGCAGAAATGTTCCAGCATCAGTGTTTTGAGTTCAGCCCATGTCATGCGATTCACCGTATCTTGACCTTTTATCTGTACCGTAGTGTTCCACCACATTAATGCGTGATCAGTGAAAGTAGAAGCAACATACTTGACAATGTTTTCGGGTGGACAATTGCTAATATTGAGAACAGATTCAGTCTTTTCGATCCATTTGATTAACCCGTTTGGCCCTTCAGTGCCCTTGAAATCAATCGGTTTACAGGCCATGAAGTTTTTGATCGAATATTCCCTTCGAGGGGGATTAGGGTTGTTATTGTCATTGCTTGGGTTCGGTTGGGGATTATTTGCATTAGGTGGGGGATTGTTATTTGCAACTGTTTCATTGTTGGTTGGGGGAGCATTATTGTTTTGTTGTTGGTTTGTTTGCATATTTGCGTTTACGCCGGCAGTTACTTGTGTTACAATAAGCGGAATTACTGCCTGCATTTGCCGTGCAATCATCTCGGCTATTTCTGCCTCAGTCATAGAGTTTGCTTTCTTTGGGGCCATTCTATAATGATAAACAAATATAAGGCAATTAGTACTAATTCCAGTCTACGGCACTGTGTAATAATAATCACAATAAATGTTGTACAGGTAAATCAAATAACATACTGACATTTCACAAATTGTTCTGTACATTGATAATAAAAGGTACATAGACTTAGCCTGATAAAGGCCGGTGCTTGCATGTATATATCAAAATCTGTCACTAAGTAACTGTTAGACTTAACCCTATAAGGGTCAGTGCTTGTAATAATATACAAAGTTGTGCCCCATATTAACATAACATATTACTATATACATACATGGGGTATCAAAAGATCATGTACACATAGTTGTAATATTCCGCATCTATCCATACAGACGGTAGGCTAGCACAAACATAAAAATAACAGCACCGTAATCACCCAGTAACAGTTCCACAGCCGAACTGTCATCCTATCCAAACACCAGTGGTGGTAGGTATCTAACTGCTGCAAGTTCAGTACCGTCTGCTGTAATGTCGATAGGCACTGAGTCACGTCCCTCCTCTCCCGGTTAATGTTAGCTATGGCTATCGAGTGGTCTATCACACGGTCAGTCAGGACAGCCATCCAAGAGTTGTTTCCTGCGTTTGGGAGGTCAGGACGAGGGGTAGGTATACTCAATGAACGAGAAGATGAAGTATCTACCTTAGGGCGTGAAGGTCCTCCCCAGTCATGGGTAGATCTGAATGGAATAGAGGTAGGGTCAATCGGGGTTACCCGAATACGAGCAGTCTGCCGGACTCGTGCAGTAGCTGAAGTCGTCGGCGACAGGTGTATGGGTGGAGTGGGTAATCTGGCTACTCTAGCAGGTGAACGATACCGACTGTTAACTTCATCTTGATCCCTGCGTGGTGACCTGGGTGGATAACTATCGCATCTATAACCGGATAGATCAGGCACATTCCTGGGTAGTTCTCTACAGATAACTTCTTCTTCCTCCTCCTCCGGTTCTCTTCTGGGTCCTCCCCTTCTGGATCCTCCTCTTCTGGATCCTCCTCCTCTGGATCCTCCTCTGATTCTTATTCGAGATCCTCCTCTACAGATATCACCGGTTCTTCTTCCGGTACGTAGTCGTTATTCCTTGACATGACTCTGCACAAAGGTTAGTTATAAGAATAATATCTGTTGCTATGACTAACTATTGTTGAGGAGATTAATTAATTAAACCAAATTTAATATTAATTATATTAGAATATAATATTAGCTTTATCAAGATTTTAATTATTATTATTATTTAAATCAATATTGAATATAAATGAATATAATATTCATAGTAAAATGTATCATTATCAACAGTATCGTACGCACACGTATTCATACACTTTGTTTCACATAAACACGTATGAGTGTTACATATATATATACTTTCCCATTACCTTTTATACACATATGTTGCCACTTTTACCTAACCACACGTTCCGCGATTTCTCCCAGAATTCCCTCGTACAAGCAAGTCTGTTATTATGTTCCGGACCACAATAACTCACTTGCCCTACAAGTTCATCCCGACATCCATGAGTATATAATATTAATTTATTATTTAATTATTTCCCAGAGTTAATCGAGCCTACGGTTATATTTTAGGTATCCTAAGGTATGACCTAATCCTTTATAACCAATGGCTCTGATACCAACTTCTGTCACACCCCGACTAGCACAATTCGGAAGCGTAAAACGGGAATGTAACAGACACCTCTGATATCAATATATTGTTTATAAGGAAACATTACAAACTAATTTAGAATATATTACATTCTTTGTTCTATCATTTTTTAATAGTCTAAGCGATACAAACAAAACTAGTTCGTTAACTAAACGTTCTTACTACTATCGCCCTTGTTTCTATTCACGTAGTATCAACCACACACTTCAGTCAAGTAACAGGTCACCAAATCATTCCAATTTAGGTACACCTGAAAAGCAGTTTAAAACGGGTCAACTACTAGAGTTGGTGAGTTTCACGAGTTTCAAGAAATCAGTAATGAGTATTCACAAGTCAACACTTGTAATCATGAAACAAGTATGTATGTAAATTATGTATGTGATGTAATTATGCAAAGCTACAGTGAAGCCTGGACTGTTCGTGCTGCGTGCCTCCATTTCCCACGCTCAATCAACCACTGTGGCCCCTTTCCGCCCACAACATGCCCCGGTAGCTATGTCTAACACTACATAGCCTGTTTGTATAAATATGGTCATGTGCAAACGGCGCTATGTGACACGGCAACCAGGCCGATTCCGTTTGGGTTTGTCAAACCAATAGTACTATTCACAAGCCACCGGCTCGAAGTTAACACTGTGATCGTGGGGACTTTCGTGTGTTAGCACTTAGATAATTCACATCAGTACATGTTTCAGGTATGTATATGTAATCAAACATGCCTTTCACCCCAAAAGTTCGTAAAACAGTTTAAAAGTGGGGTCATGAAACTCACGGTTTTGTAGATATTTCGTACTGTATCAACTCGTGGTTTGTTCAGTCCGCTATCAGTAGTTCCTATAATTAATATTATAATAATATTAATATTTTAATATTATTATAATCTCAATACTAAACTGGGTTGTATAACTAATCTGGGTGTAGCTGAAACGCCCAGAAAGTGGCAATAGGCTTATGTTGTGATGTTGTTCAATGTCTAATACTTAAAACTGAACTTGGCTCAGATTCTCGTTTTCCCAGCTGGACCAAGTTGTTCGTTTACGCGTTCAAAAAACAGTTATGGGAAAATAAGCTTGGGTAAATGTATTGGTTAATAAAATGATTAAGTTATAAAAAAAGATCACATACTGGGGTCCCGGATTAGCCACGGGCCCGTTTCCGCTTATTCAGTTTGATTTGAGAAGAAACGCGCACAATCCACCCGGATTGTCCAGGTTTCTCATAGAAAAGTTCATTTTCACTTAACTAGTCCAAAAATATGATTTTTGATCACTCTTGGTGTTTTGATATTCCCGCAGATTCACTAGTCGCGAACTTGCCGGTTTTTATAAAATCTGAATTTGTATAATATTCAGATTAGCATAATTAATTAATCGTTAATCATTAAATTATGAAAATTTAACCACTTATCAATTAAAATATGTAGATTTTTATAAAAATATTTCTGGAATTTATTTACTGATTTATTAATTTATAAAAATTCATTTTATCAGCTATATTTCGTCTGAAAATCGTCCGTTTACCCCAAACAATTTCCAAAAATTCACCACAATTCCTGAATACTAAAATCATGTCCCAAAACAACCTGTATCAATTACAGAATGTAAAAAGCTCGTGCGATATTCTTTTCGGCTGTAAAAATTCACACGAACGCAAATAAACAAAACACCTTTAAACTTCTCAAAATGTTCCCAAAATTCATATGTGACCAAAATACATCAAATCTGAGTTCCCAGAAAAATTTCATAATTTTTGAAGTATTTTAGCTATTTTTCCCAAATAAACGTCCCAATTCGGTAATAAATTCGCCAAATATTTTCGGAAGGTCGAATAATTACCAAATTTAAACAAGGAGTCATTAACATGGTCCCTGATGTCCCTAAAAAATTTCAAGTCCTAAAAATATGCACATCACAACCTTAACCTAAATAGCCCGTAAGCGAGTGTTTCGGTATTACCTCAGCGGGTTTGGCTCGTTTCCGACCTTTTAATCAAGTTTTCAGGTTCTTGTGCTTCTAAGAAAGCTAGGTACAAGTCCTATATCACAAACCAAGAAATATTTCATCAACATAACAGCCCTTAAGTTAGGGTTTCGGCTAGTGCACAAAAACGAACTTTTGAACCGTAAAAACGTCGTTTCAACCCTTTAATCCGTGTTTATGGCCAAAAAAATTATCAAAACAGGTTCCTTACCATGTGTATGATCAAAACATGTTTATGGACCATTTTTAGGATTTTTACACGGTTAGGAATGATTTTTAGTAACCAATACATGTTTTTATGGTATTAAACAAGTTCAAACAAGTAAAAAAGCTACTTATTTAAGCTCTTACCTTAGGGTTTTGGAAGTTTTCTGGCTGAAACAGAAGAGGTGTCCAGATTTTTCCAAGAAATGATGCTAAAATTGCTTGAACCTAGTTTAAATGTGAAAGAATAAACAAGGGGGGGTGGCGGCTGCGATCGGACCATCATGGGCCCCCTTTGGGCCCATTTTGGCCCAATTTTTGGATTTCTCAAGCCCAAATACGAAAAGCCCGGTGCAAATTTTGTGCGGGTTTGGTTTTTGGCGTGAAAAACTTATCGGGTGCGTTAAACAGCGCGAAAACAAGTGTTTTTCGGCTAGTTTTGTGTAAAATTATAAAAACATACTATACGTTCGTAAAAATTAAAAATATTTTCACGGATCGCTTAAAACGTTCCAAATAAGTGTTTGGTAAGTCTTTTTCGGCTTAACGTATGATACAATGCTTGGTTTGTAACTATCTTTCGCATTTAAATCTATAGCGGGTGGTTAAACGAGCATGATTTCGTTTAACTTGTTTGCTATCAAACTAAGGCCATATTTCTAATATTTTAGCTTGTAAAGATCGTATATCACTTATAAATGGCCCCCCGAGACATCTGGGTCATAACCCGACCCGTTCGGTTAATCGTTCGCTTGTTACGCAAAAGGCGTTTATTTGCTTAATCAGTAAATACGTACTGAGGTGTACCTTGTTTTGGCTCAAATGTCACAATATTTCACCGAAATCATCACCCAAAATTCACCACCACCAAGTCCTAGACCTTTCTCAATGGCTGAGAATAACCGCACCGTGTACCAGCAAGCTTTTGAAGGGTTCCATGGAGATCACTCACCCATTGTCGCTCCCAACATTAATAACCCTAACTCGTGGCAGATCCCATCCTATGTCATGAACAACATCACCCAACACCACAAATTCCATGGCCGTGAAGATGAAGATGCACCGGCACACATCAACCGTCTGACTCGTATGTTCAAAATGTTCAATTTGCAAGGTGCTAATGACGAAGCGATCTTCCTTCGCTTGTTCTCATTTACACTTTCGGGTCGTGCCGCCACTTGGCTCGAAACGCAACATGCTGGAACATTCACCACATGGGAGGCGCTTTGTAATGCATTCCTCAAGAAGTACTTTCCACCTGCTAAGGCCTCTCGCCTCCGTGATTAGATCCACTCCTTTCACATGGAGCTGGATGAGGCGTATTACCAAGCTTGGGAGCTTTTTCAGAATCTGCTTTCCCGTTGTTCACAACATGGGCTCACGCCTTGGGCCCTTGTTGAGAAGTTTTACAATGGGCTTACTTATGAGGCTCAAGCGAGGTTTGACACAGCTGCTGGGGGTAATTTGATGGACAAGAAGAATGTGACCGAGTGTAACGAGCTGTTTGAAAGTTTCGCGCAGTCTAAGTTCACGAAGAAGCCACGAGGCGGGAATTCCAATCCCGTCACCAGTACACCCTCATCTGCTCGAGGTGTGCACCAGGTTAATCTGGATACTGGTATGGCTGCTTCTTTGGAGAATCTCACCCGAGAGATAAAAGAGTTAAAGGCTAAGGAGGATAAGTGTGAGATGTGTAGGGGTGGTCATGGTATGCTGGATTATCCGTTGATGAATAATCAAGATGTTGATTTTGTGGCTGGTCAGAACAGGTTCCCTAATGCTTACAATAACAACAATCAGAACTGGAACAACTACAAGAATCAGAATCAAGGTAAGAGTAACTCGAGTTGGCGTTTGGCCGGTGGGCCACCTAGTTTCCAAGCTCCCTATAACCGAAATCAAGGACAGTACAACAACGAAGGTTTCAATGGTCAAAGTTCGAATAACGTGCCGGATCTGAGTAAGAAGTTGGACGATATAATGCAGCATATGGTTACTAGAGATAAAGCCACTCAAAAGACCCTTGCCGAGCATGATCTGCTTTTAAAGAATCAACAATCAGCTATGCTCGACATGCAACGAACCATTGGGGATATTGCCCGACAATTTAACGAAAGACCCCCGGGACAGTTTTCAGGTTCTACTCAACAGAATCCGGCCGCTCAAATAAAGGCCATTACTACTCGTAGTGGCAGGGTTTTGGGTTCCGAGGTGCGAAGGAATGAGGTTGAAGTTGAAGATGAATAGTTGATAGATGAAGAGATCGAAATGGAAGTACCGGGTAAAATGCAGATCACCGCACCAGTTGCACCGCCAGTAGAGAAGACGCCAGTTGAAGTCCGACCATCACCTTTAGTTAACCACTCTCGTATCCCGTATCCCGCTTGCGCGAAACACCATAAATATACGCGGGAGTATGGGCACTTTCTTGATATGTTTCGACAGTTGAAGATTAATCTCCCGTTCATTGAAGCCCTCCAACACATGCCGAAGTACGCGAAGTTTCTGAAGGACCTGTTGAAGAGGAAAGATAGGTTGGGAGAGGTGTCATCGATTCCACTTATGGGAGATTGTTCGGCGGTAGTGTTGAATCGCGTGCCCGAGAAGTTGTCGGATCCGGGTGTGTTTACGATTCTGTGTTTGTTTGGTAGTGATGCGATGAGCCATGCATTGGCAGATTTGGGTGCAAGTATAAATTTGATGCCGTATTCTTTGTATGAGAAGTTGGAGTTGCGCGAGCTTACACCGACTCGCATGTCTATATCGTTGGTCAATTGTTCGGTTAAGTATTCGCGATGTATTATCAAGAATTTGTTAGGGAAGATGGATAAGTTTGTGTTCCCGGTTGATTTTGTGGTGCTCGACATGGAGGCCGACGAGAAGGTCCCCATCATTCTTGGTCGTATGTTTTTACGAACCGCGGAAGCACTGATCGATGTGTATGATGCGAAGATCACGCTTCGGGTTGGTGATGAGAATGTTACTTATGATGTCGCAAGGTCGATGAAGCATCCGAGTGATCAAGATGATTTCAATGGTCCATGCCACTCAGTTTATTTTATTAACTCATTTATTGCAGGTATTGATAGCTGTTTCGATTACATTTGTGGTACGGACCTCGTGGGAACTAATGGTTTGGTCAATTGTGATGATTTGGGTGAGGATGAGTCGTGTGAGAACGATTCGGTTTGTGATAGATTGGCTGAGATTTCAGGTTTGCCCGAGATGATAGAGGTGAATGAGATTAGTTGTGAGAGTGAGGCGGGTTCCGAGGAGAAACCCGCTCCGTTGGAGTTGAAAGTACTCCCATCACACTTGGAGTATGCGTATCTTGATGAGGGCCCGAACTTGCCCGTTATTGTGTCATCCAAGTTGACGGAAGAACAAAAGACGAAGCTGATTGAAGTGCTGAAGATACATAAGGGGGTGATTGCATGGAGACTTTCCGATATTCAAGGTATTAGCCCCGCTTATTGAACGCACCGGATTCTAATGGAGGATGAGTACAAACCGGTGGTGCAACCACAAAGACGTCTCAATCCGAATATGCAAGAAGTGGTGAAGAAGGAGGTGTTAAAGTTGATGGATGCCGGGATGATTTACCCGATTACCGATTCTCCATGGGTGAGCCCGACCCAAGTTGTTTCGAAGAAGGGAGGTATGACCGTTGTGATGAATGAGAAGAATGAGCTTATCCCTTCGCGTACGGTTACCGGTTGGCATGTGTGTATTGACTATCGGAGGTTAAATAATGCCACCCGGAAGGACCACCTCCCGTTGTCGTTTATTGATCAGATGTTGGAGCGTTTGGCAGGTCAGCAATTTTATTGTTTTCTTGACGGTTTTTCAGGTTATTTTCAAATTCCCATTGCACCGGAAGACCAAGAGAATACAACTTTTACATGTCCGTATGGCACGTTTGCATACCGTCGCATGCCGTTTGGACTATGTAACGCATCGGCCACCTTTCAGCGTTGTATGGTGGCCATCTTTCAGGATATGATAGAGACATCCATGGAGGTGTTTATGGACGATTTTTTGGTTTACAGTAATTCTTTCGATCATTGTTTGGCTAATCTTAAGAAGATGTTGAAGAGGTGTATTGAGACAAAGTTGATGTTGAATTGGGAAAAGTGTCATTTTATGGTGACGGAAGGAATCGTGTTGGGTCATAAGATCTCGAGAGATGGTATTGAGGTGGATCGGGCGAAGATTGATACTATAAGTAGACTCCCTCCACCGACGAATGTGAAGGCGATCAGGAGTTTTTTGGGCCAAAGATTTTTCTAAAATTACTCACCCGATGACCCGACTCCTTGAGAAAGATCGAAGGTGGGCGGCCCACCCCGCCTAGAACAGTTATGTTTGAGTGGGCTTACACACATTCGCTCACTTACGCTGTCCCCCCTCAGCTCACCCTAGCCCGCGGCCTTTTGCTCTTCTAACGTAAGCTCCAAGGCTTCACACCAAGTCTTCACTGACATAATATGCATGCTTAAGTAGGGTCAGGCAGAACCGTTGTTGCCTGATGGGAACTTCCTCCATATTGCTATCAATGTCTTCATGTCGCACGACCTCTTAACATTACACCACTGAATCCCCAATCCTTTGCTTATGTGTGCAGTGACAGTACCAATATCCACTAATTGTTGTTTCCAGATACGGTTGCCGGTTGACATCTCTTCTAATTCGTCATATTACTTGTTATACGAAATGCCTAAGCTTTACTCGGGCAGTACTCCTACTTGACGGTGGAAAGTCGAAAGAGCAACTATGTAGAGTTCTAGCACGTACTTCGAGTCCATAATCATCGGGATATCGGCATATCGGGGTTGTGGCACGAATACCTAGGTTGTGTGAGTGATTTGAGGTGTGAGGGATGAATGAGGAAACCCCCCCCCCCATGGCCGACCTATTAATAGTGAAAAAGCTGCATCTTCGCGTCGCGCGAAGATGAAGTAGGCTTGCTGACTCAATAAGTAGGCTTGCCACGTGTCACCACAGCCTGCCACGTGTCACCACATGGAGACACGTGTCACCATGTGGCGACACGTGTACCGTGACGTGTCACCACGTTTCGATCGTCGATGACATTACTACTTCGCGTCGCGGGAAGATGCAAGACCCAAATCCTTCGCGTCGCGCGAAGGTGCAAAATTTCAAATCTGTCCATTTTTAATCCCTTATATTTTGGTAACTTGCCGTGTCTTGATCTCGTCTCAATATCCAAAAATACTAATGCGGCGATGCGAAGTGCAAAGTGCGCCATTAAAGCGCCACATTGCGCCCATCGCCCTTCACCCGAGCCCGTACCTGTGCGCGTTGGGTGCTTCGCACCCTCCGCTAGGACTAGGGAGAGTGGTTGGCCACATAAGAACATTATCATGGAAAGTTCCTCCTTATAAAGTGCTTTCTTTTTCTTCCTTCCTCCTATGTGGGATGGTGGTTTCCTTTCTTATTTCCTTAACATAAGCTACTTCCATTTCTTTGTCTTATTTTACCCATTATTTATACCATGAGTATTTTTGATCCCTCATCTTTTTTATTTGTCAAAATTGGACCAAATTTTCGTTATGTTACATTCCATCTCATGAATAAAGTTTCTTATATCAAAGTTAACTTATTAGGATCTTGTACCTGTATCTCATTTCCTTATTCTCGGTTATCACGATTCATAATAGCGTATGTTTCACAAAATTTGTTTTCTTTCAATTTTCAAAATTTTACTTTTATAAGCAAAAGGTGTTTTAGAAATTACACTATTTTATTAATTAAGATTGAACATTTATTTTTTAGAAGTGGTTTCATACCATGATTATCTTTTGGATTTAATTTAAAATTATCAAACGCTTGTTCTCAAAATTTTAGTTTTCAATGTTTTATAAAACACATAATGGAACGGATTATGTGAACCATCCGATGATAAGAGTAATTATGGTCGCGAACATAATTATCCAAGTCCCCACATGAAAATAATAATACGTACAATTGTGTGTCATAGTCTAGAACCGAAAGTAGTTTGAGTAATAGTACGAATGACAAGATGATAAGGACGTGATGGATACGCTGCTGGTACATCTTATATATAAGTGCTCTTATCGGATTGTCATTTGGAGCGTTGTTTCGATTATTAGAAGTTCTATGTTATGAGATTTTCCTTAAAAGTTTAAATATTTTCAAAAGGATGATGTTTTGGTTTTTCCTTAATTTTGGGACGAAATTCCCTAAAGTAGGGCAGACTGTAACATCTCGGATTTTTCAAACCCACACTCGTTTCCATAAACCCGATTCGGGGACGTATTTGGATCTTTATTATTAATAATATCAAGTATTTAAAAGTATTTAAATATTAGTATTTTAATTTTATACCCTTTAAGTTTTAAAGTTGTTCATGTTTTGATTTAACTTTAAAAATAAACAAGAAATAGACATTTTAGGAAGTACAGGGACCTAAATTGCCAAAACATAAAAGCTTCCCTCCTTTACCCCGGAGCGCCGCGCCACCATGGAGGCCCATGGCCGCCGCGCGGCGCCTTTACACGTCTGCACAGATTCTTTTCGTTTTGATTGTTTCCTAGTTCGTTTTTGGCCCGATTCGGGGACTTATTTGGATCTTTATTATTAATAATATCAAGTATTTAAATATTAGTTTTTTCATTTTATACCCTTTAAGTTTTAAAGTTGTTCATGTTTTGATTTAACTTTAAAAATAAACAAGAAATAGACATTTTAGGAAGTACAGGGACCTAAATTGCCAAAACATAAAAGCTTCCCTCCTTTACCCCGGAGCGCCGTGCCACCATGGAGGCCCATGGCCGCCGCGCGGCGCCTCCACACGTCTGCACAGATTCTTTTCATTTTGATTGTTTCCTAATTCGTTTTTGGCTCGAAATCGCTTATTTTCGGACCAAATCAAGTGTTTTAAGCCCCAAGAAAACTCATATAGCCTGGATGCATGTCCACGTTCATTACCCCTTGCCCAAGAACGAATTTTAATGCTTGTAATGTTGATTTGATCATTAAAACTTGATTCGGTTTCCTAAACGAATAAACTAACTAAATATAGTTTGTTTTTGCATATATTATATAAACAACATCATATTTTTCTGCCACAAACTTCCCTAAACCCTAAATATTCATCCCCCAACCGTCACCTTCCTCTGGCCTTCATCATCTTGTTCGGTTTTGATTATTTGTTGAAGAAACAAGCCTTGAAGTTTGCTTATATGTCTACCATTGTCTCTTCTTTTTGATCGATCTTTTCACTTTCCGGGTAAGTTGTAAAGTGTAAAATCGTTCATAAAAATTCCCTAGTCAATAACCTTCAATCAATTTCGGTGGTTGAAGGGTGTTGACTGGTCAATTCGATTAAAACCCGTTAAAGGGCAAAACAGTCAACAAGTTTGACTATTCGTTTTGTCAAGCTTCTGGTCGGATTCAACGTTCGGTACAGAAGAATTTTATTCTTGTAACAAATTTTTAAGGTTACTGCCCAAAACATGACTTTTGAATCGCTGTTCGGATTCTGGTCAGTACCGACTCGCTTAAATCTTTAATTTAACATAACCGGAGTTCTAAACATCCGTTTGGAATGATTCTGGCGGAAACGAGTTCGTTTTTACTTATAGTTTCGTATCTCAAAGTTTTAGGTTCTGATTGTTTATCTCGTTTGATGTGTTAGTGGATGACTCGCTTAATCATTAACTCGTTTACTCATATTTATATTCACTTACCTTCAATCTAAGGTGAGTTTTTTTATCATTCCTCTATTTTACCAAGTTTTCACAAGTTTTGGGGACATATGCATACTATTTAGTATTTCGTATTATCTATATATCAAAAAAATAGCAAACGTGTAATTGTGTATGATTGATCAAATATACTTGTTACGTGCTTATTTGTTTATGTGCGCATTCGTATTCGGAGAGGTCCAACATATTCTCATTTATAGTATGGCCATTACTATTTACTCGCCCGATTCGCTTGGCAACGGTCTTATTATTACTTGCTCATGCTTGATGTACCAACGCCCGATTCGCTTGGCAATGGTTCATTGACACCTTATTTGCTCATGGTTTGATTTATTTACTGCATTTATTACGTTTTGCTTATTTCTTTTATTTATTATATTAATATTATAACATTGCAAAGCTGGTGATAATCTCACTTAACATGTGTTGTTAACAAACTCTATTTTCTACGCATATGCAGATTGCCTTTGAATTGAAGTTTGGCGTGAAAAGGATTTCTAGTAAAGACCATAGGAAATTAATGAAGATTAAATTCATCTTGAATGGATTACCTGTTTTAAACTATTTATTTGTGTTTAGAATATTTATGCACTGTATTTGGAAATAATTAACTTAATAGATATTGTCACATTTTATTTATGATATTATCTTCGAGATGTGAACAATCATGCTCACGCCCCGACAATTCTGCTTTAGGTTAGGGTGTGACAGGTTTTTGGAAAGAAAAATATACCGGGTACGACAAACAGTGCGAAAATTAGTGTTTTTCGCCTAATTTCTTGTAAATTTAGAAAAACATATCATTTTTTTTTGTAAAAATCGGAAATATTTTCACGGATCACTTAAATCATCCAAAGTAAGTGTTTTTTAATTAGTTTTCGGCTTAACTGATGATACAATGCTTGTTTCGTAACTATCTTTTGCGTTTATAATCATAGCGGGTTGTTAAACGAGTATGTTTTCGTTTAACTAGTTTGCTATTATTCTAAGGCCATAATATCAATATGTTGACTTATAATATACGTATATCACTTATAGATGGACCCCCGGGATATCTAGGTCATAACCAGACCCGTTTGTTTATTCGTTAGTTCATTACGCAATAAGCGGTTAATCGCTTATTTGATATGTGAATACTGAGGTGTATCCGGTTTTGTCACGAATGCCACATTTTGATGAAGTTGAATGGATAAAACTTCTGGAAGGATGAAAAATAGGTAGAAAAAAGATGAAAATTTCAAAAGAGATTGAATGAAACAAACGAAAGTGATCAAAGAACAATCAAATCCCAAACAAAACAGAAAATCGATCAATAAAATGATCAGATGAAGATGAGAAAAACCGGCAAAAAGATAGAAACCAATTGAGACAAAGAACGGGACTAAGAACCTTGATCTGATACCATCTATTCGTTGAAAACGATAGTATAGGAATAAAAGAAGAAATGAAGCAGGGAAGAAAATTTTATTATCTCAAAATGAAAAATTACACATACAAAATCAAACAAATATATACACCACACATAGGCGGCGCCTATGTTATACGGCGTGTAAGTTACACGTTGTATAGCATATACGGCGTATATGTGTTTCATCAAACAAGCATACGCTTACAAATCGCGTACCCACATCGGAGCGAACCGCGAATTAGATAACAATGGGTGGGTGTGGAGATGTGTGGCGGCGGTGGTTCCATGGTGGTGCCGGAGATGGAAGACGCCAATAGGAAGGGCTTGTCAGCGACTAGTTTGTTTTTTCGGCGACTGGAATGGTAAGAGGTGTTAGTTTGAAGACAGTAGTTGTAACATCTCGGATTTTTCGTATTTGTTTAAACCGATTCGGGAACGTAATTCTGATCTTTAGAACTATTTAAAACTTGTATTTATTGGTATTTAATTTGGTTTAACTTATTTTATAATTTCATAACTTTCAATTATGACAAATAGCCCTTAAAAACCTTTAAAATCGCTTAAACGGCTAAAAATCGCATTTTCGGGAACTACAAGGACTAGTTTTGCCAATTCTTTCCCATTTTCGATTAAATTAACGAAACTTAAACTCCAAGAAATGTTATAGCTGGTCCAATTTCGTTTTCTTGGTGTCTAAGCAAAATTTTGTTAGTTATTGTACTAGATTTTCTCATTAAATAGCTTATTTTGTTTCCTAATTTATTTTTAGCATCCAAATCGCTTATCTTTGGCATAAATCGAGTAAATTAAGGTTCAAGAAAAGGATTATAACTAAAATACAAGTCCATATTCTTAAATTACTGATAAATCATGAAATCTTTGATTTATTACATCGATATTCTCATTAAAATCGTATTTTGTTACTAAAACGAGTAAATCTTCCAAATATGGTTCGTTTTTTATATTCCTATATAAACACATCATAATTCTCTACCACAAACCTGTATCCTAACCCTAGAGAGACCTCCTAGCCGTCACCTACCTCTGACCATCACCAAACCCTTTGGTTTTTGCTTATTCGTTGAAGATACAATGCTTGTTCGTTTGACTTTGCATGCGTATGGATCTTTGACTCATCATATCTCTTGTTTCTTTCACTTTCTGGGTAAATTGTAAACTATAAAATCATTCATATACCTTCCCTAGTAAATAACCTTCAATCAATTTTGGTGGTTGAAGGGTGTTGACTGGTCAAATCGTTTAAAACTCGTTTAAGGGCAAAATAGTCTACAAGTTTGACTATCCGTTTTCTCATACTTCTGGTTTGATTCAACATTCGGTCCAGAAGACTTTTATTCTCATAACGTAATTTTAAGGCTACTAAACAAAACCCGACTTTTGACTCGTTGTTCGGATTCTGGTCAGTACCAGCTCGCTTAAATCTAAAAACAAACATAACTTGAGTTCTAAATGTCCGTTTAGATTGATTCTAGCGGCCACGAGTTCGTTTTAATTGTAGTATCATATCCTAAAATCTCAGATTCTGAATTATATATATATCGTTTGACATGTAGTGGACGACTCGCTTATTCGTTAGCTCGTTTAATCATGTTTAGTAATCGTTTAAGGTGAGTTTATCATTCCCCTATTTATTCTCATAACGTATCCGTATTTCATACTATATATATACATATATATATACATACATATATATATATACATACATATATATATATACATACATATATATATATATATATATATTCAAACAAATGTATACGTGTTATTGTGAGTGATTTAATCAAACATATGTGCTACTTGCTTACTTGTGTTACCATTCAATCAATCGTATATTGGGATTACTGTTCAATCAATCATATAGCGGGTTTTCCTGCTGGTGACCAACGCCCGATTCGCTTGGCAACGGTCTACATATTGGTTTGTGTCTTAATTATATTTACCGCACTTATCACGTCATGCTTATTTATATTGTTGTGTCAAAACTGGTGATATCCTCACTCAACTTTATGTTGACAAAACTCCATTTTATACGCATATGCAGGTTGCTTGTATTGAAGATTGAAGTTTGGCCATGTAGACAAGACCTTAGAATATAATCAAGTTAACCTTTATTTGAGCTTATGTTTGTATATTTTAATTGTTTATTGTCTTTAGATATTGTGTGTATAATTGAAATAAAATAATTAATTAGATATTGTCACATTTATATTATGATAGTATCTTCAAGCTGTGAGCAATCGGATCACGCCCCGACATTTCCGCCTTAGATTAGGGTGTGACAGTGGTGATGGTGCTGAAAGACGGAGACGGTGATGCTTGAAAACTTATTGTTGGATCAATCAAATATCAATCAAGCAATCAACTTTCAAATCAAAATTAGTTCACCATGAAAACAATATGTTTCTCTAATCTTGAACAAGACGACCCACTTCAAAACCCTTGAATTGGAATGGGATTCCATCAAGCAATCAATCTCCAGATCCAATCGCCGGAGCTCCACCATCGTCTCCGACAACCATAACATTATTCATTCGTACACGGTTCACCCAAAGAACTCATGTCATTGTTACAGAACGAGTGTTCACCTAGTTTAGTACACCATGATGAAGCTGCAGTTGATGCTTGAAGACGGTGGTGGTGGTGCTCGGGTGGATTTTAGAGTTTGCTTTTGCTTTTATTGTTTAGATTTGTTATAAGTATTTTGCATTTTTGGATTTGGATTATGCACTTGTGTGTTTGGATTTCTGGGTTTAGATAATTGGTGAAGATGTAGATGGATGAATTCTAGGTTAGATTTTTGTTTGAACGGTCATTGTAACACTTTCTTGAACTGTCAATGCTTAGTCAACTGATGGAATGGCATAAAAAAGCCCGTCGAAAAACTACGATTCACAGATCACTAAATTTAAGAATCTGACCTATAGAATGCCCCCCCGCCCCCCACCCCCACTCTAATCATAATTTTCTCTATTCTTTTTGTAAATTAAAGTTTCTCTCTATAAAACTTATGTTTGTATAAAATTGGGTTTTTTTTCCCGTAGTTTATAAAATAAAACTCACGGTGTGTTAAACTGATAAATTTTACTAACTACAGTCCTGATGAATTTTTCCACTGCCAAATATTTTAATCAACACGGATACCACTACTCAAGTTCACGGCTCCCGCTCGGGGTAAGAGGTCGGGGTTGTGATGGCCTCTCACGTTGTTCATGTCTGCCATGCAATATAATGAAAATATTAATTAAAATACTATAAACAAAAGTGTTTAGATTTAGAATCAAGGATGAAACATATTTATTTAATTATAAAAATGCAATAAAGACTTAAGATGAAATATGTATTTCGTTTTAAATTGTTATAATATTAAATAAGCATAAATAGCATTAAATATAAAATAGTTTTTTTTAGAACGGTGACTTTATTATATTTAGGCTTTAGGCTACCGCACTCTTCAAATTTGGAGAGCCCCGATGCTTCACTCTGGTCAGACTATGTTGTCTTAATCGGGCTCACGCTGGCTTCAGAGTTTGGCTTGGGCGTTCCCTCGGGAAACCTTACCGCCGACTGCCACTTGACAGCCGTTGTGCCACCACAAGAGCAGAATTCTCTAGCGTAACACACGGTAGGACGAAAACCCGGGTGGGCTCAGGATTCAAACTAACAACCTTTGCACAAGGCCTAGCTCAAACTATCATTGCCAATATCCACCCAAATATTACACAAGTGGAATTCGAACTTGAGTCTCTATTAAATAACCCAAACCTCTTACCACCAGGCCACAAGTGAAGGATAAATATAAAATAGTTACTAGTATAAATTGTTACTTTGAAATATTCAATTAAAATACTTAAAAAATATATATATATATATATATTAAACATCAAACTACAATATTCAATACCAAATTGAAATTGAAATTGAAATTAAAATAAAATACTAAAGTTTTAACATTGAAATATTAAATATAAATTAAATTACAAAAAAACTACATATCGTATTTAAAAATATCAGTTGATAATAATACTTTTTATACAATTTAAGACTCTAGTAATTAAACTACAAGACAAAACGTTTTTCAATTAATTCAAAATAATAACAGCCATGATCAAATATTATTTTTTACTAATAAAAAAATTATATATTTTTACTAATAGTTGACCCAAAGGAAAGCACATGTATGATTTCACAATGGTTTCCTGGAAATAGCAATCACATTTGACTTTCATGTGTGAAAGATGGCTTCATCTCGTTGTCTATAAATATATATCTAGAAGCCACTCCAAATCTCAGATCACGATCCATTTGATCCGTCGACTGTTTGCTAATAGTCGGGTTATCAGTTTGTGTGTCGTAATGGCTGACGATAGCACCATGGACACGCATAATAATCAACCGTATAACGACAAGGTATCGTCTCCTCCTTAACCATCATACTTTTATGAAAAAAAAATTGTGTCATATTTACTCGAAGTTAACATGAATAACATGGCTGTCTTTTTGTTGATGTCTTTATATGATTTGAGTTGTCATATTATTTTTAATGGCTATCATGATTTTATTTGTCCTTGTTCTCTTTTTTACATGCTTTCCTATTAACTTGATAATGGGTTGGTTGGTTTGAAGAGTTTACAAGACGTCTTGTATATTTATTCATATAATTGTAACTTAATCATCTAAACAAGTTAACCCAGTTAGTAGGTTGATCTTTCTGACTAAACAAGTTAAATGGGTTAGTAGACTTGAAATTTAATAGGTTATACATGTTAACCTTAAGTTAGACATTTAGAGCATTCTCAATCGAACCCCTATTCCCATCTCTATAATTATATTAAAAAACATTATATTTCTCTCTTTTTTTAATTAAATAATATTTTTTTGTATTTTAATCATTACAGTTTTCTCTCACCACCCAATAATTTACAAAAGACAAAAAATCACTACATTTTCCTCAAATTTATAAAAAATCATAACATTTTCTCTCTCCACCCAATAATTTACAAAAGACAAAAAATCACTATATTTTCCTCAAATTTATAAAAAATCACTACCTTTTCTCTCTACACCCTATAATTTACACTCACAACCAAGGTTGCAAAAGTCGCTAGACGAACCCTAGGCGGCCGAGTGCGGAGTTGGGTGTATTCGGAGTACTAGGGGAGTACTCGGAAATGGTGAATATAAAGAAAATTATTTTTTGGATATTAAATATATGTCAAATATCATTAGTATGCTAATATTTATAACAAAATAAATGAGTATCGATATAAATAAGAGAATATATATTTTTAAATACTAAATTATTCTAAACTTTGCTAATCATTAACTAAAAGTGATATTTTTTTATAATATTATAGAACTATGAATTATGTTTTCTTTTTTAAGTCAAAATCAGCCCAAGTTAACCGACTAGATGTGATTCTGGCTGGGGTTGACCATATTTGATCGATTCTCAGTAACTAGGTGGAGTTGAGAAACTCTCCTCGGCGCCATACCTTGTAGCGAGTACTCGAAGAATACTCGGCCTTAGAGACCTACTTTTACAACATTGTTCACAACCACTTAAAATCCCACCCTATGATTTACAAACTCCCCTCACAAAAATTTTGAAAACCGAATAAGAATGCTCTTAGTCATGACATCTAAAATCTGATTATTTTGGTATTTGGTTTGTGTCCTGTCAAAAAAAAAATGAATGTACTTTCTGTAGAAAATAAAAGCATTAGACATAAGAAAGATTACGGCCCACCAAGGTTTAGAATCACTATCATAACACCACCACAAAAATATATCAAAAGGTGCACCCTGCACACAATAACACACGCACACATATATGCACTCATATATGCATGTTATTTATATTGGGTTTGTAGTAAAGCTTAGAAATAAAGAAAGATAACAAGAATATAAATAACATGCATATATGCACTCATATATGCATGTTATTTATATTGGGTTTGTAGTAAAGCTTAGAAAGAAAGAAAGAAAGAAAGAAAGAAAGAAAGGATAAAAGATAACAAGAATAGGATGTCTACGGATCATATTAAACTGGATTTTCTGCTTAAACCGAAAATCAAACAATCAGTAACGATTTCTAATTTCTATAAACCAAAGCCAAATTGTTAGAATCAAACCAAATCAAAACAAACTGTTGTCACGGTTTGATTTCATGGTTGGGCTATTTTCAAAGTTCTCAGTACAGATCTCGTTGACCAACAGGTAACTAATTGACGACAATATGGTCAGCAAGTTACTTGTTGGTCAAAAGAGATCCAGGCTAAAAGTAACCCAACCATGTATCAAACCGTAACAAATGTTTGGTTCAATTCTCAACAACTTGGCAGTTTATAGATACTATGCTGATGGTTTGATTGACGGTTTAAGCAGAAAACCCGTTTAATTTGATCTCTAGACATCCTATTCTTCTTTCTTTAAACCCGTTTAATTTAATCTCTAGACATCCTATTCTTCTTTCTTTAAAACCCATTTAATTTGATCTCTAGACATCCTATTCTTCTTTTTTTCTTTGCTTAACTCTATAAACATTTTCTTGGTTTTGTTATATAAACAGGTTGACAACAGAACTGATAAGGAGAAAGCGATCGATGCATGGCTTCCGATCACCTCATCCCGAAACGCAAAATGGTGGTACTCTGCCTTCCACAACGTTACCGCCATGGTCGGGGCTGGTGTTCTCAGTCTCCCCTATGCAATGTCGGAACTTGGATGGTTGGTTTGTTTTGCCATTATTGTTATTACGCGTAAGACATTAAACACTAAACCAACTTATATATACCATATTTCAGGGGTCCGGGTGTTTCAGTTCTAGTTATATCATGGATTATAACTCTATACACATTATGGCAAATGGTGGAGATGCACGAAATGGTACCTGGGAAACGGTTTGATAGGTACCATGAGCTTGGGCAGCACGCGTTTGGGGAAAAACTCGGTTTGTATATTGTGGTTCCACAACAGCTGGTTGTAGAAGTTAGTGTAAACATTGTTTATATGGTGACTGGAGGGAAATCATTGCATAAGTTTCATGAATTAGTTTGCCAAGATAAACATAACTGCAAAGACATCAAACTTACATACTTCATTATGATCTTTGCTTCTGTGCATTTTGTTCTGTCGCATCTCCCCAATTTCAATTCGATATCCGGGGTTTCGTTGGCTGCAGCCGTCATGTCTCTCAGGTAATTCCAATCGACTCGCTAAAAGCGTGAATCAAGTTTATTCAAGTTTGAGCTTCATGTATTGAGCTCGGTTTGGCTTGTGTGTCTAAACCAGCCCATTGCTTGCATAAACATGATCATTTTTTTTATTTTAATATAAAACATATATTACATAATATATTGTTAAAAATGGGTAAATATAAACTTTAAGTAAATATAGAACTTTAAGGTAAAATTAAAAAAAAAAGGTAAGATGGTTATTTCCTGTACTATTTTAGTTAAATGGGTATAGCTACTTTAAGGATATATATATATATATATATATATATATATATATATATATGATATTTTAAATTTTGGTCGGATATGCACATATTTAACAAGCTTAAAACAACATATATGTAATTCTCCATAAATAATAAGAAAGCCAAGCCAAAACTTCGAAATTTTCTCACGAGCTAAGCTCGGGCTCAGGTTGGTCGTTTACGCCCTTACTAAACCCTAACGCTACCCTTGGAATGCAGTTACTCCACTATTGCATGGTCGGCTGCCGTGAAAAAGGGCGTACAACCAGATGTACAATACGGATACAAGCCTAAGAGCACGGTTGGTACCGTGTTCAACTTCTTTAGTGCACTAGGTGACGTGGCATTCGCGTATGCGGGTCACAATGTGGTGTTGGAAATCCAAGCCACAATACCATCTATGCCCGAAAAGCCATCGAAGGGCCCTATGTGGAAAGGTGTGATTGTTGCCTACATAGTCGTTGCCTTATGCTACTTCCCGGTTGCTCTTATTGGCTATTGGGTGTATGGAAACGCGGTATCAGATAATATTCTTATTAGTTTGAATAAGCCCACGTGGCTAATCGCCATGGCTAATATATTCGTTGTGATTCACGTTATCGGTAGTTACCAGGTGGGATGCTGTTAACTCTAGTAGTGAAGAGGTTTGTATTGTTGTTATAAAAAATTGTTTGACATATTATTATTGTGGTTTGTAGATCTATGCAATGCCGGTGTTTGATATGATTGAAACAGTGTTGGTGAAGAAGTTGAAGTTTACACCTAGTTTCATGCTTCGGTTTATCACGAGGAACCTATATGTTGGTAAGCAAACTAAAATCAGATACTGGGCAAAGCATGTTTGGTTTGAAATTTTAATTGGATTGTTTGGGCCGGGCTTTGTACAGTCAGCCCACAAAACGCTCTTATCACAATTTAGGAACAGGTGTTCATTATGATTTATTTATGAGATGTTCTATGCATAGGGTGGGAATTTCTCACACGACACGAATCTAACATAAAATTTACGGGTTTGGGTTTAATCTAAACGAGCTCGGGGCAATTTCAGGTTGAACCTAGGAACATGTTTAGCTAATCGGGTCATGTTCGTGTCAACTTGAAGGGGTTTGCTTTTGTTTAACCCGTTCATTTATTAATTTTTTTTTAATGTGTTTTACATAATAACTTAACCTATGTGGTTATTTTTTATCCAAAATTTAAATCTTTACAAATTAGTTGACATGGTTTAAAAATAAATGCTTAAAAACTAAAAGTAATATGTAAGTTTAGAGTTTTAAAGTATAATTAATATGCAACAAGAACTAACTTTTGGTTTAAAAGGGGCGTGCTCGTGTCAACCCACAAATACGCTTGTCAAGTTCGGGTCCATGGGTGTAAAACAATTTTCGGATACGTGAAAATTTTCAGGTTTGACCCACCAACCTGCGAACATGACCTATTCAGAAGTCCTACAAAAACAGACTTTGTGTGTCTTTTAAGGCATTTGACCCGAGTAAGATAAAATAATCCTAATCAACCCATTTGTTAATAAACGGGCCAGGATTGTGACATCTAAATTTGTAGGGTTTAAGCTAACCTATTTATGTATTTGTTCGCTTGCAGCATTAACAATGTTCATAGCCATTTGCTTCCCGTTCTTCGGGGGCCTACTTGGATTCTTTGGAGGTTTTGCATTCGCCCCGACAACATACTTCGTACGCACAACCTCGTGTTTTCCTAATATTCTTTATATACTTTTATAAACACCTAATTTATGGTTCTAATATTTTTCCTCTTTGTTCAGTTGCCTTGCATAATGTGGCTGTCCATAGTTAAACCCAGAAAGTGGAGCTTATCTTGGATTACCAATTGGGTATGTAACTAATAACCATTTTATGACTTAACATCCTAAAGAAACACTTTTGGTACATTTTGGTCATTTATTAAACATCATTTCTTGAATTTCAGATATGTATTATACTTGGAGTCGCTTTGATGATTGTATCACCAATTGGCGGGTTGAGATCGATTATTGTTCAAGCCAAAACCTATGAGTTTTTCTCGTAAGCATCAAGTTGCGGGCTCGTGTGTAGGATTTAGCCAAAAATATAAAGTGGAAAAACCCAAGACGATATTAAAAGCCATCCGGAATTGTTACGTCTGCAAAGAGCGTTCATACGAAAGAAAGTGGCTTCAAAGAAAATATCAAACAGAAATTTCTTCTTTGTTATCTATATTTTTTATGTGTGAAGTTATTGTGTGTGCATATGTTTATAAATATTTCTACTCGTATTTAGTAGATGTGAACTGTACCCCAAATATATTTGCTACTTATATACTATAGAAGAATAAAGCTAGTGTCTTGATCAGCTTCTTGTCTAAACTTTTGAAAAAATAATTATTATTTTGATTTTAGAGTAAACTAGTATATTTTGCAAACCCAAGCGTTGTTGATCCCGGGACGTTAAGGAAGCGAGTCTACACAAATTCGGTCGGTGTCTGTCACGTTTGTTACGTAACCAGAACTAAGTAAAAAATATAGAAAAACAAAATTGGCATTCGGTCGTTTTTTCGTTAGTTTGTTACAGTACCGGAATTAAAACAAAATGCAGTGAGTCTACGCAAGTTCGCTCAGTATCTGCCACGTTCGATACGGCACTGAAATTAAAACAAAAACAAAGTTAACGTTTGTTACGATACTGGAACTAAAAAAAGTGAAGTGGCCTACAGGAGGGCCACCACTTAGCCCAATCATATCTTTGTTGTATCAAAGTTATATTTTATACATATAATGATAATAGTGCTAACATATACACAAATAAAATATTTAGAACAACATTTATTTGATTGGTAAAACTGAGCATTGGTAATGCCTATGCTTGCAGCAGTGAGTCGCTAAAACCCGAGCATTGTCGGTCCGTGTGTCACATCGGTAGTCGACACGAATTTCTTTGGTTTCAGTTACGCTCATTACGGTACCATATAAACAACATTCGTAAAACCTAAGTGTTAAAACCTAAAATATAAATTCGTCGATTTAAAATATATGAAGATTAACATAAAAATATAAAATATTTAAAACGGTGTTCATTCAATGAGTAAAGCCCGAACGTTGGTGAAACCCGAGCATTGTCGGTCTCGGGTGTTGCAATGATCAGTGGGTAAAACCCCAGCGTTGTCGATTTCAAGCATTGAAGCAATAAGTTGACGTAAATTCAGTTGATTTCGACTATGTTAGATATCACATCAAAAGTAAAATATAGAATTATAAAAAAAAACAAAATTTGATGTGGCCTAATTGTTAACCGCCACGTGGTCCAATCGGTGTCTTTGCGGCACCAACAATTGTAATTGTTATATAGTAATAATTACTTTTTCCGTCCTTTAAGTATATATCGACTTACAGGTTGTGTTCATATATAAACTAGGATAATTACAAAAAAGAAAAAAAATAATTTATTTGAAAACTTGTAACACATTATATCGCTTTCACTTACTGACGTTAACTTTATTTGTTAATAGGGTTTGGAATGACGAAACTAACCCTTAATGGTAAAAAAATAAAAAAAAAATAAAACAAATTAAACTCCTAAACGTCCATATGTAATAAATTAAGAAATGCTGATTGGGCCCCACCATTCTTGCATCTCCCCACCACCCAACCTATTTTGGGGGTGTTCGGTTAACAGAATTGCGTAAATGTTATTGAAATTGCTACTTCTAGCTAAAGATGTAAATTGTGCCTGGTTAAGAATTGGCTGCATATGATAATAATTAATAAACATAAGAACATCTGCAAAAAATGATTATATTTCAGCAATACCAATGTTACACAATGCAGTCTTTTATGGTATATGACAAACACATTTGCTTTGTATGCATCTAATACTAATTCAAATGTTTCTATAATATAACATCATATTCATCTTTCCCTTTCATGTCCAATCCATACGCACACGACATTTGGCGCTTACATAAAAGACATCAAATGTAGTTTCCAAATATATGTTTGATTAAGATCGTTAAGACCTTATATTTTATAGCAAACAGCCTGCAAATTGCTACATTCAGAATATACAGCCGGCAAATCGTATTATATGAAAAGATATTTCAAGCAACCTAGTACTTATATAACTGCATCTACCGCTCCTGTTTTCTGTTTCATATTCTGGGGATATCATCTTTGTTTCAAAGAGCATGGGAACTCAATATTCAGAAGACGTGAAGTCGACCGTTGACCTAAAGAGTCAAACCGAAGATACACCTAATGTTGTAAGTATCTTACTAAATGCTAAGCTGGTTGGATTATTAAAGATGTGTTTTAGGATAACAGAATACAAAATATGTTGTTTATGTAATAATATTGCGTCCGTAAATATGTGACAACAGGATTTAAGGACAGCAGAGCAAAAGGCCATAGATGATTGGCTTCCAATCACTTCATCAAGAAACGCAAAATGGTATTATGCGGCTTTTCACAATGTAACCGCCATGGTTGGAGCTGGAGTTTTAAGTCTTCCGTATGCCATGTCGAATCTTGGATGGTAAAACTACTTCTACAATAATAAATAGTTATTTGTACTTAAAAAAAGAAAATTACCGACGGAAATACAAAATCAATCTGATTTCAAGTAGAAAACTTACAAGATTCTCAATCAGGGCATGTAACATCATGACTAAACATATTTTTGGGTAAAAGTGAGAACCCGTTATCGGAAAATTCACTGGACCATCAATACTCAGCTAACCAATGAGATAAGGTAAACCGTGGCCTTCAAGGGGTTAAAGGTTGAAAACAAAACCAAAAATTTGGTTTTTGGGTTTTTAAAAACCGTTTGGTTTTAGTTATTTTGGTTTTTGGTTTCTACAATGGGTTCCGTTCAGTTCGGCTTCAATTTTTCACTTTTACCATTTGGGTTTGAAAATTTTGGGCCAGAAAAACTGGCCCAAAATGATGAATTTGGGTCTAAACTTTTTACTTGAAGTTAATAATTAACTGATTACTACACATTTGGACATAATACTGTTTGCCACACCCTTTATTTGTTTCTTGTAAATTACTTGTTGGTTTTTTCAGTTACGGTTCATTATTTTGATTTGGTTCAGGTTTTAGTTATAAAAATGTCAAAGCCGAAGCAAAAGATCAGTTATTCAAAATAAAACCAAAACATTGGTTTTTTAGTGAGTTCGGTTATTTTGATTGGTTATGTCGATTATTCCAGTTACACTTACTTCGGTTTCATGCACATCCTTTATTTGTCGTAACAAACGTTGATCAGAGGATGCAGTCAAAGAACAAAATTTATAGAAAAAAAAAAGATCTTTGATTACAAAATGATATAAACATAAATTTTATTTTCAAATGCTAACAGGAGACTTTTGATGTTGAAAACAGGGGACCTGGTATGGTGATACTAATTCTATCATGGGTAATAACCTTGTACACACTATGGCAAATGGTAGAAATGCACGAAATGGTACCGGGAAAACGGTTCGATCGGTACCATGAACTCGGACAAGAAGCATTTGGTGAAAAACTAGGTTTATATATTGTGGTCCCCCAGCAACTGATATGTGAAGTGGGCGTGAACATAGTTTATATGGTCACAGGAGGAACATCCTTAAAGAAGGTCCATGAAACTGTCTGTGAAGATTGTAAAAAGATCAAAACCACATATTTTATTATGATCTTTGCTTCAGTGCATTTTGTACTGTCTCATCTTCCAAACTTCAACTCCATATCGGGTGTTTCATTGGCAGCTGCAGTTATGTCCTTAACGTAAGCCTTTACATTCTTCTCGTTTTGGTTTATGATTGTAAGTCTAGGGGGTCTAAACGAGCCGATCTAAACCCGAGCTCGACTAGGCTCCAGTTTAGCTCGTTTGACTTGTGAAAGTTCGAATTTGAGTTTGGCTTGTTTCGAGCTTTATTTCTAAAGCTCGAGCTCCGCTCATTTATTATTTATTAATTTGTTTCTATACGTTTTAATTAATTATTATACATATTTTTTTTATCAAAAAGTGTATATATAACAGATTATTTATTATTTAATTGTATTTACCGTGTTTTAATATATAAGAATAGATATTATACATAAAGGTTGTGGAAATAGTAGGCTCGTTTAGGCTCTTGAGCTCACACTCATTTATTAAACAATCTTATTTTTAGGCCTCAACTGGCTTAAGCTCAACTCAATTCGAGCTTTCTTTAGCGAGCCAATCTCGAGTAACTCATGAGCCGTTTGGCTGGTTTACATATCTAATTATAAGCCATTAATAAGATATATAAGAAACACAAAGTATTTAAGGGTTAAATACTTGTGGAAACCACATATACAATTATATCAAATCATCAAACATTATCCAACTAATGAAAGTGATTATGATGTTAATAATACAGTTACTCTACAATTGCGTGGACGGCTTCTGTTAGCAAAGGGATGCAAGAAAATGTGCAATACGGGTACCCAGGAAAGAACCCATCAGAAACCACATTCAATTTTTTCAATGCATTGGGTGACGTGGCATTTGCATACGCGGGCCATAACGTTGTGCTAGAAATACAGGCGACGATCCCTTCGACACCCGAGAAGCCTTCCAAGGGGCCCATGTGGAGAGGGGTGGTTGTGGCTTACATTGTAGTTGCCTTGTGTTATTTCCCGGTTGCTTTGATGGGATATTATATGTTTGGAAATGAAGTGGCTGATAACGTTCTTATTTCATTGCGGAGGCCTAAATGGCTTATTGCATCGGCTAACATGTTTGTGGTCATTCATGTCATTGGCAGCTATCAGGTAACAATCAAAATATCAAATGGTCAATCCAGCTTCTTACTTCAATGATTTATAGTATTTAAATAGATTGGGCCAATTCAATGCACCTTCTTGGATGGGTCAAACCAAAGTACCAAACATTGGTATGTGTGTGAGTTTTCTGATTAACGGGTTCATATGATTGACCAAACAAAAAGACTCTCATGGTTGAGTCTAAAAAATAAGTTTGTTTTAACTAAATAATAAATATCATGTTATAAATAAAAGTTAAAACTAAAATGTACAAATAAAAGATTGTTATAAGTGTATTTTAAAAATTACATAATAAACAAGCCAAGCATGAGCCACACTCGAACTTAAAAAACTGCTCACGAGCCGAGATCGAGTTTTAGAAATAGAGATCGAAACGAACCGAGTCCGAGCTCTTGTAAGTTCAGTGAGCCAAGCTTGAGCCTAGACAAGCTTGGATCGGCTTGTTTACACATATTTAAGCTTTCCTTGATGATGCTAACAGACTTCTATTGTTTTTTTTTCAACTTTTCACAGATTTATGCAATGCCAGTTTTTGACATGATTGAAACCTTGTTGGTGAAGCAGTTAAACTTCAAACCAAGCAGAATCTTGCGTTTTATAACGCGTACCGTTTATGTAGGTTAGTAACAACCTCAATCAATGGTTACACATTTTTAACTTATTATCTTTTAAATAAGGATTATTGACCTATTTCAATAATTTGTCTTCAGCATTCACCATGTTTGTTGCTATAACCTTCCCTTTCTTCGGAGGACTCCTCGGATTCTTTGGAGGCTTTGCATTTGCCCCAACGACCTACTTTGTAAGAACGTTAGACTTTACCGATAATAACTTATACTCATTTTCGGCATTTCTTAGAATCATAATATTTTTTTGTTTTGTTAAATTTTTCTGTTCCTGTTAGCTCCCATGCATAATGTGGCTTGCTATTTACAAGCCCAAGAAGTTCAGCTTATCTTGGTGCACTAATTGGGTACGTTAGAGCCCATAATAGGATTATTTATATTCTATAATTTTTAACATTGAAACTTTTTCTTTTTCGAACGACCAATGAATAAAGTCCAGTTATCCAGGGTAACCGGAAGGCAAATTTTATAATATTGAAGCTAACACTTATTTTTTGAATTTCAGATTTGCATCTTTCTTGGTCTCTGTTTGATGATTCTATCTCCAATTGGAGGGCTTCGCAATATCATAAAGCAGGCCAGCAGTTACAAGTTTTATAATTAATCATCTTTCCACAAAGTAAACCTATAAATAAATAAAAGCTTACCAAACATTTGATGTGATTTGGATTTGGGCCATCATTCATCAAAGATATATACTATTCCTAATTCCCTACTTTGCATAATACATGTTGTCTCCTTTTCTTATTTGTTTGTTTTTTCAGTTAGTCATCCATTTGGCTTACTTTGTATCATATGCTCAATTGCCTATACTGTTATTGAACTTTTCATGATGCGTAAGTAAATTTAGAGCAGTTTGGTAGAATAAACTGTAGAGTATATTCACCTTTTCAAGAAGCAAAATTAGTGAGATAACTAGTAGGGATGAGCAAAAATCAAACCATAACCAAACTTGAACCGTTAACCTAAAAACTTAACTAAATTAACATTAACTGAACAAAATCAACGATTATAGTTAAGTAAATCTAATTAACCAACCATTCGGCTATAGTTACGGTTAATGGCTCTTTGTTAACCGACTTTAACCAAACCGAACCTAGTATGTTTGTGTTTTTCCAAATTTTATACCTCTATTAACATCTTTATACCTCCATTTTCAGCTTCGAACACCATAACCAAGCTTGGAACTAACGTATTTCAACTTCGAAACTTTACAATTGATCTTGGAACACCATAACCGAACCATTTTCACCTAAAGTAAAGAGAAAAAACCGGCTTGGACAATTAACCAAACTTCACCAAAATCGACGGCTAACCAACCATTCGGTTATGGTTAAGCAATCTTCAATAACCGAACTCGGTTATAGTTATGGTTAAGTCCTCATAACTCACCCGAACTGACTTTGCACACTCTAAAGGCAACTAACTCAAACATCATGATACAACCATGAGTAAAACAATAGTTTTATTTCATAAACAACAATTTTTTTGTATGATTCTCTTTGATATACAGATTACAGCAAACACTCCATTTTCCTACCTAATTTTCTTCTCTGTCAACCTTAAAGACTCTTTCCCTATACAACTCAATCCAGTTATTCGTAATCCAAAGAATACTAACCGAAATCGCCATAACCACAACACCAATCCAAGAAACCCAAAGCCACTTAGGCACCACATTATCCGCAGCACCAGTCGCATAAAACGAAACCATCCTATAAACAAACACAGGCGCGGCAAACCCCCGAACCACTGAATACAAAGCGTAAAAAGGCGGAGACAAAATGTCAAACACCTGGGCTGCAACTTTATTATCCCCCTTTCTGGCAGCGGCCAGCGTCCAAACATTCTGAAAGAAGCTGGTGATCTCGGCTAACAGCAGCAAAACGAGGACTGAATAGGCCCCGTGGAAGGCGAGGTAGCGGCAGGTTAGAAAGACGAAGAGGGTGGCCAAATGGTGGGCGATGAAGAGGATATCGGATGGGTAAAAGGTTAGGTAATGGCATAGGTCCATTATGAAGTAAGCAATGCTGTATTCGAGTATGGCGTTTTGGAATGGGGTGTTGGTTGAGGCGAAATTGTGTTTTGGGTCGGAGGTGATTAAGATTCCGGCGAGGATGGAGGCGGGAGTGCCGTGGGCGAGGGAGATGAGGCAGCTGGCGGCTTCGGGTCGGAGTTTGGGGCTCCAATTGCGGAAGATGATGAAGTGGGCGAGTAGGTAGATTGTGAAGAACATTGCGAAGAACAGGGGGAGTGGTGACGCTGTGAAATTCAAATTCAAATCCATGGTTGGGAATTTGGAGCCCTAATTGACGGAATATAATATTATGAAGAAGAAATGAAATAAATATTTGGGAGGAAGAAGGCGTGTGAATGAATTTATAAGGAGTTGATGGGGATCATTAGTCAACTCAACCGCCGCCAACCAAAGCTATTGGTCAAACAGAAAAGCTGTTGTTGGTAATATTTGTACGAGAAGAGACGCAATGTCGCTGGTTCATCCATAGATGCCGTAAGCCAAGTATATTTATTAAGGAAGTTGTTTGGTATGAAATAATGATAAGTGGAATGAAAATTGGATGTGATTTAATAATAGAGCACTCATTTTACCAGTGAGAGGTAGGGGTTCAAACTTCATTATCATCAATTTATATGAGAGATATGAGGACGGATGACCCTGGCTTGTTAGGGTTCGAGTCCTGATCTCACCCGGTTTTACCGGCTCCTCGCTGTCGTGTCGTTTGGCAGGCATGGGGTCAGGTTTTATCCGGGGAATCCCTCAATTGGTGGACCGCTAGGGTTTCCGTCCGTCCGGACTCGTGGCCGGCTCGGGTTAACTTTAGTCAATGGGGGCCGCCTACAGAGTACTCAACGTTACTTAGTTTGTCATTCCGAAAAAAAGATAGCTGGAATGAAATAAATCATTCCAAAGGAATAAAATAAAATAAGTTTGTTGTCATTCATCAATGGAATGAATCATTCTTAAGGAATGCAATTCCTTCCATATATAGCATTTTTGATTCCTTAGTAAATGGTGGTTTTTCTTTTATTTTTTCAAGGAATGAAATGAAAAATGACCAACAATTAATATTATTTTATTATAGTATAACTATTATTAATTTATAACAATTATTATATTGTATCATGTTATTCCCATTCCATTAATGATAAAAATATTATGTGTGTATAGCTTACTATTTAATAAAAAAAATATAATAACAAAGTTATGATTCATTTCAGCCCTAAGTGGTAGTCAAACAAGACAATGAAATGGTAGTGATTCATTTCATTCCTTTATACATTCCATTTTATTGTCCATTTCATTCCCTCGTTCTTTTTAAACATTGTTGGAGATATAGGATGAATATTTGAATGGTTTCAGGAGGGCCTAGACAAAAGGTTGAAAAAGAGTTTTACCGTGTTACAAAAATACACATCGGCGGTTAAACAATTGGCAACTGGTAATCCTCGTAATGGATTCCATTCGATGAGTATATAAGCATGAACAAAAGGACTTCACAAGAGTGTTTAGAATATTTCTGAAATACCATAATTATTTTATGAGGTAACGAGTTATTGTGTAAACTGACTAGCTACAACGTCGCACTTATACATAATGTACATTGAGAAAAAAATGACATTCAAAGGATCTATACAAGAAAAAGAAAAATACATATTATCTTTTGAATATATTCAAGTTCTTATAAGATGGCAGCAACTGCAAACATTACTCGAATATTTTCGTGTATTACGGTAGCTAACCTAGAGTCTTAGGTTACGACTCTCAAAAGAGTCAAAGTCGCTTGTTGTTCAAAAACATGAAAAATAAAAGTTGGTTTGTAAAGTGTCTTGAAGTTGACTCGATTGGTAAACTGGCTAAACTTATAATTCTACTTAAATTAACCATGCTTTTGAGAATAACCCAAGTAAAAGGCATTCAATCTTAAACCGGACTCTTCAAAATTTGCAATCCAATCCCATCAAGATTTCTTTTTACCTCGTTTTCCAATGTTTTTCATGTTGCTTTCTTTGGTGACACTTGAATTTGATACTTTGAAGGTGGTTGGTGATTGTCGTTTATAGTATGATTAGAAGTGACAATGGATCAGAGTTTAAGAATGCAGCGATGGATGAATTTTTTTCAAGAGTAAGTGGTCCTACTCATCAAAATACTTTTCGCTGTTACCATGGTAGGTCATGCCGTACTCGTTTCAACTTGAACATATAATAAACTTTTAATATGTAGAAATAGTTTTAAAAAAATAAATTAAAAAATAGCACACCAGTGTACACATTATTTAAAGCAAAATAAATATAATAAAATATAAATAAACTAAACCTGTGGTAAAGATTAAGATAAATTAAAGCAAGAGATAAGTATCAAGAAGTCATTTAATACAGCGTTCAAAATGACTTCAAAGTATATCTATAAATTCAACACTTTTATAGGTTTCTCTATCAAGTTTTCTATAGTTTGATGAAAATCTTTTAGTTATGGATAATCTCTTTAAATAGTACTCTAAGTATATAAGTCGCTAACTATTTTGTTGGTACTCTTAAATTTTTATAGCATATTTTAAGAGAACCAAAGAATGAGTAACAAAATACTTTTGGAAAAAACGTGTATAAAAAATAATCACAACCAAACACTCGCTTTTTATAGTTTGGAAAATTATCACGACTTTAGTAGAAACTCTTCACTAAAGAGTATTTGTTAATGGTTAAAACCGTAACCATTATTCGGCTAAATCAATAAGAAAACCTTTATAGTTAACTTAGTTAGGGCATGTGATTGGCCTATCAACGGTAACTCAGTTAAGTATGTCTACCCAGGTTATTGTTGATGACAAGTTGCCACATATGACCGATTACTGTTGATCAGAGTTACTATTGCTCATAGTTGATGTTGATTTCACTTGTTAGCCGGTGGCAACTTGGTAGCCACTAGCCAGTGGCAACTTGGTCCCTTGATAAGTGATAAATATTTGTTTCTAACGATCAACTTTTATACAACTTTCCATCGTAAATCGGTAACTTTTCCATTAGCGGTGTTCAACTTCAGATATCCGGAGTTTCAGATATAGATACATACATTGAAACCGATATTCCTATTCTTTTTTAGAAAAGAAAAAAAACTAATTCATATAAATTATTTAATAAGAAAAATCCAATAAACTTATTAGTTTATGAAACCAAGTTAACGGATATAAATCTTTATGTCGATACAGTGGTGAATCTAAACATGAATATGAAGGGTAACACTTATAACTTGTTTACCCGTATTTCATACAATATAGACGAAACAAAAATAGAAAACACGATAGTAACCGAATTAAAACGCATGGGGTGCGGATTTCTCCTCTTTGGTTTTTGAAAGCTTGAAATCGAGTCATCACATCATCTTCTTTTACTTTATAAAACTTTTCTCTTTCGATCACACAAATTAAAACATTGTTCAATGCTTATCACCCATCCAATTACGCCAATCTGTCTTGACAAGCTTCATTTTAGAAAAAACATCTTTCAACGGTTGCGGTTGCAACCGGTAAAACCAACGCTAACTTCAGTATTCGATAAACCAAAGGAAAAGTGGCATGCTTTCTGGTTTCCACCATTACACGAGTAAGGTTACACATTCCATCTAATTTTGCAAATTTATCATATGCCTTTAAAGTGTGATAAAACGAAGTAGCGGCTTGATGCTCGGCCTAAACCAACAAGTAACAAGCTAATTTTTTGAAAAGGGTTGATGGGTTTTAATTGGTTTGGGCTTTAAACTATGGTTGTTCTTTAATTGGTTTGAACTTTTAAATTGGTTGGACTTTAAATATATAGGGGTAACATTATCTTTTTTCAAGGGTAACGAAATGCAAAAATCGACCAAAAAAAAAATAAAATTTACACTACCGATGAAAAGTTGAGGGATAGCGGAGGCTACCCCTGGAAATAAGCAAGGTCCACCCTGTATCGATACATCAGTACATTTAAAACATTTTTTTAATATAAAGGTAAAATAACATAAATCATGAACAGTTACAATTATAATAGAGAGACTTGTAAATTGTTAACAATATGCGTCGCAAGCCCGCAACCTCTTTTGAAATGCCAAAACCAATCCTATTAAAAATAAAACTATTGTTCTTAGGCATCAATAAGTTACTATGCATGACCCGTCGGACTCGTTTCAGAAACGCAACAACTTCGGAGGCAAGTGACCCAAATATTTCAAAAGAAAAGGGTATGAAAACTCGTTGATTCTCAGCATAGACCTTTTCATGCTTTGCAACTTTCCATGATTCCACCTTCAACACATTTTTCCTAGCAACAAACTCGTTAGCCTAACAAGATGGGACACTCCTATAAGAGCATCCACAATAAGAAGTTACAACAACACCAAAAAATATACCTAGTCTGCTGACACTTCATTAAAACAATTTTTTTAAAAAACCCACCAAATAAGAAATTTTAAAAACACCCAAAAACATTGGCACATTATTATCACATTTTACATTTTTTTTTGTTTTATTCAACACTCCATCACCCCCACCCCCTCCTCCATCCCCTCACCTAAAAAAGAGCCTTGTTATTTCTAGTTTTGTGGAAGAACTTATGTATTTCTCCTAAAAAGGCCTTCCGCAATAGATAAAAATTTGTATAAAACTTTGGGGGGGGGGGGGAGTGGATAGTTTTCTTTTAAAAATTTCTTCTTTTTAAACTTTAGTTAAAGTTTAGAGTGGAAGAACACTTGTTGTACATGCTAATAATAACACAAGTAAGTACGTAAAGAGTTCAGGAAAATAGATATACAACAGATGTTAGAGGTTCACTGGATGCTAACTAATCCACCTTACGTCCTCTTTCCGATCCCCGATCAAGAGTTTTCTTCACTAAATCATCTACCTAAACGGTAGGGATCACCTGTACAAATGTCTGCCTCTTCTAACCAAGTGTCCACTATGTCAAGATAGTGAACTCTCTCAAACACTATATCAAGATAGTGTATTCTCTCAATAATAATAAACTCTATGTCGAGTAGAGTTTCCCAACCTGATACAATAATTACACTAGATCAACTATATCAAGATAGTGTGTTCCTCTCAAATCGTCACTTGTCAAATCACTAGAATAACCTATAGTGACGATCCCTCAAAATACTAGTGTGAATGAATGAATGATGTGTAAATTGAAGCTCTTATTTTTGCTCCTGATCTTGATCTCTTCTCTATGAATTGAAGCTTCAAATCTTCTTTAAATACGGAATATATTATCTATATACGTATGTGTGAATATTGTAGAGCAAATGAGTGAAGTCTTGTGAATGCATAAGTCTTTTATTTGTAGCCCAACATGTGAGAAAGTTGTTTAAAGCTATATCTATAGGTGAAGTCTTGTGAATGCTTGTCCTCAATAAGCGATATATCAGCAACTATATGTAACGCCCGCTAATTTTCGGTTCAAGGATTCGAAGCTTGTAAAGTATGTATATTTCTAGGGATTTAAATGATATCTCTCGGAAACCTTTTCGTCATCCCGGTACGTAAAATCATTTAGCTTTTCTTTCAAGTTGCCATATCTTTCAACTTTAAGGAGCTAGAATGAAATATTTTATGTTATAACACAAATAAAAAAAAACCTAACCCTAACCTCCTTTAGTCCGATCGGCAGCTTCCAGCCCCCCCCCCTGCGAATTTCTTCTTTCCAACCAAGGTGTGAGCGTAAAACATTAATTGAAGGTTAGTTCTACGATTCCCCAAGTCTTTTACACCTTAATTGATCTTTATATTACGCGTATTGATCGATAAACGACTTGTTTTAGGTTAACCGGGTGGCTGTCCAATTGAGCGGTTTCGGGACCGTTTTGGTTGAGTTTTTTGCAACAAAATCTTCCTAGGTATGTCTAGTATAACATACTTAAAAATCATGTTCATTGGTGTTCGGTAGATTGGTCAACTATTTGTAGTTTAATTGTTAGTGTTCGGTTGACTAGAATTGTAGTTTGATGCGTTTAATGCGAGGGTTGAAGTGATTAACGACCAATTCAGCTCGGGGAACTTGGTTTGATGTACGGGCTGTTGAAAAATCATTTTTATAAGTTATGGGGCTGAATTGGTTGTCGGTTACTCAAACGGGTCGGTACAACGTGCAATTGCGTTTATTGAATAGTTGGTGTGTTGTACTTGCGAGTTACCGACCCATTTGACTCGTGTAGCGTCGTGTAGACTTGTTGGCTGTGATTTTATCATATTGGGTCCACACGGGGCTGAGTTGGATGTTAACGGCCTAAACGACTCTTAAACGCGCGTGTTAGTGTCACCTAGTGCTTTCGGGGGTAAAATTGGGAATTCGTTATTCCCGGGAGTGTCTAAGGGCCATGTTGGTGAATGTAAGGCCCCGGGGGCTATTATGATTGAGTTTGATGAGATCGAGGCTTTAGGTAACTTGAACCATGTTAGAACGTCTCGTAGGATAAACGAGTCCTTTCGATGTCAATTGTAATGTTTGTATGTAAACCGACAGGTGTTTGAGTTTTGGGATTACTGAGGGATTACCTAGCTCATGGTGAATATTTGTCTTGTGTCAGGTGAGTTCATGATGCCCCTTTTTACTCTTTTAAGATTTGGGTTAGCATGCATACCTAAGCGATTTTGCTTGATGAATTGTTTAAAATTATTTTGAACGGGCTTACTTGTATAGGGTAGGCCTTGAGATGATATTATCGTATGTATGTATGTATTATTGTATGGCCAATATTTGGCGATGTTAGTAGTCGTTATCGACTACGGATGTTACGTATGCCTACTTTGTGTTTGCATACGTTGGATGAGATGTTACGTGTTTGGGTTGTACGTTTGCTCGACCCTGATGTTATATATATATATATATATGGGGATGCACTTATAAGGATGTTTATATATATGTGTGTATATATATATATATATATATATATATATATATATATATATATATATATATATATATATATATAAGGATGATTATTTATTGATGATGATGGCTTAACTGATGTATCCCTTTTATATTTTAAAATCCTTGGAATGACTATTATGATTATTATTATTGATGTTATTTATTAAAACTTGAACTCACTCAGCTCAAGCTGACTTTGTGTGCATGTTAGTGTGAGTTTAAGGTTAGGAGGAGGATGCCTTATCGCTTGGACGTGCACGAAGCTACTTGGATGGTGAAGGACATACATGGATGGAAGATTTCAATATTAAACATTTCTTTTAAAAAGTTTTATCAAATATATTTGAATTGGTTTTGGGCATAATTCCTGGGTTTTGGGAACTATTTTATTAATTATGGTTTTCCGCTGAATTATACTCTGAATTGGTTGTTTTAATGAAATGAACTGTTTTCAGGTTTAAGTATTTTTATAAGTTTTATGGATGAGTACCAACTGTAGGACTACCGGGATTCAGGGCCTCACACTATATTAGAATAAATAACCACTAATGTTCATAATTTCTGTCTATAGGTGAATATAGCCTCAAAGAATAAAATGAGGTTATATACGAAGAAAAACGGGGAAAAATGGTGAATTCAAACTCAACACACCCCATGGTGAATCGAGGCATGACCATGCCTAGAACGTACAAAGAAATACAAAAATTAAGGAAGACATAACACGGCCATGTTTTACCAAAACATACCTAATGTTGAAAGTACAGGAGGAAAAGACAAAATAGAAGATTTTGAAGCTAAACATGGTCATGTTTTACCAAAACACACCCCATGTTGGAAGTACAAGAGAAAAAGACAAATTTGGATTCTTCTGGAAGTCACCACGACCGTGACTAACTCTAAACGGCTATGTTCCCCTCTGCGGTACGATCTAACGACGAGCATTAATTACCACAAGACAAAAGAGTCACCATGGCCGTGTTTTGCTTAACATGGTCGTGTTTTGATAGTCTGAATAGCCTATAAATTGAATGCTCATCTTCCATATTCAATACACCTTAGAAGACCTCACACACCTCCTTTCACCACCATTAATAAGGGAATTATCATATTAAGCTTGTGGAGAAGTCATTAGCATCAAAGACTAGTCATCCAAATTGGTTAGATTGTTTTGATTTAATCATGTTTGTATCTATCACTTTGATGGATAACATCATGTTTACTATTGGCTAAACTTTTATAGTATCATCTTGGTTTTTAATGAGTCTTAATTGATGTTTGATAATATAAGTTAAACATGTGATTGGTTCTTAATAATTAAAGTTTATGTTGCAATTATCACTTAATAATCACATGTGGCTAAACATGTGATTGTTTTGATTTAATCATGGTTCTTTTTCTCTACTTTCATTCAAGAGAGTACTAAACATGAAGAAGAGAAAAATAATGAAGAGAATTACTATTGTATGGATTGTTGTTTGAGTTTGCGCTTTCATTGTGTATTATGCCAGTGATAACGAAAGCTGTAATCAAACGTGTTAATATCAACGTCAACACCAAGCCCAAATCCGCGTTAGCATACGTGTCAAACGGTTCAGGTAAGTCCGAACTAATATCTCAATCTGGTGCTCGTTATGTTGGAGCAATGACCGAATTTCCACCTATCTGTCCAAAGTATGGGCTCCCGTTATCGCTGTCATTAGCGGATACCGCAGATCCGAGAGATTCAAACTCATCAAACTAATATCTCGATATGGTGCTGGTTATGTCAGAGCAATGAATTCTTATACCGCACATCTACTATATATATATATATATATATATATATATATATATATAAGCCGATAATTCTTTAATATACGCAAGATGATCAACTTAGAATACCCCCAACTAAACATAAAAATAATAATAAATCCTAAGCTTAAACTTAGTGACGACTGATATGTGTTTGAGTGAACACAACTACGGTCGCTGGTGGTGGCTGAAGGTCAAGATAGTTGGAGTTTGAAGAAATCGAAGAGCCAGATTTGAGATGCCAATACTGAAAACATCCAAGAAAGGGTTCGTTTGACACTGTCCGTTTTTCCCAAAGTAATCACTTTAACTGATCAAGTTGTCCATAACGACAGCAGCCAATAAGTTGGAAGGTCGTTTCGCAATGTCAATTTTCCCATATAAGTCAAGCTACTGAAAACGCCCTTTGCCGAATTCCGAATAATAATATGTTATTAATAAATAAAATAATATTAATAATAACAATTATAAATAACAAAAAAAAAAAAAAGAAAAGTAAAAAAAAGAAAAAAACAAAAAACATAATAAGACAAACTGGTGGGTTTTTCTAGAAAAGCCCACTAATACGCCGCTTATAGCTCTTACGCGGCGTATTAGTTGTGTTGACAACGTAGTCGGCAAAAGCTGGGCTATGTGTCAAATCGTACCCTAATACGCCGTGTATAGAGCTATACGCGGCATATTGTTTTTATGAATTATTGAAGCCCGGCTCCCCTCCTTTTCCCTTATTTCCTTTTTTTTATTATATATACTCGTGTGTTCTTTCGACGTTCAACCAACAAACAACATGGCATTTGTAATATATATACCCACAATGTCTTGGTTTAACCATTTGTTTTCGGAGGAGGAGCCGGGTTACGCCGCTAACGATCAGCCTGGCACGTCGTGGTTACCCGACTTGAACTAGGTTTCGTTATATATTTATTTAGTATGAAGTTGGTAGTTTTTTTTACTAGCACTTGCTACATTACGTTTTGTTAGGAGTATGTCGGGTATGATACCCAGCCCCAACAACTTTAAGGTCAGGCTAGCTCGTCGGGATTACCACATTTGAACCAGGTTTCGTTATTTGTATTTATTTATTATGAAGTTGTTAGTTGCTTTTTTAACTAAAGCATGCTACATTACGTTTTGTTAGGAGCAAATCGGTTATTATGGTCAGCCCGAACAGTTTTATGGTAACACTGCTCACCGGGCTTCCCAAATTTGAACCAGGTTTCCCGTACTATTACCATTGTTGTTATTTTTTTATTACAGTTTTACTAGTGTTATTGTTAAAATGTGATTGTTATTAAAATATTATTATTGTATTATTATTGTTATTGTTATTATTGTTATTATTATTGTTATGAATATTATTACAATGTTAGTATTACTAAAATAGTCTTATTGTAAATATATAGTTACGTTATTATTATTTTAATATTATTATTTATTATTAAAATATTAAATGTTATATTATTATAGGTATTATTATTATTATTATTATCACTAACACTGTTGTTTGATTTTCTAATTTATATATGGTTGGAGTACTTCGTGTCGGATTATGTAGATCAGCTAGCTGGTGTTTACGGTAGTCAGCCGTCGTACCCGTCACCTGTCGCCTGGCCGGATTATGGAGGTCAAGCTTCGTCATCGTACCAGCCAGCTGTAGCAAATGATCCGTTTTACGGAATCGAGTCTTCATCGCACCATTTGCAAAACGATCATGCTGGCGCAAACCCAAATAACGAAGATGAGTACGATGATGACTGCATAAGCGAGGTGACAGTTTCGTATAAAACAGATGCTGTAAGACATCGTGTGTTTTGTTTAAGTTAATATTATTTATTTTTATGTTATTTAATAAACGGCTTAATAAATAGCGTAAAACTGTTCAGATTTTTGAGAGCCGTGAGGAGCTGGAGAAATGGGTCAAAATTAGAGGACGCGAGCATGGGTTTGTTGTTGTGGTCCAGCGGTCAAAGAAAAACGGTGTGGACCTTGCATGTAATCGTGGAGGCGAACCCAAAATAAAGGCGACGGTGAGACGTACCGGAAGCATTAAAAAAGGTTGTCCGTTTAAGATCCTTGGCAGGTACGACTTGAGGGGTGCATGTTTAAGGGTTCAAGTGGTAAACGAGACTCACAACCACGATCCCGTTGAATTCGAGGAGGGGTGTGCGGCTTTTAGAAAAATAAACAGCAACCAGCTGGATATGGTTGAGAATTTACACAGGACTGGTTTGAAGCCCCTTCAAATCGAAGCAGCCCTTCGCGAAAGTTTCCCGGTGTGCAACCTGCAATAAGGGACATATACAACCACACCGCCAAGATTAGGAGGGATGCGTTACTAGGCGATACCCCTATGAAGGTAGTTTTAAACCTTTGTAGTTTGGATGTGTACTTGCTGTGCTTGTAATATTTACTAAAGTTTATTTCATCCAATGCAGGCGCTAGAAAACTTTCTCATAGGCAACGGTTTCATGTTATATACCCGGGTGAATGATACCGACGATAGGACAGAGGAAATTTTCTTCTGTCATAATAAGTCGCATAAGATGTGGCGTGTGTTCCCCGAGGTGTTGTTGATTGACACGACGTACAACACCAACATGTACGAGTGGCCGTTGGTTCAGTTTATCGGTGTGACGTCGACATCACAGTCGTTTTGTATCGCCCATGCGTTTGTGATCAGGGAACGGCAGAGGAACTTCACCTGGGCTCTGGAGAAACTTAAACAAATGCTCGATGACTGCATGGAGCCACGCGTGATCCTGACTGACGCGGACCAGACCCTCATGAACTCCAGCGACGTGGTCTTCCCTAATGCCACCAAATATTTATACAGGTGGCACATATCCGAGAATATAAGGAGAAAATTTAAGTGTAACACCCCGACCTATGGCGGATTATACATCGGGGCGCCACGTATTTGTTTCATTACTCGCGACACTATTTGGGTGTCCATATTTAATAAATACATTTTCATTGCGCACGCGCAGAACACAAATCTCATAAAGTAACATAAATCATATCGTAACTCAAAATATCCAAATAACATAATTTGTCTTGTTACATTTTAATCTAGGTCCAAAGAAAAGAAAACATCCTACGTGTCCTTGAGATTCCAAAAGCAGCTACAGCAAACCTGAACATGTGTTAAAATAAAACGTCAACACTTGCGTGTCGGTGAGAAGTCAAGTTTAATAGATATAAATAGATAATACAAACACTGCGCGCAACATGTGCTTAACTGGGGTTTAACAGAGGGTGTAATCAGATTGTGATCAAGCCTTAGATCATAGCTCATAGTTCAATCCGTGCTCCCAATTGAGCACAAAAACGATAAATCATACGTGCATGTGTAATAAAACAAGAAAACCGTAAACGATAGGTCTCCCGTGTTCATCTAATGGATCCATGAAAACTTCGGAATAGGCCGTCAAAGCGGTTAATGATTCACACATACAAATAAACAGCCAAGTAAACATCCATAACACATGGGGTTTTGCGCACATAAAGTTCATAAACAAGTTTAAGACTCAAGTTGTAAGAACACATGAACATCCCAAAACGTTAAAAATAAAAGGGGATTAAGTACGAGATTACTCACTTGTAAACGGGGCGTTGAAAGATAATGCAAGAACCAACTTTTAAACAAGCACAAGTTAACCTATAAATAAGAGGTTATTGGTTTAACGATTGGTTTTTATGACTTGATTATATGCAGTTACTTAAACAAAATATGTATATATATACCGAGATCAGGGCAGAACAGAAGAGAAGACGGAGACAAAGAGAGGAGTGGAGCTGCTGAGGAACTAGGGCAGAGAGCAAAGGGAGATTTGGGGAGTGATTAAGTGTAGTGTGTGTAGTGTTAAGAAAATAGTTTAATTTATAGGCAAACCCTAGGGAACACAATCCCTAGAAAAGAGGAAAAGATCTCAACAAATCAAGCAAAAGATATTAAAAAGCACAAGAAAACAAAAGCAAAAGATATCCAAAGATATGCCGGCAGCTGCAGGGGATGGGGAAAAGCTGACAGGATACAGGTCAAAGCATGGGAGATGTCAGATAAAACACTGTTCAAGACATGCAAAAGAAGATTTCAAAAGATTATGTCAGTCACTTTTTCTGTCAACCAATAGGATTGGTGCGCATGCTGCGCCGAAAGTGGCTTTTCGGACAGATGTCGGAACTGACCTAAAGCTCAAACAAAAGATAAGATATCAAAAGATACAGGCTGACCTAAACAGAAGAAAAGACTTAAGGTCTAGCGCGAGAAGATTCGAGCGCACGCGAGGGCGAAGGCAGACAGAGAACAATCCTTAGCGCGTCGCGGGAAGAACTACCGTTCTTAGCGCGCCGCGAGAAGAACTACAATTCCTAGCGCGCTGCGAGAAGAACTACAATCCTTAGCGCGTCGCGAGAAGAACTACCGTTCTTAGCGCGCTGCGAGAAGAACTACAATCCTTAGCGCGTCGCGGGAAGAACTACCGTTCTTAGCGCGCTGCGAGAAGAACTACAATTCTTAGCGCGCTGCGAGAAGAACTACAATTCCTAGCGCGCCGCGGGAAGAACTACAATCCTTAGTGCGTCGCGGGAAGAACTACCGTTCTTAGCGCGCTGCGAGAAGAACTACAATTCTTAGCGCGCTGCGAGAAGAATTCGTCTCGCGTATCGCAGGAACAGCCGGTCTTCACGCAGGCTTCCATGTAAGGAGTCTGGCGCGTGGAGCTGCGCAGACATCCTTAGGCGGGAAGAACCAAAGGACAAGCAAAGAGTTAAGAGAAAAAGGGGTTCAAGGCTCAAGGGTTAAGCAGAGGGGCGGGACGGCGACAAGAGAGAAAAGAGGCGGGACGGCGGGATGGAAATTATTATTATTAGTAAGTAATATAAAAAATATATATATATATATATATAATTTATTAATGTTAAATTTACAAAGGTTAATAATCAAATTTTAAGTCATAAAAAGAATCGGATTCGAAAACGGGTACCTGGGTCGGGTCGGATTGGGCAGTTGTCACAGTCTCCCCTACTTTAAGAAATTTCGTCCCGAAATTTATCTCGAAGTAGGATGCGCAGAGAAAAGGTGCGGGTACTTGATCTTCATTTGATCTTCCCTTTCCCAAGTGAACTCGGCTCCGCGCTTGGACTGCCAACGAACTTTGACAATAGGGATGCGACTGCGCTTGGTTTGCTTTACCTCGCGATCCATAATCTCAACAGGCTTCTCAACGAAATGCATAGACTCGTCAACTTGAACTTCATCAAGTGGTATGTGGAGGTTCTCGTCAGCTAAACATTTCTTGAGGTTGGATACATGGAACGTTGGATGCACATTGCTGAGCGCGGGCGGCAGGTCCAGTTTGTAGGCAACTTTTCCCACCCTCGCAAGAATCTTGAACGGACCAACATAACGAGGCGCAAGCTTACCTTTCTTCCCAAAGCGGACAACACCCTTCCAGGGCGACACTTTGAGGAGAACAAGATCACCAACTAGAAATTCGAGAGGCTTCCGCCTGCGATCTGCGTAACTCTTCTGTCGGCTTCTGGCAGTCAGCAGATGATCACGGATCTTGGCGATTTTATCGGTTGTCTCTTGAACTAGTTCGGGTCCTGTGATTTGAACTTCACCCACTTCGTTCCAACAAATCGGTGAGCGGCACTTTCGACCATAAAGTGCTTCAAATGGGGCCATACCGATGCTGGAATGATAGCTGTTATTATAAGAGAACTCGACCAGAGGTAGGTGTGAATCCCAATTACCTCCAAAATCAAGAACACAAGATCGAAGCATATCCTCAAGGGTTTGGATGGTTCGCTCAGACTGTCCGTCAGTCTGAGGATGATATACAGTACTTATGTCCAAACGAGTTCCTAGCGCAGATTGGAGAGATTTCCAAAAGCGAGATATAAAACGGCCATCGCGATCGGATATGATGCTCAAAGGAGTACCATGACGGCAGACAATTTCCTTGACATAAAGATGCGCAAGTTGTTCAACACGGTAGGTTTCACGAATGGGAAGAAAGTGGGCAGACTTGGTCAATCGATCCACTATTACCCAAATGCTATCATGTTTGCTTGCGGTCAAGGGTAACTTGGTGATAAAGTCCATTGCTATACATTCCCATTTCCACGTAGGAATTTCAGGTTGTTCGAGCAAACCAGATGGGCGTTGATGTTCAGCTTTTACCTTAGAACAAGTTAGGCATTTAGCTACGAACACAGCAATATCCTTTTTCATACCAGGCCACCAAAAAGAAAGGTGCAAATCTTTGTACATTTTGTCAGCACCAGGATGAACGGAATACCGAGATTTGTGCGCTTCACTTAGTATGACAGAGCGAAGATTCTCATCATTGGGGATCCAGATGCGATTGAGATAACAGAGAATTCCATTCAAGTTAGGGACTAGATGCGCTTCTGCACCACACGCTAACTCGGCGCGTAGGTTGCCTTTGCTGATTGATGCGCGCTGCGCGTCGCGAATGCGCGATTCAAGATCGTTTTGGATCGGCGCGAAATGAAGCTGCGTGCGCGGCAAGATACAGTTGAGTTGACTGGGTTTGCGGCTGAGCGCATCGGCTACCACATTAGCCTTTCCAGGGTGATATCGGATCTCACAATCGTAATCGCTGATGAGTTCGTTCCATCGGCGTTGTCTCATGTTAAGTTCCTTTTGATCAAAAATGTGCTGGAGGCTTTTATGGTCTGTGTAAATGATACACTTAGTCCCATAGAGGTAGTGTCTCCAGATTTTTAAGGCAAATACAACTGCACCAAGTTCGAGGTCGTGAGTCGTATAATTCTTTTCATGAATTTTGAGTTGCCTAGACGCGTAAGCGATAACCTTGCCTCGTTGCATAAGTACACAACCGAGACCTTGGTTGGAGGCATCACAATAAACGACAAAGTCGTCAGTACCCTCAGGTAACGCTAGGACAGGAGCTTCGCACAACAAATGCTTGAGCGTTTGAAAGGCTTCTTCTTGCTTCGAGCCCCAAATATACGGTTTGCCTTTGTGCGTTAATACTGTTAAAGGCAGGGCGATCTTTGAGAAATTCGAAATGAATCGCCGGTAGTAACCAGCTAAGCCCAAAAAGGAACGGATTTCGGTAGGAGTGGACGGTGCAATCCAGTTCTTGATTGCTTCAATTTTGGATGGGTCGACATGAATACCCATCTTGTTTACAACATGACCAAGAAACTGTACTTCATCCGACCAAAACTCACACTTGGAGAGTTTGGCATAGAGTTGTTCAGTTCGAAGCTTTTGCAACACCAACAGAAGATGTTGTTCATGCTCGGCCTTGGTTTTGGAATAAACCAGAACGTCATCGATAAACACAATCACAAATTGGTCCAAGAAAGGCCTACACACCCGGTTCATTAGATCCATGAAGACAGCGGGTGCGTTGGTTAAACCGAAGGGCATGACCAAGAATTCAAAATGACCGTAGCGGGTTCGAAAGGTAGTCTTGGGAATATCTTCTTCGCGGATACGCAACTGGTGATAGCCCGAACGGAGATCGATTTTGGAGAAACAAGAGGCACCTTGGAGTTGGTCAAAGAGGTCGTCAATACGCGGTAAGGGATACCGGTTCTTAATGGTGAGCTTGTTCAGCTCGCGGTAATCGATACACATGCGAAACGAACCGTCTTTCTTTTTAACGAACAACACCGGAGCACCCCATGGCGAAGAGCTAGGGCGAATGAATCCTTTATCGGTCAACTCTTGAAGTTGACTTGCTAATTCTTGCATTTCAGCGGGTGCAAGTCGATAAGGAGATTTGGCTACGGGGGATGCGCCAGGGACAAGATCAACACGAAACTCGACTTCCCGAGCGGGAGGTAAACCAGAAAGATCATCGGGAAAGACTTCAGGAAAGTCACGCACGATGGGGATTTCAGAAAGTTTCTTCTCTCCTTCATCGGGTTTGACCACATGGGCTAAGAATGCGACACATTTCTTCCGCAAAAGTCTTCGGGCTTCAGTGCATGACATTAGTTTAAGACCGTTAGATGGTTTCTCGCCGTAGATATGAAGATCTTGACCATTTTCCCGAGGAATGCGAATCAACTTCTTGGCGCAGATAACTTCGGCGCGATTATGCGAGAGCCAGTCCATTCCAATAATCACATCAAAACTTCAAAGAGGCATGGGAATGAGGTCGATTAGAAAATCATGTTCATTAAGATTAAGCGTGCAATCCTTGATCACGGAGTTTATTAAAATAGTTTCACCATTAGCCAATTCAACTGAAAAGTTTTCGTTTAAGTTTACTCGCGGTCGCGCGAGTTTTTGTTCAAATGCGCGAGAAATAAAACTTCTGTCGGCGCCAGTATCAAAAAGTATAGATGCATATTGTCCGTTAAGTAAAAATGTACCATTAACCACGTCATTATTCGCTTGCGCTTGGTGCGCGGTTATATTAAAAGCTCGTTCGCGCGTCACTTGGTTTGAAATTTGGTTAACCGGATTAGCTTGCGTAATTTGTACTTGCAGTCTTGGGCACGCGTTTCGGAAATGACTGGGGTCACCGCAGTTATAGCACGACCTGGGTCGTGGATTAGGGTATGTTGGTTGTGGGTTTAGCGGGTAAGTTGGTGGTGTTTGCGCGATTGGGTTGGCGGGAAGGACTCTACAGTTCTCAGCAGTGTGACCAGTACGGCCACATCGGTTACATTGTCGACACGGGACTTGAGTTGGATGGTGAAGTCTACAGGTTGGGCAAAAGGGTTGGTTTCCTGTGTAAGGTTTCTTAGTTGACGGGGCAGGGAGTGCGGGATTGGTTAAGGCATAGTTATGGACTACAGGGGGTGTCGGGTAGGTTGACAGTGGGTTAGGAGCGTGTACTAGAGGTTGGTAGGCGGGTTGCTGGACAATGAGCGGGTTGGTAAGCGCGTAGGCTTGATGATTGGTTTTGCGCCTGCGCTTAAGGTTGTTACGGTTTGAGGATTCTGGTTTGGTTTCTGTTGGTTCTGGGACAGTCTTGGTGAGTTTGGTCTTCTCGGCTCCCCGCAGGAACAGGGTTCCTGCCCTGACATGGTTGTCGCTGAGCACAGCGGCCAACTCGATGGCGTCAGAGAGGGTTACTGGGTTCCTGGCCCATACAGAATCTTGAATTTCCATGGGGAGACCCCCAAGAAACTTCTCGATGGCTCGGCGGGAAGGGGTAACTAGGTGCGGGACAAGCAAACTTAGTTCGTGGAAGCGCGTAGCGTACTCGCGCGCTTCGCCACTGTACTGCTTCAAGTTCCAAAATTCCTCCTCAAGGCGCTTTATTTCGTTGGGAGGGCAGAATTCTCTAGTCAAAAGTTCCTTGAATTCTTCTCAGAGCATGCTAGAAGCAGCCTCTGCGCCACGCGCATGAGCTACTCCGTTCCACCATGTAAGCGCCCTTGATTCCAGGACACTTGAGGCGTATAAGGTTCGTCGGTCTGGAGGGCAATGGGTATGGAGGAAGGTGTTCTCAATTTTCTCGAGCCATTGGAGCATTACGGTGGCTCCTTCAAGCCCTGTGAATTTCGGAGGGTTACCCGCATTGAAGGATTTAATATTGTATCCGGAGGGGTTGGTATTATTTTGGTTTAAGGCTTGGGCTATTGCGGCGGCCATTTCCTGGGAACGTTGCTGCCTACGTCTGCGCGCGGCCTCTCTCCTCTGATAACGAGCTGATAGCGGAGGCATTCTATAAAAGTTTTAGTTTTTGTTAATATCTTGGTATGGAAAACCGTTTTAGCGCAAAGTATATCGTCGTAAAGCTTGTTTCGCGAAGTTAAATGCTATCAAATTTTGAAGTAAAATATGAATTTAAATGCAAACTTAATACAGGTAATGAATTCGAATTGAAAATCGACCATTCATGCATCACCATGACTTTTCGAATTCTCAATTGAAAGTATCGAGTAAATGAATATTGGAGATTGACAATTCATGTATCACCATGACTTTTCAAATCTTCAATTTAAAATATCGGGTAAATGAATATTGGAGATTGACAATTCATGTATCACCATGACCTTTCAAATCTTCAATTTAAGAACATAAAGTTAATGGTAATTGAAAATCAACTATTCATGTACCACCATGACTTCTCGGATTTTCAATCCCCACAACAAACGAATTTGTAAGTAAAGAAATAAATTGAAATTTAATAAAAATCGAAAGATCGCGAATAAAACATGAAATCAAGTGCTGCGTATGCGCAAGCATAATTTATAAATATCGAGTAAATAACAATTAGCGCGCAAACATGAGATATTTCTCATGCGCGAGAAGGGACTCTTAGGTATTCTAGGTCGTTACGTCTAACCACCTATCCTAAAGTCACGGAGCTCTGATACCAATCTGTAACACCCCGACCTATGGCGGATTATACATCGGGGCGCCATGTATTTGTTTCATTACTCGCGACACTATTTGGGTGTCCATATTTAATAAATACATTTTCATTGCGTACGCGCAGAACACAAATCTCATAAAGTAACATAAATCATATCGTAACTCAAAATATCCAAATAACATAATTTGTCTTGTTACATTTTAATCTAGGTCCAAAGAAAAGAAAACATCCTACGTGTCCTTGAGATTCCAAAAGCAGCTACAGCAAACCTGAACATGTGTTAAAATAAAACGTCAACACTTGCGTGTCGGTGAGAAGTCAAGTTTAATAGATATAAATAGATAATACAAACACTGCGCGCAACATGTGCTTAACTGGGGTTTAACAGAGGGTGTAATCAGATTGTGATCAAGCCTTAGATCATAGCTCATAGTTCAATCCGTGCTCCCAATTGAGCACAAAAACGATAAATCATACGTGCATGTGTAATAAAACAAGAAAACCGTAAACGATAGGTCTCCCGTGTTCATCTAATGGATCCATGAAAACTTCGGAATAGGCCGTCAAAGCGGTTAATGATTCACATACATATAAACAGCCAAGTAAACGTCCATAACACATGGGGTTTTGCGCACATAAAGTTCATAAACAAGTTTAAGACTCAAGTTGTAAGAACACATGAACATCCCAAAACGTTAAAAATAAAAGGGGATTAAGTACGAGATTACTCACTTGTAAACGGGGCGTTGAAAGATAATGCAAGAACCAACTTTTAAACAAGCACAAGTTAACCTATAAATAAGAGGTTATTGGTTTAACGATTGGTTTTTATGACTTGAATATATGCAGTTACTTAAACAAAATATGTATATATATACCGAGATCAGGGCAGAACAGAAGAGAAGACGGAGGCAAAGAGAGGAGTGGAGCTGCTGAGGAACTAGGGCAGAGAGCAAAGGGAGATTTGGGGAGTGATTAAGTGTAGTGTGTGTAGTGTTAAGAAAATAGTTTAATTTATAGGCAAACCCTAGGGAACACAATCCCTAGAAAAGAGGAAAAGATCTCAACAAATCAAGCAAAAGATATTAAAAAGCACAAGAAAACAAAAGCAAAAGATATCCAAAGATATGCCGGCAGCTGCAGGGGATGGGGAAAAGCTGACAGGATACAGGTCAAAGCATGGGAGATGTCAGATAAAACACTGTTCAAGACATGCAAAAGAAGATTTCAAAAGATTATGTCAGTCACTTTTTCTGTCAACCAATAGGATTGGTGCGCATGCTGCGCCGAAAGTGGCTTTTCGGACAGATGTCGGAACTGACCTAAAGCTCAAACAAAAGATAAGATATCAAAAGATACAGGCTGACCTAAACAGAAGAAAAGACTTAAGGTCTAGCGCGAGAAGATTCGAGCGCACGCGAGGGCGAAGGCAGACAGAGAACAATCCTTAGCGCGTCGCGGGAAGAACTACCGTTCTTAGCGCGCTGCGAGAAGAACTACAATTCCTAGCGCGCTGCGAGAAGAACTACAATCCTTAGCGCGTCGCGAGAAGAACTACCGTTCTTAGCGCGCTGCGAGAAGAACTACAATCCTTAGTGCGTCGCGGGAAGAACTACCGTTCTTAGCGCGCTGCGAGAAGAACTACAATTCTTAGCGCGCTGCGAGAAGAACTACAATTCCTAGCGCGCCGCGGGAAGAACTACAATCCTTAGTGCGTCGCGGGAAGAACTACCGTTCTTAGCGCGCTGCGAGAAGAACTACAATTCTTAGCGCGCTGCGAGAAGAATTCGTCTCGCGTATCGCAGGAACAGCCGGTCTTCACGCAGGCTTCCATGTAAGGAGTCTGGCGCGTGGAGCTGCGCAGACATCCTTAGGCGGGAAGAACCAAAGGACAAGCAAAGAGTTAAGAGAAAAAGGGGTTCAAGGCTCAAGGGTTAAGCAGAGGGGCGGGACGGCGACAAGAGAGAAAAGAGGCGGGACGGCGGGATGGAAATTATTATTATTAGTAAGTAATATAAAAAATATATATATATATATATATAATTTATTAATGTTAAATTTACAAAGGTTAATAATCAAATTTTAAGTCATAAAAAGAATCGGATTCGAAAACGGGTACCTGGGTCGGGTCGGATTGGGCAGTTGTCACATTAAGGGCCTATATAGGACGGATATGGGACGGACTTCGCGTATTGGTGGAAAGTCCTGTATCAGTCTCTGACAATACAACTGTTTGACAACCGTCGCATCAACATGGAATGTCATTTGATACGGGACGATAGAGCAGGTGAGTCCTTCGTATTAGTTGACAGTTTTTAATAGTCTAAGCATACCTCTTATTAGGGTTTCCCTTTATTTTTCAGAGGTCTGGCAATACATTCGTAACAACTGGCTGGATCCATACAAACACAAGTTTCTAGCCTACTGGATCGACGAACGGCGAAACTACGACGAACGGAGTTGAGAGCCATCACGCAAATATGAAAAGGTACCTCAATGGAAGCAACAACTCGCTTGACACAATTGCCAGGCATGTCCTTAAAATGGTCAACTCGCAGATGAAAGAAATCGGTAAATCTTTTCAAGAATCCCGTTGTAAGGTCATGGAAGGACATCGACAGCACGCCTGGTTGAAAAAGCTACTATACAGGGTGTCGATTCACGCTCTGAGGCTACTTGTGAACGAGTATGAGTTGATACACAAGATGCATGATGGCGACGCTTCATGCGACTACCATTTGTATTCATCTTTGGGGCTGCCATGTGCTTGTCGGATTGAGGGATACATAGTTAACGACACATGTATCCCAATCAAGGATGTTGACCCGTTCTGGAGGAGCCTTAATTTTGATCCAGCCTATCCGCCGAACAACGAGCCAGACTACGAAGTAGGTCTACGAGACATCACAGATATGCTATCGTCCGTAGATGACCCTAATCAAAAGAAAAGTTTTTTCGCCTAGCTCATATATGTTATTCCAGGGAGATCTAAAAAGAAGGAGCCCGAAGAAAGTGAGGATCCTCGGGGGCATCCCAAAAAACCAGATCCCTTGAGGCACAACTCATACACCCCCACTCCAGATCTCCCCAGACACAGCTCCTACACCCCCGCTCCAGATCTCCCAGACACAGCTCCTACACCCCATCCTTGTCAAAGGGGCCCAGCCAAGAAACCCCCACCCCATCCTCGCTGTCTCGTTCGTTGTCCCAGTCAGCTTCGTGGTTTAAAATTCCTCGGGGGGCGACCTAAGACATCGAAACCTACGGAAGCTCACCTCAGGTTTCCTTTGATGGTTTCGCCAGTGCAAGTACTGGCGATAGAAATGTTTAAAAGCCTCATTCCTAGCTGGGCACAGCCGTTCGTCTCAGACATCAAAGACGTACACCCAGACGGTAACTGCGGTTTTCGAGCAGTCGCTATGGGTTTGGGGAGGCATGAGAAATACTGGTCGGATGTTAGGTGGGCAATGCTGAACGAGCTGGAAACGAACGAAGGGTGGTGGAGAGCGATGTTCAAGAAAGAGGGTGACAGATTGTACGAATGGGTTCGTTCCAGCCTTCCATACTACAACACGGTCAAACCGGTGCCGCCGAGTCATTGGTTCAGCGTACCCGGTCACGGGCACGTGGCTGCTCAAACATACGGGTGTGTGTTAGTCAACCTACACGGCAATGACACCGAATGTAACTTCCCATTGAGACTCGGTCCTGACTCGATTCCGGATCCAGGGGTTATAGGCATCGCTAACTAGGGAGGTGATCGATGGATACATATCAAACTGGTAGGGCATTTCCCAATGCCAACGCCGAACCGTAATTGGGAAAGAAACGCCGAACCATCGGCGCTAGAATGGAAAACACGGTACGGAGAGCGTTTGAACGAGTACAAACATTTGTTCCAGGGCTGGCATAGGGAACCCGAAAACGTAGATCTAGACAGCTTATAGAAGACAATTTAACAATGGATATATATAGACACACACACATACATATTTATAGAAGACAATGTATCAACACATATATACAGAGTTATACAAGACAATGTATCAATCTATATATATAGGTACACACATAAATAATAATAAATAAATAACAAATAAATAATAATATTAATAACTAATAAATAATAATAATTAATAACAATAATAATAATAATAAATAACAAATAAATTATAATATTAATAACTAATATAATAATAATAATATTAAATACTAATAAAAATAGGCTTAATATGCCGCGTATAGATCTATACGTGGCGTATTAAGTCCCTTATATGACCCCGTCTGCTCAACTGCCCCTTTATTTCAAATTTCGAACTCCCTCTCCTGAGAATTCGAGCATCCAAACGCGAGTCTATATTGGACCGACACCGACACCACATGATACGAGCCTAGGAGATTTGACATGCCACCGACACGACATGGAGGTAATTTTTTAATATTATGTTGATGATGATGATTATGTTAAGATGATGATGATGTGATGATGTTGATGATGATTATGATGTTATTGTTGGGATGGTTAAAACCGTCGACCGAAGTCCGACTGTAGTATGGCCGGAGTCCGGTTGTCGGTTTACAGTGAAGGTCAGCGGCGGCGTATAGCCCTATACACCGCCTTTGATATATATATTTTTTAATTAATTAATTTATTATTAATTTTTTTGTTATTTATTAGTAGTATTATTTCTTGTTATTATTATTATTATTTATTAACATTAATATTATTATTATTTTTATTATTTATTATTATTGTTAACCGATTATTTATTATTTATTTATATTATCATTATTATTATTATTATTTATCATTTATTAATATTAATATTATTATTATTGTTATTATTATTTATTATTATTATTATTATTATTATTATTATTATTATTATTTGTTATTATTATAGTTTGGGGACGACGAGATTGAGGTAGAGCTCGAGTAGGAGGAGGAGTTGGGGATGGGGCAGGAAAGGGTCAGGGCCAGGGCCGGGGACCCCCACCGGGTAACGACGTGTTGGTCACCTACCCTCATTTGCTGTTCACTAAGGGTTCTGAGCCCCACACACGATACAGTCGCCTACGCCAGATACTCCCGTTTAACAACACGGTAATCTCCTGGTCGTTTTTGGAGTCTTGTGATGCTCACCTGCGGGCTACTGAGTACATCGGAGAGGATACGTCCTGGAGCCGGTGCTTCAGTATACCTCTATCAACCTATCAGGAACTGACACTAGAGGTTTACTCCACGATAAACGTTAGGTATGTTTGCTCCACGTTATTAGTTTTATATTATATTATATTATATTATTGCAGGCCCCGTGCGTTTGGTATGCCATAGAGTCCGATGAGGGTGCCAGGCGCCGATACGACACAGTCGGAGGTTTCCTTCCGCATGTTTGGGCAGGAAGTTCATCTCTCCATGGTGGAGTTCACGGTTTCTCTGGGCTTATACACCGCGCAGGAGGTACGCAGCCCGATATACATGGAGAGCATACACCATATGACGTACGACGACCTGCGGGAATGGTGGAGGGCCATCAGCGATCAGCAGTTCGGGGAGAGGACCTTGGACACCAAGGCCAAGGTCTCGGCTATTAGGGACCCGTTGCACAGGTACATTCTTAAAATGTATTGTATTGTTTAATATAACGTAATATATATTATATTATATTATATTATATTATATTATATTATATTATATTATATTATATTATATTATATTATATTATATTATATTATATTATATTATATTATATTACACAGGTGCCTACACAGGCTTATTGTGACGTCCATCGCGAGTCGCAATCAGGGCGCGGAGCACTGTAGCATGCGCGACCTGGTTTTTTTAGGTGTCTGCTGGCTCACAGGCACTTCAACCTCGCTAGGGGTTTGCAGACTATTTTGTCACCTACCAGTATAGGCAGGCACGAGGGTCCTTGATGGGTGGCGGGTACGTCACCCTGCTTGCGATATCTCTGGGCCATGGAGTGCTGGTGGATGGCCTGCTTATCGAGCCGACCCCAGCCGTTGCGGCAACATGCACATTGTGCGTTCGTTCCCTAGGCCCAACGGCCTGTTCGACTGATTGGTTGGCGGGCCAGGGGCACGTGGGCCTTACGTCCCGGTGCCTTTAGTCAGGCCTCCCTCGCTCGCGACACCGGAGGTGCGTATTGTCCATGAGCCTGTGGACGCGGCGGAAGGGGCCGACGGGGATTCAGACGACGGTGGTGACGAACATAAGGGTCCGGGCGCACGTCAGGTACGTTTTAATATATTATCGTTTTATTGTTTCTTTTAATTCGTCTTCTAATTAAACGTAGATTTATTGTTTTGTTGTTAGGCGTCGCCGTTGCACGTTCCACGCACATATCGTGCGGTGCGTCTGGATCCCGCCACCGACGCCAAGTTGCAGGCCCTTGAGCGGGGAATGAGGCAGATGTTGCGCTAGATCAGCTGGCTTGTTAGTAGTCAGGCAACGGAGCTGTCTGGATAGCAGTACCCCGTGCCACCGCCACCCCCTCCCAGTTTTGACCACGAGGCGAGCACGTCTGGCGTGAGACGCGGATGGGGCGACGACGTGGATGCCACCGGTGAGGAGGGTTCGGGGGCTAGGCGTAGGGGAGAGGATGACACCAACGTTGGCGACGCGATGTTCGAGGGCCACGACGACAACTTGATGATCGACATGGACTTTCTTTAGATTTTTATGTTTTAGTTGTCGTATTTACTATTATTTGTATACTTTATCAATATAACACTGATTTTTGGTATATATATGTGTTAATTGTTTTGACCGAAATAATAATAAATATTAAATAAATAATTAATTATTTAATGATAATAATGATAAATAACAATAATAATAACAAAATAACAAAGAAAAAAAAATAAAAAAAACATAATAAGACAAAATTGGTGGTGTTTTCTAGAAACACCGACTCATACGCTATGTATAGCTCTATACGCGACGTATGAGTCGGTGTTTTAGCAATTAGGGGGGGGGGTGGCTGTAGAATATCCGATAAAACATAACGAGTTTGGTTGTCATTCATCAATGTTATGAATCATTCATAAGGAAGCAATTCCTTCCATATGTAGCATTTTTGATTCCTTAGTAAATGGTGGTTTTTCTTTCATTCCTTCAAGGAATGGAATGAAAAATAATCAACAATTATTATTATTTTATTATAGCATAACTATTATTAAATTATAATCGTATCATGTTATTCCCGTTCCATTAATGATAAAAATATTGTGTGTGTATGGCTTACTATTTAATAAAAAAATAATAACAAAGTTATGATTCATTTCATTCCTACGTGGTAATCAAACAAGACAATGAAATGGTAATAATTCATTTTATTCCTTTATCCATTCCATTCCATTCCATTGTCCATTTTATTCCCTCGTTCATTTTAAAAATTGTTGGAGATATAGGATGAATATTTGAATGGTTTCAGGAGGGTCTAGACAAAAGGTTGAAAAAGAGTTTTACCGCGCTACAAAATACACATCGGCGGTTAAACAATTTGCAACTGGTAATCCTCGTAACGAATTCGATGAGTATATAAGCATGAACAAAAGGACTTCACTTTGATGTTTAGAATATTTCTGAAATACCATAATTATTTTATGAGGTAATGAGTTATTGTGTAAACTGACTAGCTACAACGTTGCACTTATGCAAATGTGCATTAAGAAAAGAATGACCTTCAAAGGATCTATACAATCTATACTAGAAAATGAAAAATACATATTATCTTTTGAATACATTCAAGTTCTTATAAGATGGCGGCAACTGCAAACATTACTCGAATATTTTCGTGTATTACGGTAGCTAACATAGAGTCTTAGGTTACGACTCTCAAAATACTCTCAAAGAGTCAAAGTTGCTTGTTGCTCAAAAACATGAAAAATAAAAGTTGGTTTGTAAAGTGTCTTGAAGTTGACTCGATTGGTAAACTGGCTAAACTTATAATTCTACTTAAATTAACCATGCTTTTGAGAATAACCCAAGTAAAAGGCATTCAATCTTAAACCGGACTCTTCAAAATTTGCAATCCAATCCCATCAGATTTTTCTTTTTACCTTGTTTAAACATTTTAAACGAGTAGAGTGCGACTGAAATCCAATGTTTTTCATGTTGCTTTTTTTGGTGACACTTGAATTTGATACTTTGGAGGTGGTTGGTTATTGTCGTTTATAGTATGATTTGAAGTGACAATGGATCAGAGTTCGAGAATGTAGTGATGGATGAATTTTTTTCAAGAGTAACAGGTCCTACTCATCAAAATACTTTTCGCCGTTACCATGATAGGTCATGCTGTACTCGTTTCAACTTGAACATATAATAAACTTTTAATATGTAGAAATAGTTTTAAAAAAATAAATTAAAAAATAGCACACCAGTGTACACACTATTTAAAGCAAAATAAATATAATAAAATATAAATAAACTAAACCTATGGTAAAGATTATGATAAACTAAAGCAAGAGATAAGTATCAAGAAGTCGTTTAATACAGTGTTCAAAGTGACTTCAAAGTATATCTATAAATTCAACACTTTTATAGGTATCTCTATCAGGTTTTCTATAGTTTGATGATAATCTTTTATTTATGGATAATCTCTTTAAATAGTACTCTAAGTATATAAGTCGCTAACTATTTTGTTGGTACTCTTAAATTTTTATAGCATATTTTAAGTGAACCTAAGAAAGAGAAACAAAATACTTTTGGGAAAAATGTGTATAAAAAATAATCACAACCAAACACTCACTTTTTATAGTTTGGGAAACTATCACGACTTTTAGTAGAAACTCTTCACTAAAGGGTATTCGTTAGTGGTTAAAACCGTAACCATTATTCGGCTAAATCAATAAGAAAAACTAATTCATATGAATAATTTGATAAGAAAAATCCAATAATCTTATTATTTTATGAAACCAAGTTAACGGATATAATTCTTTATGTCGATACAGTGGCGAATCTGAACATGAATATGAGGGGTAACACTTAAAATAATTTGTTTACCCGTATTTCATACAATATAAACGAAACAAAAATAGAAACACGATAGTAACTGAATTTAAACGTATGGGGTGTGGATTTCTCCTCTTTGGTTTTTGAAAGCTTGAAATCGAGTCATCACATCATCTTTTTTTTTTACTTTATCAAATGTTTCTTTTTCGATCACACAAATTAAAACATTGTTCAATGCTCATCACCCATCCAATTACGCCAATCTGTCTTGACAAGCTTCATTTTAGAAAAAGCATCTTTCAATGATTGCGGTTGTAACCGGTAAAACCAACGCTAACTTCAGTATTCGATAAACCAACGGAAAAGTGGCGTGTTTTCTGGCTTCCACCATTACTTGAGTAAGGTCACACATTCCACCTAATTTTGCTAATTTATCATCTTCCTTTAAAATGTGATAAAACGAAGTAGTGGCTTGATGCTCGGCCTAAACCAACAAGTAACAAGCTAATATTTTGAAAAGGGTTGATGCGTTTTAATTGGTTTGGGCTTTAAACTTTGGTTGTGCTTTAATTGGTTTGAATTTTTAAATTGGTTGGACTTAAAATATATAGGGGTAACCTTATCTTTTTCAAGGGTAACGAAATGCGAAAATTGACCAAAAAAATTTACACTACCGATGAAAAGTTGAGGGATAGCGGAGGCTACCTCTGGAAATAAGCCAGGTCCACCCTATATCGATACATCGGTACATTTAAAACATTTTTTTATATAAAGGTAAAATAACATAAATCGTGAACAGTTACAATTATAATAGAGAGTCTTGTAAATTGATAACAATATGCGTTGCAAGCCCGCAACCTCCTTTTGAAATGCCAAAACCAGTCCTACTAAAAATAAAATTATCGTTCTTAGGTGTCAATAAGTTACTATGCATGACCGTCGGACTCTTTTCAGGAACGCAGCAGCTTTGGAGGCAAGTGACCCAAATTTTTTAAAGAAAAGGGAATGAAAACTTGTTGATTCTCAGCATAGACCTTTTCCTTTTCCTTATTCCACCTTCAACACATTTTTCCTAGCAACAAACTCGTTAGCCTAACAAGGAGGGACACTCCTATAATAGCATCCACAATAAGAAGTTACAAAAACACCGAAAAAATATACCTAGTCTGCTGACACGTCATTAAAACAATTTTTTTAAAAAACCCAACAAATAAGAAATTCTAAAAACATCCAAAAACGTTGACACATTATTCAACACCCCATCCCCCATGCACCCTCAATCCCCTCACCTTGTTATTTCTCGTTTTGTGGAAGAACTTATGTGAAAAATTGCTCCTAAAAATCCTTCCACAATAGATAAAAATTTGTATAAAACTGTGGGGGGGGGGGGGGGGGGTTTGAATAGTTTTCTTTTAAAAATTTCTTCCTTCTACACTTAAGTTAAAGTTTAGAATGGAAGAACACTTGTTGTGCATGCTAATAATAACACAAGTAAGTATGTAAAAAGTTCAGGGAAATAGATATACAACAGATGTTGGAGGTTCACTGGATGCTAACTAATCCACCTTACGGCCTCTTTCCGATCCCCGATCAAGAGTTTTCTTCACTAAATCGTCTACCTAAATGGTAGGGATCACTTGTACAAATGTCTGCCTCTTCTAAGGAAGTGTCCACTATGTCAAGACAGTGAACTCTCTCAAACACTATATCAAGATAGTGTATTCTCTCAATAATAATAAACTCTATGTCGAGTAGAGTTTCCCAACCTGATACAATACTTACACTAGATCAACTATATCAAGATAGCGTGTTCCCCTCTCAAATCCTCACTTGTCAAATCACTAGAACAACCTCTAGTGATGACCCCGCAAAATTCTAGTGTGAATGAATGAATGATGTGTAATTTGAAGCTCTTATTTTTGCTCCTGATCTTGATCTCTTCTCTATGAATTGAAGCTTGAAATCTTCTTTATATAGAAGATTTTATCTATATATGTATGTGTGAATATTATAGAGCAAATGGGTGAAGTCTTGTGAATGCATAAGTCTTCTATTTGTAGCCCAACATGTGAGAAAGTTGTTTAAAGCTATATCTATAGGTGAAGTCTTGTGAATGCTTGTCCTCAATAAGCGATATATCAGCAACTATATTAGAATAAATAACTACTAATGTTCATAATTTCTATCTATAGGTGAATATAGCCTCAAAGAATAAAATGAGTTGATATACGAAGAAGACCAGAAAAAAAATGGTGAATTCAAACTCAACACGCCCCATGGTGAATCGAGGCATGGCCATGCCTAGAACGTACGAAGAAAGACAAAAAATCAGGAAGACATAACATGGCCATGTTTTGCCAAAACACATCCAATGTTGAAAGTACAAGAGGAAAAAACAAAATAGAAGATTTTGAAGCTAAACATGGTCATCTTTTACCAAAACACACCCCATGCTGGAAGTACAATAGAAAAAGACAAATTTGGACTCTTTTAGAAGTCACCACGGCCGTGCCTAACTCTAAACAGCTGTGTTCCCCTTTGCGGCACGATCTGACGATGAGCATAAATTACCACAAGACAAAAGAGTCACCATGGCCGTGTTTTGCTTAGAATGGTCGTGTTTTGTCTGTCTGATTGGCCTATAAATTGAATGCTCATCTTCCACATTCAATACACCTTAGAAGACCTCACACACCATTAAATGCACTTCACACACTTCCTTTCACCACCATTAATAAGGGAATTATCCATCCATCCAACCCTTGAAACTTTAGGAGATTAAGCTTGTGAAAAAGTCATTAGCATCAAAGACTAGTCATCCAAATTGGTTAGATTGTTTTGATTTAATCATGTTTGTATCTATTACTTTGATGGATAACATCATGTTTACTATTGGCTAAACTTTTATAGTATCATCTTAGTTTTTAATGAGTCTTAATTGAAGTTTGATAATATTAGTTCAACATGTGATTGGTTCTTAATAATTAAAGTTTATGTTGCAACTATCACTTGATGAGGAATGTTCAAATACTATTAAAAGATACCCCAAGTTCCTAGCTTGATGATAAGCCAAGGAATTGCTAGTCTTGTTAGGCCTTGAATTACTTTAAAATAGACAACAAGTTCCGAGTTTGACGATAAGCCGAGGAATTGCCACTCTCGTAAGGGCTTGGTTGATAAATTAAACAACTTTAAAAGAGACACCAAGTATCGAGCTTGATGATAAGCTGGGGAACTGCCATTCCTATAAGGGCTTGGTTAAGGAAAAACATAAATCCTAATATTGACATGGATCAAGTGAAGTATTAGTGGTAATTGATCATCTTAAAAGGGGAATGTTTAACAATGTTGTGAAAACGGATTGTTGACATTCATTCAATAAAATTGGTTAATTACTTGTCAAGTGAATGTGCAACATAACCTATTTTAACAATTTAACTAATCTTAATTTGTCAAGGTTGTGTGGGTTAATAATTGATAATTCAAGGTTAATTCTTTACAACTTAACTAGTCTTAATTAGTAGTTTAAGTATAATACAAAGATTATTTTTACTAAATTATCAATGAAAATTCACTTAGTAATTTAAGAGATTGTCTCATCTTTAAAGTAACTTATCTTATACGTACTTATTATACACCACTTGCTTACATAAAATGATGTTCTAGTGGAGGTCATGAAGTTATGCATAATTCTTTCTTTAATTATCATGGAATAATATGAACTAAAAATAAGGTGTTATTCCCACATTTAATCACCATAGCAAGCTTATATCACATGTTTACCAAATAATTATTAAACCAAGTTAAGATGAGTTTTAACCAAGATGATACACTTTTATCCTTGATCATCTCTTTAAAAATATAAAACCCAAAAATATTGTCTTTAATATATGCTTTTAAATTTCTCTTTAAACCTTATTTATCAACTCAAAATCACCATGATATTTACTTCCAGTTAAATAAATACAATGATTTAGTAGTGAAAATCGAACAAGTGTGTTCGTGAATCGATAGTTGGTTCTTACCTATATTTACTATATATACGACAGGTACACATGTCTATTCGTCTGTGGTTTAGTTAAGATAACAATCATTATTATAAATTTAAAACTAGACATTGTGTTAACAAACTTTTAAATGAACTTAACAACTTTTTCTACACCCATCACGCATACCAAGTTTTTGGCGTCGTTGCCGGGGACACACGGTGAATTTTACAAATAATCCAAGTATTTATTAAATCTTGTTTATAGAGTATATATTTAAAAAAAAACTTATCAAAAAGAACTAAAATTTTTCTATCTTTATTTTTATTTTTATTTTATTTTTATCTCTCTAGTTTTATAAGTCGCTCAGTTTAGTTTAAATTTAGTTGTGCTTTTAGATCTTTTTACTTTCCTAACTTAGTGTATGTCCTCTACATCTACTCTCGAACTCGTTTCACCGCTTTCCAAACCCGAATGCCACTTTACCGAAGAACACGCTCTCGGGCACGAAAAGCAACCGAAGGAGTTAAGGACGAACCAATGGAAAGTACATCAACCGAGGAGAACCAAGAGGAGCCTATGATGGAAAAACTAAACAACGAGCTAAACATTAGCCAATATGGAAAGCCGACACTCGACGGCTATGGCAATAGTGTTGCACCACCTGAAATTCTATTGAACTTCGAAATCAAATCTAGTACCATTCATATGATTGAAAACTCTGTCCAATTTTATGGACTTCTCGACGAAGATCTTTTATCTCATATTTCCTAATTTCTTCGAATCTAAGAAACTTTCAAAATCCAAAATTGCTCCGAGATCAAGCAAGAATTAAACTCTTTCTATTTTTGCTCAGAAGCTACACCTTGGAATGGCTAGAATCTTTACCATCCGGTGCTATCACCAATTGGGATCAGATGATAGAGCAATTCCTTCTAAAATACTTACCACCCGATAAAACTGCCATGTATCGCGCCAGTATCATTGAAATCCAGACGGACGATAACGTGTCACTAGACACAAGATGGGAGAGATACAAGATCCTTCTTCAATGATGTCCGCATGACGTGAGGTCGAAGATTCACTCAAAAATAAACCAAATACAACTAAATAGATAGTGGTAAATGGGTATCGAACACAGGGAGTTTGTGGAATATGCGTTAACAAAGTAGTTTAGCAATTAAACTATTGTAAAAAGTAAATGACAAAAGTAATTTTCAAGTTGGTTTTTTTGATTTGATTGTAAGAACTAAATTAACTAACACGAAAGTTGTAAACAATTGATTAAACAAGCATTCCTCTCGGGGTTCGGGTTATTACTCAACACTTATATTAACATTCAATGGATAAACCATACTATCTTGGTTTTGTGTAAATGCAATTGTTTGTGATTAATCAACAACTAAGTACTCTGATTAGTAGAACGCGAGGTTGTTACTTTGTAATCAATCAATACTATTAACCCTAATTCATTCCACTAAATCTCAATTGTCAACGGCACCAAGAACGCGTGGTTCAAAATTAGGTTTAAACAATATAGACAAACTACAAACAATCACATAAACATCATGATCATACTAACATAGAAATTAGAAAATCAATCCAATTCAAGAACAAATAACATAAAGTGTCTTGTAATTAACCTTACATCCCAAGAGAAATACCAAAAGATTAGCCACACATGATTAATATCATCAATCCAATGTTTAATCCAAAGCAATCAAAGATTATGGTGTTAATCTTCAATTGGAAGCACTCAAAAACTTGTTCTCAAGCACCCAAATCACCCAAAATAATTGTCTAGTTCGGAATGCCAAAGAATGGAACCCAAAAGACCTTTAAAACCACTTTTTCGAGTTGTAACCGACATCAAGATGCTGAGGCTACCATAAGCTACGGTGGCTACCGTAGCGTACGGTTGGCCTAAAAAACTCTACGGCAGCCAATTTTTGTGTACGGTGGACCATTACGCTGGGATACCTACCGTAGCTTACGGTGGCTACCGTAAGCTACGGTAGACCCAGTTCAAGCTTCCATTTTTCTTTATCAATTCTTGGCTGTTGACTTTCGACATTGACTCTCTTGTTCCTTTTCATTTGAACACACTCGAGCAATCTTTTCTCCTCATTTGTACTTGCATTCACACGATATAGTGTAGTAATCCAAATCCTTGAAATTAAACATAAACGCACACGTTTTAACTAGAATTACTACACTTAAGGGTGGCTCTACAATCCACCCGTCACATTCCCTCACTTCAATGTTGCTTGCCCTCAAGCAAGTCAATCAATCTCTTTCATATATAATCTTTTAAGCTTAATAACACTTTCTTTCATAAGGTTTCGGTCAAGGTCCAAGATCATACCCTATTCCTTGTATTTCATATAAACTATAGTCCTACTTCACAATTTCAAAACAATCAAACAATTAAATCTCTAGCCAAACCTAACATGTTTCTTTAAATTATCTCATGCAACATCCCATACACGATTACATCTTAATCCGGCGCCTTAATCACAATCACCAATACTCGGACACATGTGCAATCCTACTATTATAAGCTCATACAACTGTCAAACCTCCACCTATATAAATACTTTAGTAATTGTGCAAATCAAGAGGTCTTATCTCGGGTTGTAATGGGGCCAAGTGTTTAGGTGCGGAATGGGAATTTTTTTGAAAGTAGCCCGCGTGATCCGATCCGGCCAAGTTATTACATACTACTCATTTAACCACTATAAACTTTGCTAACTAAAATACTGAACTTTTTTTTTTCACAAGCTGACTTCATGCTTTTTTTTTTCACATAATATGTAACTTGAATAAACTAACAACTAACAACTTTACTATTTCTTCAAACTTCTTCAATAATGCACAATTACGTAACATACCTATAAATTAGGCCGGATCTTTTCACGAATAAATATTTTAAGGGTAATCGATAAACAATAAGCACTAGGTTCAAAATTGGGTATCTAAAGACCAAACCCCTGCCCCTCTCATTCCCCACGCTTATATTTGTAATGTACGAGGCCCAACCCCCAAGACCCACACTCTCACTCATCCCAGGCGAGGCTATCCTGATTGCCACTATCCTTTTTGCACGCATACCAAGCTAAGGTGTCTGAAAGCAATCATTGCATGAGTTCTAGCAAGGAAAGTCACATTGTCCATCTCACTACTATATGTACCCCGAATCTCGAATTCCTCCTATTACATGAGATAACTAACTCAAAACATGTCACCTTTAGCTAGAAATTTAACAAAACTCGTACCTAAAAACTAACCCATAATCATACAAAGGAACCTGACCATGATAAAGGACCTCAATCTTAATCCAAACACATTTATCTCTCTCTCTTTTTTTATTATTATTTATTTTTTATATATTATTATTATTATTATTTTTAATTTTTCATCATTTTTTTCGTCCTTCATTCCCACACTTGAGATACATTGTCCTTAATGTAGGTTCTTTATTTAAAACACCAGCGACAAACACAACCCTTAAATCCAAATTTGTCATCACTCCACCCAACCTCTCAATCCCAAACATAAACATAAAATAAGATACAAAAAATGTACAAGGGAACACCTGATTCGTTGCCGACGTAGCTCAATAGTAACGTGGTTTCGGTGGTCCAAAGATGGACGTCATCACGTCCGTGAAGTCGCCAAATCCAAATGCCCCTTGCTCATCATCACTAGCTTGACCTCCTCCACTATCTTGACCTGAACCTTGAGTTTGTCGCGGATCCAACCATTCGGAATGATGCAATGGTGGCATGGGATAATTTACCGTACCGTCATACGGTGGTAGCGTGGTGTAGTCAACGATCGGTGGGTCCACTACCACAGGTTGCCCCGAATGCCATGCTTGATGCATTCGCCTTTGACGATCATCCTCATACCTATGGTTGATTTCTCTTTGTTCAGCATAAGCGTGGGCCTGGTTCCACACTTCTTGGCAATCATATATTTGCTTTTGAGCTTGTTCCATGCTTGCGCCCATGAATGTTTGGTGACCAAATAATGTTTGGGCTGTCTCGGGCCAATGATAGAAGTGTGTTGGCCTGGTGTTAATTATCACATCATGCATGCTTCCATGGTGAGCCCAATTTGGGTCAAATGTTTGACCCAAATAGTTAAATGTTCGGGGACCCATATGGTGAGAAGGAATTTATCCTCGTCCCTGTGCACTCGAACTACCACCTCCCCTTTCGGTTTCTAAAGCAACCCGCTCACTAGGCTCATCAGCATAATCATCTTCCCCACTTTCTTCCTCTTCCTCTTCACTTTCTACTTTATCCTCTTCCCCCGGTTCCAACGGTCTAGCATCAACTTTCAAAGCTCTCCACCTTTGGCCCCCACTTTTTAACATATGGTACCCGTCACTTTCTCGATATTCCCAACCAGTCCCTAGCTTTGTCAGATCCAATGGCTTGTGGTTCCTTCCAAAGCGAACATCATTATCCCCAATAACACCAAACCGCATCAACAACGCGGTAATCAACCGACAATGGGGGATAATCTTTCTTCTCACATTATTCCGACATAACCAAATATTGTTAGGTACTAAATATCAGAATGACACAAGTGGTCCCCCATGCATCAAAGCGTATAAGATTGGGACCTCGGGATTCCGAACTTCTTACATATCCCATCTTCTTGGCATAACGTTATGTAGACAAATAATGAGCAACATCTTTGGCTCGATCTTCAAGTTCTTTCTTAACAACTTCCCACTATGTCTACTAGGAAAAAACAACGCTTCCAACATGGTGTCCCAAGTTGGATGCTTGTCTGGTTGGAAATACAAATCATTTAAATCTAGATACACATAACTGTTTTGAGGCTTACTATCAAATCGTGCAATTTTCCTCAATGTTTCAAACAACATAGTGACCTCAATGTTGTTAACAATTCCTATGAGCTTCATCCCCGAGGGTTTATTAAACGAAGGACATCTCAAAGTTGCTATCCATTCTTCAATTTCATCGATGAAAACATACTTCTCATTATAATCGTAACACTTGAGAGCTGCTTCCCAACCCAATGCCTTGAATCGATCAAAAACATCAAACAGACCAAACTCATGTCCCGGAACCACTTTCTCACAAAGAAATCCGTCCGACTTTTTTGTCAACTTGTTCATCTTCTCGTGAAATAACTCTGGTTGCCATCTCATATCATGATCTGTTAATGGCCCATGAGTCCAATAAGGTTTAACGTAGTGGACTTGCTCTTCTCGTTCTTTAAACCTCCGTCTTTTTTCTTGTTTGGCAGTGGTGTTGCTAGATGAACCCGCAATCCCCTTTCCTTTATCCTTACCAGAACGTCCTATCTAAACACAATGACAACCATTAACCAAGTTAGTATTCATCTCCTTATATATTTCCACACTTGCTTGTTTCTACGGCTATGAATATATGGAAAAATCATAAACAATTAATTATCACAAAATTTTGAAAGCATTTCATTTAAACATATAGCATTTTCCACTTTCAAACTGTTGTCAAACTTTATTTTTCCAAAACATAACACAATTTCACATTAACATCAAACTTTCTCACATTCACCAAGCAAGTGTAAGCAATGTTCATTCATGAAATCTTAACCTATGAAATTGTAGCAATTGAGTGAAGAAAAACATACCTTTGAGTCGAATTAAACTCTCTAATCACACTAATCACTAGTCACTTGCAAAACCCACTTCTTGTTCAAAAAGTTCAAACCAAAATTATCCAAAATCGAACCCCAAAAAGTCAAGATTGATGAAAACCGAGCAAAGAAGGTGATTCCTTGAGAAAATCTAGTCAAGTTAGACCCGAAAATCGTTGATTTTGGTGAAGAATTGAAGAAGTTATGAGTTTGGGAATTAGGGTTTGGTGGAGAGGAATGTTAGGATGATGATGGTAATATGAATGGAAAGAAGAAGAAGATAAGTGTTATGTGGTTGGTATTTTCGGATTTTATTAATTTTTTTATATGTACTGTGCTGCATGAACGTCACCCTTTCACAGACCACCGTAAGCTACGGTGCCTACCGTAGCTTACGGTAGGTTCCTGGCGTAACAAATCTACCGTAGGAATTTTAGGTCCACCGTAGCTTACGGTGGACACCGTAGGCTACGGTGGGACCTGATGTTTTTTTTTCCAGTATTTAAAATTCCAAAAATTAGAAATTAAAAAAATAAAAATTACCCTACCCCCCATGAAAAACTCGAGTTGTCTTCAACATGGTAAAGAAATCCATACGAATTTCCCTACACTTGAATCGGACACACTCATAACGAGAAAGGTAATTTATTTTAACAAAAACTAGACTACACAATACAACAAACCTGGACCGTTTAATTGGTTGTTTCCTCAGGCGACCGCAACAGGTAGCCCACCTTGTCCACTTCACACATATTAATATCCTTACCCTCCAAGTATGGTTTAAGTCGGTGTCCGTTCAAAGTTTGTCTTGCTTGATTTTGAAAGTCTTCAATTTCCACATCACCAAACTTACCCACTCTTGTTATAACATACGGGCCTATCCATTTTCTTTTCAACTTTCCGGGAAAAAGCTTAAGCCGTGAACTATATAACCAAACTTTTTTCCCTTCTTCAAATACCCGTTTTCTCAATTTGGCATCATGAACTTTTATCAACTTGTCTTTGTATGCCGATGCACATTCATAAGCCTCATCCCGGATTTCCTCCAATTCATTCAACTTCAATTTCCTCAACTCACCGGCTTCCTTGTAATCCAAATTAACATTCTTAATTTCCTATAACGCCCGGTGAGCCAACTCTATGGGCAAATGACATCCTTTCCAATAAACCAACCAGTAAGGAGTCGTTCCTATGGGTGTTTTGTAAGCAGTTCGATACGCCCATAGCGCATCATCCAACTTCACCAACCAATCCTTCCTATCAACCCGCACCGTCTTCATCAATATTTCTTTAATTTGTCGGTTGGAGACTTCCACTAATCCATTTGTTTGCAGGTGATATGGAGTAGCAATTCGATGATTCACATTATACCTCTTTAACAATTTCCCGAAATTGAAGTTCTTAAAGTGTGTTCCACCATCGCTTATAATCACTCTCGGGATTCCAAATCTTGAAAAAATATTGGATTGAACAAACTTACATGGTGTGATCATTGGTCCTTGTCGCTATGGCCTCAACCCACTTTGACACATAGTCCACCGCCACCAAAATATATAGGTACCCCGACCAATGAAGGCGGAAACGTCGAGGCGCGACATGATTGTTCATTGCACAACAACACTATAAAGTTACAATATTTAAATAACTCATTTAAATCCATATCATCATAATAACACAACAATTGTTCATACAAAATGCCAAATAGATAGATAAACAAATAACTTGTTCTTTCATTTTCTAATATCCTAAAGCCAAGATGATAAGTTTCTTCAAGTAATCCAATCAAGCTAACATCAAACCTGTAACATTGCATAAAATAGAGTTTGTTAACACAAAGGTTGGTGAGCAATTTTCGTAGTTTTGGACAATAAGTATATAGTATGAAATCCACAACTAGTATATGAAAACAATAAATAATAGCAACAATTTAGATAATAAAACCGTCAATAAGAATACATTGACGAACCGTCAATAAGAATACATTGACGACAATAATGAAATCGTCAATAAGAATACATTGACGACACCTTACTATATGGGGATACCATAGATACTCGGAATTAACGTATGATCATACTTTGATGAGGCCACCCGCCTTAGCATTCAAGAGGCTACCCACCTTAGCATTCAAGAATTTGTACATAATCATGCAAAACATATAACACCAAATCGAGCATTTATTTAAGTAAACATATACAGTAAGTATTGTGGTTTAAGACTCAAGTATAAATCATTTGAATTTGAATAAGTATGCAATGCCACCCCCAAAACGAAAGATTGAAAACGAGGGATGAAAAAGTACTCACATTAACAAGTAACTTGAAAGATAGTGTCATGAATAATCGGAGAGATCGGTTTAACGAGCAAGACCTATATTAAACGGGTCATGTGTTAGTATGTAGTCTTGGAAGGGATTAAAATAAAATACATGACAAATAAAGTAAATAAATAAAGTTTAGGATTTAAAATGTAATTATTTGAGAAATTAAAGAAACAAGTTTTGTAAAATAAGTTTACTCGAAACCGGGTCTTGGTATTCTATTCATTAGTTTTTTTTTACTCCACCTATGTTAAGTAATAATGTGGGTTAAAAATGCAATATTGCAAAACCCTTGGTTATAAGAATACCAAAACGAGGTTTAAACGAGTATTCGGGTTTGTCGGTTCGAGACTTGATAATTGACCAAACTCAAAGTTAACTTCCCAAGATAATAAATGTTTATGAGATAACTCAATAAAATCAAAATAGACTTAACCAAGTATGTAGTTCTATTGTGAAGAACCTTAACGTTCGTTAAGCGAGTATACGACTTTATCGGTCTGAACTTGTTATAAGATCAAGTTGGTTACCGACATGCCAAGTATGTTTAGAAATTAACTAAAATTGATTTAAAATATAATCTTGAAGAAAAATATGAGTTTTGGTGGCTAAAAACACACTTGTGTGTCTTAAGCGAGTGAACTCGGTTTAGTTCGGTCCTTGACTCGAAATAAGACCAAGGATGGTTACCACATACCCAATTACCATGGAACTTGTAAAATAACTTATAAATAATAATACTCAAGTTTTACGTTCAAAAAGTTAACAATAAAGCTTTTAAACGAAAGTTCGGTTTTTGTTTCGGTTCTCAACTCGGGATGAAACCGAGGCTGGTCACCACATACCCAATACCATGGAACTTGACAAATATGAACAATAAACTAAAATATGCAGAAGTTAAGCAAGTATAACAAGTTATATGGTTAGATTTGTTAAATATATAAACAAGGACTACAAAGTCCTCCATGTAACCTTGCCTTACTAGCCCGACATTTAAACCGGCCGAGACCGGAGAAATGAAAGACCGAAGGTAAACAAGGAGTGTATATTATATATATGTTGTAACATCAAGCTTTAAGTATCGAGAAGTTAGTTAAAATGAAAGATTAGCTTAGTTTGACCTTGAGATTCAAACTATGAAGAACAACCTTAGAATTCAAGAATTTGAGAGAGAAATGAGGAAATGAGCAAGCACAAATGAACAAGATGGGTGTGTATAAATAGGGTAAGTTGAATGGGTCTTTCATAAAGGGTGTTTCATGAAAATGGGTTGGTTATAGACCCAAGAAAGCACAAACTAGAAATGGGTCTTTCAAGTCTTCATTTTGGTAGTTTTAGTCCCTGGAGTTCGTTTTGAGCATTTTCGGGGCATTTTAAGAACCGAAAAGTTCTTTTGGAGATCCGACAACTATAAAACAAATATATAACATAAAATTCATCATTTTGATAATATCGAAAGGTTCGGGATACAAAACGGGTCAGGTTTACATTAAGAATACAAGTATAAAATAACCCGAAATTGACAAATGTCACAGTATCCCCTAGTTTAGGAAATTTCGTCCCGAAATTAAGATGATGTAAACAAATGTGGATATTTCTCCTTCATCAAGTCTTCTCGTTCCCATGTAAACTCCATGCCACGCCGTGATTCCCATCGAACTTTAACTAACTTGATGCGACTTCGCTTGGTTTTCTTTTTGTTGCGGTCCGTGATTTCAACGGGTCGTTCAACCATGATCATCAATTCATTGATTTGTACTTCGTCGAGAGGTATATGGAGATTACCTTCGGCTAAGCACTTCTTGAGATTTGAAACATGAAAGGTCGGATGAACACCGGTGAGTTCTTTCGGTAGTTCGAGTCGGTAAGCTACTTTTCCGACTCGCTCAAGAATCTTGAATGGGCCTACGAAACGGGGAGCTAGTTTTCCTTTCTTTCCAAAACGAACAACTCCTTTCCAAGGGGATACCTTGAGAAGGACGGGATCATTGACATTGAATTCGATCGGTTTTCGCCGTTTGTCGGCGTAGCTCTTTTGTCGACTTCTAGCGGCAAGTAGGTTCTTGCGGTTTCGGTTGATACGGTCGGTGGCTTCTTGGACCATTTCGGGTCCGGTAATTTGAGCTTCACCGATTTCGTTCCAACTAATCGGGGAACAACATTTGCGACCGTAGAGAGCTACGAAAGGAGGCATACCGATGCTAGAATGGAAACTGTTATTGTAAGAGAATTCAATGTAAGGAATGTGAGAATCCCAATTCCCACCGAAATCGAGTACACACGCTCGAAGCAAGTTCTCAAGTGCTTGAATCGTACGTTCGGATTGTCCATCCGTTTGAGGATGATAAGCGGTGCTAAGATCAAGACGAGTTCCCAAGGTTTCTTGAAGTGATCGCCAAAAATGAGACGTGAATCGAGCATCACGATCGGAGATGATAGTCAAAGGTAAACCATGGCGACACACGATTTCGCGAACATAGATTTGGGCAAGTTGCTCAACGGAGTATTTTTCTCGATGTAAGGCCCCGTTCCCGGTAACCCTACTTTGGAGTTGGATTTACTCATAAACACAGTTCTAAAATCAGAATTAATTTAAACTTTTGCGGAATAATTTAAAACTTCAAACATCACATTACAAACATTCATTTTTGTCTTAACATACAAATTGTCTTTTCATAACATAACATAAAATAGTTTTGACACTTCATCATGGATGCCAATCTCTTCCGTCCATGCCATGTGTCCCTCCTCAGGCCAGCTGCCTCAATCTATTTGCTTGCATGCATACTAAAAGTCAGCTACGCTGAGTGAGTTCTAGTTAATCATTTAGCATACAATACATTCATACCCTTACTCATACACATCCGAAGATACGTATTAATATGTTATTTACTCTTACTTCTTTCATACAAACTTTATATACATGCACTCGCGCTTACATAATTTCTTTCATAAGGCCTTGTAATTTACCATAGGCTATTCTATTTCTACCATCACATATATTATTAGGGTCTGTTCCCTTCTGTCTCAGATATTATCAGGGTCTGGTCCCTTCTGTCTCAGATATTATCAGGGTCTGGTCCCTTCTGTCTCAAATATTATTAGGGTCTGGTCCCTTTGTCTCCATAACCATACATGTCACGTCACTCGATCATACATTCATTTTCATTCATGCACACTATACATATCTTCTGGTCATGTATATACGTATATATACATATTCATTCGTATAAACATTCCGTAATAACATTCAATACTTAGTCATACATATAACATACACATATCATACACTTACCACTTAAGTTAAGTATATTAACAACTATCAAAAAGGAGTATGCACACAGCCCTAAAAACATAACGGATAAAGGGGCTAGAAACTCACCTGAAGTCGGTTTCTCTCGCCGTTAATAGTAATACCCTTCTTTAGCTGTGCACGGCTAACTGTATAACGCATTACGAGTGTCAAATATCCATTACTACTACTTCTTATATCTAAGTCAATGACACCCTCAACTAACGGGGGTCCGTGGGCAGCGCCCCTGGTAGCGGGGTCTAGGGGCGGCAGCCCCTAGCAGGGTCCAAGGGGCAGCACCCCTATTAATGAAAAATTTTATTTTCATTAATAGTCCTTTAACAAAAATACATCAGAAAATGAATTTTATAAAATTTCGCATGGAAGAATTTCGCTTCAAATGCATGGAATTTCGCTTTGCATGGAACTGTTTCGCTTCTCATCGCTGAGCGAAGCGAAATGACTGTTTCGCTTCTCATCGCTGAGCAAGCGAAATGACTGTTTCGCTTCTCATCCCTGAGCGAAGCGAAAGGCTTGTTTCTCTTCTCATCACTGAGCGAAGCGAAATGCCTGTTTCGCTTCTCATCGCTGAGCGAAGCGAAATGACTGTTTCGCTTCTCATGGCCGAGCGAAGCGAAATGCCTGCCTTTCTTCGCTTTTACCATTTTTAAGCCATTTTACTTCGTGGCTCTTCCTCAGGACCTGATTTTTACTCTTTCCCAACTTTTGACACATTTTGACCCCATGCACCTGATCCTGAACCCATCTCTCAAAGTCCAAACACCACCTTTTATCACAAAGTGCACCCGAGAGGTTATAACTTACCAAGTTTATATTTTTCTTATATTTTACAACCCAATCTATCAATATATCTGTTTGCATGACGATTCTAACCATAAAAATTAACCATTTAAACCGAAACCCACCTTTTGCTTTGGGTTCGAGTTCAGATCTGGTCAATACGTAGATTTGGACGTGATTCTTGTTGCTTGACGATGTTAAACACGAGATTCCACCCTTCTTTGGCTTGGATTTTAAATCCGAGTGCTAGAGAGAAAGTATGTGAGTGTTTCTTGAGTATGTGTGTGTTTGTGTGTTTGGATGAGAAAGGAAAAGAAAAGGAAGAAGTGGTTGGGTTATATATAGAGGGGGTTTCATGGGTCCCACCACCCATTCCCAATTCCTACTTCCCAAACACTTAACAAAAGACTACTTTAACGACACATACTGTTAACAAAACTTTCTGTTATTTATTTAACAAAAGTTGGATGTTACACTCGAATTGGAATAAAGTGAGCGGAGTTGGTTAATCGGTCAATAATAACCCAAATGCTATCATTTCCTTTTTGAGTAGTGGGTAGTTTCATTATAAATTCCATAGCAATGTCTTCCCATTTCCATATGGGAATCGGTGGTTGCTTGGGTAACCCAATGGGTTTTTTGATGTTCGGCTTTGACTTCAGAGCAAGTAAGACATTTCGAAACGTACGTTGCTACGTTTTTCTTCATACCCGGCCACCAAAAGGTAGAACGAAGATCGAAATAAATTTTATCCACACCGGGATGAACAGAATATTGTGACTTGTGAGCTTCGTCGAGTATGCAAGTACGAAGGTCATCGCGATCGGGAACCCATAAATGATTGAGATAATACAATAAGCCATCGGGTTTTGTTTCGAGTTGAAGCTCGGCTCCACATGACATTTTGTCGTGCATGTTGATTTAAAATATAATCTTGAAGAAAAATATGAGTTTTGGTGGCTAAAAACACACTTGTGTGTCTTAAGCGAGTGAACTCGGTTTAGTTCGGTTTTTGGTTCGGTCCTTGACTCGGAATAAGACCGGGGATGGTTACCACATACCCAATTAACATGGAACTTGTAAAATAACTTATAAATAATAATACTCAATTTTTACGTTCAAAAAGTTAACAATAAAGCTTTTAAATGAAAGTTCGGTTTTTGGTTCGGTTCTCAACTCGGGATGAAACCGAGGCTGGTCACCACATACCCAATACCATGTAACTTGACAAATATGAACAATAAACTAAAATATGCAGAAGTTAAGCAAGTATAACAAGTTATATGGTTAGATTTGTTAAATATATAAACAAGGACTACAAAGTCCTCCATGTAACCTTGCCTTACTAGCCCGACATTTCAACCGGCCGAGACCGGAGAAATGAAAGACCGAAGGTAAACAAGGAGTGTATATTATATGTATGTTGTAACATCAAGCTTTAAGTATCGAGAAGTTAGTTAAAATGAAAGATTAGCTTAGTTTGACCTTGAGAGTCAAACTATGAAGAACAACCTTAGAATTCAAGAATTTGAGAGAGAAATGAGGAAATGAGCAAGCACAAATGAAGAAGATGGGTGTGTATATATAGGGTAAGTTGAATGGGTCTTTCATAAAGGGTGTTTCATGAAAATGGGTTGGTTATACACCCAAGAAAGCACAAACTAGAAATAGGTCTTTCAAGTCTTCATTTTGGTAGTTTTAGTCCCTGGAGTTCGTTTTGAGCATTTCGAGGCATTTTAAGAACCGGAAAAGGGTGTTTTTTTTTTGTGATCCGACAACTATAAAAAAAATATGTAACATAAAATTCATCATTATGATAATATCGAAAGGTTCGGGATACAAAACGGGTCGGGTTTACATTAAGAATACAAGTATAAAATAACCCGAAATTGATAAATGTCACACATCATCATTAGCTAGTCCTCTAAACCAAATGACCACCAAAACTGAACAAGTACCAGAGAATGAAACTGCTGATATGAACATGACAAATGTTGAATCAGAAGTTTCAGCACAACAAATTGTTCAAACTACTTCTGTTGAAAGAAATCATCCTGCAGAAAACATAATTGGTGACCTGCATGAGAGAATGACAAGAAGTTCTTCTGAAATAGCAAACATCTGTCTTTATGCTTGCTTCATATCCCAGGTTGAGCCAAAGAACATAAATCAAGCCTTGAAAGATAACCGCTGGGTGGAAGCTATGCAGGAGGAGTTGGCTCAGTTCAGAGACTTACATGTTTGGGATTTGGTTGACAAACCCAGAGGAAAATATGCAATTGGCACCAAATGGGTTTTCAGGAACAAGAAGGATGAAAGAGGTATTGTCATCAAGAATAAGGCAAGGCTGGTGGCTCTAGGGTGCTTACAAGAGGAAGGAGTAGACTTTGAAGAAGTCTTTGCTCCAGTTGCAAGACTAGAAGCAATCAGAATCTTCCTAGCATATGCAACATCAATGAACATCAAAGTCTATCAATTGGATGTCAAGTCTGCATTTCTAAATGGAAATATTGTTGAAGAAGTTTATGTGACACAACCACCTAGATTTGAAGATCCAATCCATCCAAACAAGGTGTATAAGCTTAGTAAAGCTTTGTATGGATTACATCAAGCTACTAGAGCTTGGTATGATGAGCTGTCAAATCACCTGTTGGATAATGGATTTTGCCATTGAGCTATAGACAAGACTCTGTTTTACAAGAAATGGAAGAAAGATCTACTGCTTGTACAAGTGTATGTTGATGACATCATTTTTGGTTCTACAAATGAACAGATGTGTAAGAACTTTGAACAAGTGATGAAGTCAAATACAAGATGAGTTCTATGGGAGAAATGATTTTCTTCCTTGGACTTCATGTGCAGCAGAACGCAGATGGCATCTTCAAAAATCAAGCAAAATATATTTAAGACATTCTTAACAAATTCATGTGCTAGGATTTCAAGACTGTGTCGACACCAATGGACACACATGAGAAGATGGTATCTGATGAAAAAGGGGAGCCAGTGGACCAGCATGAGTATAGGGCCAAGTTAGGATCATTGATGTATCTAACATCATTTAGGCTAGATATTATGTTTGCTGTGTGTTTGTTTAAGATTTCAAGCCAATCCAAAGGACTCCCACATGTTGGCAGTAAAGAGGATATTCAAATATCTTAAAGGAAAACCAGACTTAGGGATTTGGTACCCAAAGAACCCCTCTTTTGACTTGATAGCCTATACAGATAGTGACTATTATGGCTGCAACATGAGTAGGAAATCAACTTCAGGATGCTGGCAGTTTCTTGGAAACAGGCTGGTGTCTTGGCAATGCAAGAAGCAGACTATAGTGTCCATCTCAACCGCTGAAGCTAAATACATTGTTGCATCTGCATGCTGTACACAGGTTTTATGGATACAAAATCAACTGCTGGACTATGGTCTGAATTTCTTATTTACTCCTATCTTATTGATAACACTGCTACCATGTTTATTGTTAAAGAATCCTGTTCATCACTCTAAGACTAAGCACATTGAAATTAGACATCACTTTATTAGGGACTGTAGTGTAAAAGACTTAATAGAAATGAAAAGGGTAGATACATCTGATAACTTGGGTGATCTGTTCACCAAACCGTTAGATAAAACCAGGTTTCATTTTCTGTTAAAATGCCTAGGTATGATAAATGCTAATGAAATCTAATTGATGATGTGTGCTTAAGTGAGATGCTTACTGACTATCTATACTACTCACTGTGAATGTTTGCATGATTTGTTGCTATGCTTGACTGATAATTTTTGATTGCATGAATCATGATTTGTGACTTGTTTGTGTGAAAGACATCATGCATTTAATGTTCATGTTCTCTGTTGTGCATAATTGATATATTTTGTAGGCTTAAGTATTTCGAGCATGGATCTGTTCTTGGTGCTGTGTTTGTTGCTCCTCGAGCACAAGCAATGCTTCTTGAAGAATTTTCTAACTATTTCGAGCACAAATGACATCTCTCAACTGCTCGAGCATAGACACTTGCTTTGGAAAACTTCCCAAGTACTTCGAGCACATGTCTATTTCTCGAGCACATCATTGAGAAAAATGAGACTAAGTCCTTCGAGCACATGCATTGTAATGATAAATTTCAAGTCAATCGAGCACACGTTTTGACATGATATATTTCAAGTTTGCTCGATAAGACTTGTGCGCTTGAATGAAAAATTCATCACGTCTGAATGAATTGTGTGAATCTATGTGCAAGTTTTGAAATGTTTGCAAGTCAACTGTTCTTAAAAGACAACATTGTTTTCAAATCATGCTTTACAATGAACTTTCTGAAGATATAGCTTTGAAACTTTGAAAATGTTTTTGACTTAGCAAAACTGTTTTTGGTGATCTCATAAGAGATATGATAAGGTTATTCAGTTACAAGCTTTATAGAAGCTTAAGAGTTTTTGGATAGAAATTGTATCCAACCTTTAGGAAATGATAGAAAACTGCTTAAGCCAACTAACACATGGATTATAAGTTTAAAAGGCTTGAAGCACAGTCATTGACATGGTATGGTAGCTTTCCATAATGTGTATTTGCCTATGTGATATAAACCTAAATCCTGCTAAGTCTGATGTGGTGAACCATTAGAAGATAAGGTATGCTCTCTAGTATATCTCTCCGAATGATAGGCAGAAAGGTAATTATCCAATCATACATGAGCCTGTTGGTGTTTTGGTCTTACAAAAACAAATTTACAAAGTATCTGAGCAGATATAAATATATTGCTATATAAAAGCTTATCAAAATAAAAGAAAGAAAAAGAAAAGTATTGAAAAGGAAAATGCATCAAAAAGAATATTTTATAAAGTATAAGTAATAAAATATGATGACTTAAGGGGCACCAAGAGAACTACAAGGGTGGGGTATACAAATAAGTCCTAAACACTCTGAATGTAAGGCATGTAAGTTCGGATGGCATGTAAGTCCAACGTTCAACCTCATAGTCTGATATACAAATATATATATATATATCAGACTATGAGGTTGAACGTTGGACTTACATGCCATCCGAACTTACATGCCTTATATATATACATACAAATAAACTGCTCATAGTACTTAAAAACAATTTTGACCAAGGCATCAGGGAGTTGAAGTCAAATTGGGGTGATTTGGAGAAAGCTAAATAAGCCTTGAGAAGAGATTAGAGACAACCTGAAAATATAATGATAACCATTCTTATCTTATGCCTTAATTGAAATTAACATATATCACAGAAGCATTGAAAATTATGCTAAGTATACCTGCTGTCAACCTGGCTTAAGTCAAAATAATACTGACCATGAAATGGTGTGAAATTGTTTAAACAGTATGATCCCATGTTGAGATCTTTCTATGAAAATAGCTTTCAAAGAACAATTAACTTAAATTTGATCTATTACTTCACCATAAACTGAATGCTTAAGTCGGCTCAGTGCCCAAATGATCACATTTTATGAGTTATTGCATATCGAGCAAAGTTTGTGTGTGAATATGTCTAGACTGCTAGACAAATGATTTGTTGGTGTTTGAAATCAATTCTGAAAAGCTTTTAAGTGTTTCGAGTACAGAATATTGCTTGTATGTGTGAATACACTGCTTTGAGTATGCTATATGACCTATTAAATTCATCTATGTATTTCGAGCATGCATTTCACTTTCGAGCATATGGTATGAACTGAAATTCATAATTAAGTGAATCGAGCATGCATCTTACTGTCGAGCACTTGCTATGATTTGATAATTGATGTTACGTGTTTCGATCATGATTGCATGTTAACTGCTTAGGCATCAGGATTCGAACTTGAGAGTTGGAAAGAGTTTGTTAAGTAGTTCGAGCAAGGCTAAGTGCTAGATAATGAAGGTCATGAGTTCGAGCCTAAGGAATTAAAGGATACATTCGATTTAAGTATTTCGAGCAAAGTTGTGTGCTAGATACTTAAGGTTGTGAGTTCGAGCATAAGAAATTGAAGGATAAATTTGAGTTAAGTATTTCGAGCAAAATTTGTGTGCTAGACTAGGCTAAATTGTTCGAGCACAAACAGGAAGGAAATAATCTGTTAAGTCTTTCGAGCAAGATTAGACAGTGAGTGTGTTTCGGGTATACATGACCAACTGAATATTGTTAAGTACCTTCGAGCACATTACATGTCATGAGCACACGAGCATGATCATTGAATATGAACTTCGTTGAGTATGACTCAGTACTCGAGCAAGTGTTGTATGTAATTTTTAAATTAACATTTGGCTTAAGGTATCGAGCACAGGTATATTCGAGCAAACTATCTCAAGTATACTAGCTCTTAAGCATCTTATACATAAGTATGTCGAGCATAAATTATGATGTCTATGAGTACAGTGGGAAACAACTGGTCTTTTGGTTGTATGCTCGAGCAAGGGAGGTACAATTAATTTGAATTAAATGACAACTGTCGTGCACTAGACGACAAATGGTACTGTACCAACCAAAGGTTAGGTATAAAAGGGGGTCTTAGAAATTTTTTCAACATTTTCATTTCCCTCTTTCAACCAGATTCCAAACCCTCTTGCTTGTGTATCCACTTCGTACTCAGACCATATATTTGTGCTTTATACTACTTCGATTACAGCCATTAGCTCTGTTTCGACTTTGGTAAGATATCGATACACGATTATCGTATCTCCGATTTCGGAATTAGGGTTTCTGATTGATTTTCTTACTGATTGATTGCTTATTTGTGCAGGTACGCATACTACTACGGAACAGGTTACTGAAGACACTATTCTTCTATAACTACCTTCGACTAACGTTTATGCATTTAAATGTACTGACTATTCTTCTATTTTGCAGAACTGATGGCCATGAAATTTGAAAAGAGGCATAATATGTGTGCTTAGTTGGAGTTAGACAATGACAACAGGGAATTGGAGCTCATGATCAATTTCCTACAAAATTTGATTCGGTCAAAGACGTCATTTAAAGTTGTGATCAAGAAAATTTCAGAGATAACGACTTATTATTCAACTGTTACAGAATCGGTCGTGCAGGTCAGTTTATCTTTTAATAGGATTGAAGTTCTGAAGCTTACAAAAATTGCTGATCTCATGGATTGGAAAGTTCGTTTTGAAGAATATATTGGTTTGGTTGATAAAGATTTGTTGATACCGATAAAAGAAAGTGCTTATTATGTTCCGAAGTTGGAAAAACTACTCCCTCGGGGTTTGCCAAAACAAGTTTCAGAGCCTTATTCTTGTGTACAAGCTGCGTATGAGTGTGCACATAAGGCATTTGATGTCAAATTGACAATATCATTTAATATATTATATGCAATCAATGAATCCAAAGGAGAACTCAAAAGATGCGATAATTCATATGAGATATGATTCTCTTGATCGACAATATGTTGTCGTTTATAAACGTCTTAAACCCGCGCTTGATACATTCAAGCACTTGCCTGATAAAAGTCTAATGGTGATGATTGAGAGATTTTTGGATCTGTTGAAGGCATTGGATGAAAACACAGCTCGCGTATCAGATGAAAAGATTAATGTGAGATTGTTTGACATTCCTTATGGTCAAGATTCAGGAGTTATTCTTGGAAAGATTGTTTCAGCATCATCATCTGAATCTTCTCAAACATCAGTGGTAACTGATGAGTTTCCTTTTTCATCAGTGGAATCTTTTGATTTTGAAGTTGACGAAGGGTAGTTAATGGATTTGAAGAAAGCTCGTGTTGATGAAGACCGGTCATTGCTTGCTGATGATATATCCAAGACCACTTCATCAATGAATGTGAATGATGATCCAAATGCGATGGAAATTATCATGCCTACCTAGGTGATTCTTCTTGATAATCTTTATGAATCTTATGATTGCGTGCCAACGTCACCTGAGGTATCTTCTAAATCATCTAAATCATTTGTTTGTGAATTTTGTGCTAAGAATTTAAATTAATCTGTTGTTGATGAAACTCAGATAATTGATTGTTCTCAGTGTGGTGAATACAAGTCAAAACTTGAATCAATTCGTCACCACAATGAGCAACTAGTATTTGATTTAACATGTATTACCGACAAGCACTGGAAAATGATATAAATCTAAATATAAGATCGAGGAATTGTCGAATAGCAATCATGATTTGAAAGCTGAGGTTGGGTGTAAATTAATAATCATTGAAAAACAGTTTCAAAAAATTTTGGAATTTAGAACCAAAATAACTGAGCTTGAAAATGAGGTGCCGGAGTTAAAGAATAAATTTAGAAATTCATCTTTTTGTTGGGTTTTAACAAGATTATCAAAGTGATAAAACCTTACTTTTACAAAAAACGCAGCGTATAAATGTTTTAAATCTTGTTAATTTTAGATGTATAAAACCAATTTTATACATGCAAAACCCAAGCCCGGATCCAAATACGAAATACATACTATCAAACACATGCATGTCACTATAAGTCCATCCATGTCAAACTACCTTTCAAGTAAACCCAAAAGAAAATGAAGGAGATGGTGAAAAGTAGGCAAGAACTTCAAGGTAGGAGTTCCTCAAGTTTGTATACCCTTCAAGCAAACACCTTGTAGCTAGAATTTTACACTCAAAATTTCTTCCTCCCTTTGGCTCCTCCTTTTGGCCGAAATTATTGAGAGAAAAATGGGGAGAGAAAGTTTTGTTACTTGAAAATATTATGAGAGAATGAAAGAGTTACTTGGTCTTTCAAAATGGCACCTCACAAGTCAACCATTCACAACCTTTGCATGTACCCACTAAGGGAAATATAACAATAAAATAATAAGAGAGTTATTATCATTTTATTTTTTATAACTTTCCATTAATGTGTTGTGTTATAAAACTTATTACACTTTGTTATAAGTATAACACAATATAGGTAACATACTAGGTAACATTATTCACATATTGTTATTTAACTATCTTAAATAACATTATGGAATGCACTCTCTCAAAACATAAATCATCCATATGATTTATTCATTTCACAAGTACATTATATTTAGAAACCCTTTCCAAATAACATAAGTGTCAATATTTATTTACTTATGATCATATCATATATAAACAAATATAATTGGTGTTTGTCTAGCTTGTTACTGGGTATGACCCGACTTGGATCATAACGTACTAGCCACATTAATAATAATATGTGTCTTGGGCAGACCGAGTCCAATAATCTCCCACTTGCACAAGATACATAGAAGATTGATGCAAGTAGCAAATACTGCCTAACTACGGTTTGCTACCCCTAATACGCATGAAGTGCCATTCAATAACATCATCCCCTTCAAGTCCCTTACTTGAAATGATTTAGGTGAATCTATCATTTATCCTTTTGTCTCAGATGTCATGTTAAATCCAGAGACATAGAGTGATCATTCTCTGTTGATTTAACTTTGCAGGCCTTAGACATCTTACTCTCAACGAATAAGAGGGACAAATCCCCTTTTGACTACATACGTCTTTCACAATCACTTAGTACCATACCTGATCTTAGACTTATGTACCGTCATGTTTCAGTGCAGCGAAGAACTAAGTCAAAGCATAATACTTTGTGAATATCAAGACCCAATATGTATCTCAGGTCGGAGGATACTATGATATTCACCTTTCCTCAAATTTACTTATGATTAATCACAAAGATTCCGTGTAGTAACATTTGAGAGCGGGTCAGTCCAATATTTATATCTCATAAATATCTATGAACCTTGGTAGCAACCTTTTGCTCTATATTCATACCTTTATGAATATCCACCAATCCAAGTTCATAATAGTCTTACCTTCATGTTTATTCCCACAAATATGAACGACCACGGACATTTAGAATAAGTAACTAATTTGTGGATTTAAACATGCTACAATGGAACACAACTTAAAATATCATAATCATAAACTATAATCATATGAATGAGTCAAAATAACAATTGTTCCGATATCCAAATACAAAATTCGATCATATCCAATCACTAGAATGTCGAAGTCCTAAGGCACAAGTGTGACCTTCATGCTTTGGCCTTTCAAAGAGCTTCGTGAGTGGATTCGCAATGTTTTGATCGGTGTGAACTTTGCGAATACATATCTTTCCATTCTCAACTTCATCCCATATGTAGTTGAACCTCCGCTCAATGTGCCTCATCTTTTTATGAGCACGAGGTTCCTTGATTTGAGCAATCGCACCCTCATTGTCAAAAAAGATTTCTAGAGGGTCCTGAATGGTATGGACCACCCCTAGATCGACAATGAATTTCCTTATCCACGCAGCTTCTTGAGCTGCCAATGAGGCGGAGATGTATTCCGATTCTGTGGTGGACAATGCTACCACATCTTGTTTCGAGCTCTTCCAAGAGACTGCCCCACCATTCATAACGAAAACATATCCCGATTGTGATCGAGAATTATCTCGATCGGTTTGGAAACTCGCATCCGTGTAGCCCTTTACAACGAGTTCCTCCTCACCCGAACCGTATATTAGAAACATGTCCTTAGTCCTTCTAAGGTATTTCAATATACTCTTAACCGCCATCCAATGGCTACTTCCCGGATTATGTTGGAATCTACTTGTCATGCTTAAAGCGCATGACACATCCGGTCTAGTGCATACCATTGCATACATGATGGATCCAATAGCCGATGCATATGGGATCCCATTCATTTTATCTTGCTCTTCCTTTGAGCTTGGATATTGAGATTCACTCAATATCGTTCCTCTTTGAATAGGTACCAAACCTCTCTTAGAGTTCTCCATCTTGAACCACTTCAAGATTTTGTCAATGTATGCACTTTGGATTAAACCTATCAACCGCCTTGATCTATCTCTATAGATCTTTATTCCAAAAATATAGGCGGCTTCACCAAGATCCTTGATAGAAAAACAATTTCCAAGCCATGCCTTTACACCTTCCATGGTTAGAATGTCGTTCCCAAATAGTAGCATGTCATCAACATACAATACTAAGAAGGTAATGTTGCTCCCACTAGCTTTCTTATACACACAAGCTTCATCACCATTTTTTATGAATCCAAATTTCTTAATTTCTTCATCAAAGCGGTGATTCCAACTTCTAGATGCTTGTTTCAATCCATAGATTGATTTCTTTAACTTGCATACTTTGTTAGGATGTTGTGGATCGACAAAACCTAAGGGTTGAACCATATAGACATCTTCCTCAAGATGCCCATTTAGAAAAGCGGTTTTGACATTAATTTGCCATATCTCATAGTCATAATGTGCGGCTATGGCAAACAATATCCTAATAGACTTTAGCATTGCTACCTGAAAAAATGTTTCATTATAGTCAACCCCTTGAGTTTGAGTGAAACCTTTTGCTACAAGTCTTGCTTTATAAGTATCCAAGTTTCCATGCATATCGGTTTTCTTCTTGAAAACCCACTTACTTCCAACTGGTTTGGAATTAAGAGGTGGTACAACCAAATCCCATACTTGGTTGTCATGCATGGATTGCATCTCAACATTCATGGTTTCAAGCCATTTGTTACAATAGGATTGTGACATTGCATCACGATATGTGGTGGGTTCATCCGAATCTACCACATAGCATCCATCCATTAAAAATCCATATCTTTCGGGTGGATGACTAATTCTACCGGACTTGCGAACGTTTTGTGTGTCTTGATCAACCTTTTGATCATTTTCAACAACCTCTTGTTGATTGCTAGTATTAACCAAACTTGTATCGACTTGTGGTTCTCGATCCTCCTCGAGTTCCACCATTATACTAGTACCTTCCATAAGGAACTTAGTTTCCAAGAACTCGGCCTTTCAAGCAATGAACACCTTTTGCTCGGTTGGGTTGTAGAAATAAAATACCATAGAGTCCTTGGGATATCCTACAAAGATACACTTAGTGGACAGAATTTCAAGTTTGTTTTGGGTGTTGTTCTTGACATAAGCCTAACAACCCCATACCTTTAAATATGATAATGATGGAGCCCTTCCATTCCATATTTCGAAAGGTGTCTTGTCGACTTTCTTGGTTGGGGCCATATTTAGAATACGGGCCGCGAAGAGCAAAGCGAAACCCCAAAATGATAGAGGCAATGTGCTTCTAGCCATCATAGATCCAACCATATCTAATAGAGTTTGATTTCTCCTCTCAGACACACCATTGTGTTGTGGTGTTCCGGGTGGAGTAAGTTGTGAGATGATCCCACAACTTCTAAGATGATCTTGGAAATGATCACTTAGGTACTCACCTCCTCTATTCGAACGAAGTACTTTGATGGTTTTATCGAGTTGATTTTGTACTTCATTTTGGAAGATTTTGAACATTTCAAAAGCTTCATCTTTGTGTCTTAACAAGTACACATACCCATAACGACTATAGTCGTCAATAAAGGTAATGAAGTATCTTTCACCATTCCTTGTCATTGCTTTAAAAGGACCACATACATCTGAATGTATGATATCTAATAAGTCTTTTGCTCTTTGGTTTGTTCCACTAAAGGGGTCCTTGTTCATCTTTCCTAACATACAAGACTCACATTTATCAAATGAATCACCCTCACTTGATTCCAAAAAACCATTCTTTTGAAGTGTATGTATGTGATCTTTGTTTATATGACCAAGGCAACATTGCGAAAGATAAGTCTTACTCAAATCCATTTTGAGTCTCTTGGTGCTTGATTGGTATAATATGTTACCATAAGATGTGTTATCATGAACCAATTCATAAATGCCATTAGATGGCATTGCTTTAAAATAAAATACATCATTCATGAAAACATAAATACAATCATCCATTAACTTAAAATCATAACCATATTGTCTTAGAAGTGAAACGGAGATAATATTCCTAGTCAAACTAGGAGCATACAAAACACTATTTAAAATAACTTCCAAACCATTTGGAAGCTTCAAAATGTAGTCCCCTCGGGCTTCGATAACAACCTTTGCTCCGTTGCCCATGAAGAGACTAATATCTCCCTTCTTAAATCCTTCATTTCCTTTGAACCCCTGCAACAAATTGCAAATATGAGTTCAACATCCGGTATCCAATACCCATGTGTTAGAGGAAATAATATTAAGATCAACATGAATCATGAAAGTTGTACCCGAGGTTTGCCCAGTATCCCTGTTAGCTTTCAACCCTTTGAGACGGTTTGGACAATTTCTCATCCAATGACTAATCTCCCCACATCCAAAGCATGGATCCTCCGAGCTAACCTTTAGCTTCTTTGGTTTGGGTGGTTCCACTTTTGCCTTTCCTTTGAACTTGCCCTTGACTTGTCCCTTACCTTTGGCAACCTTTGCCTTGGGTTCTGGGTGATGCCTCTTGCTATTTCCACCTTCATTGATCGTGAGAACAGGTAAAACCTTCTTACCCATGCTCTTGTCCCACCCATTCATGTTATAATTCATAACAAATGTCTCAAACTTTTTAGTTAAGCAATTTAGGATCAAATCCGTGGCTAACTCGTTTGAGACGCGACAATTAAGGTGCTCAAGACGATCAATGTGGCTTTTCATCTTAAGCACATAGGAGGAAACAGATTGGGTTTCTTCCATACGACATGCATGAAGCGCTCGAACCGTTTCGAAGCGTTTGATCCTAGATTGTGTAAGGAACATTTCCTTAAGTTGGGTGATCATGTCGTATGCCCCATGAAGTTCAAAATCCTTTTGAATCTCGGGAATCATAGTTCCCAACATGAGGCAAGAAACTTGCACCGAATCCTCATTGTGCTTAACCCAATCGTTATGGTCTTGGACATCGTCAATGCTTGGTTCATCGAGAATAGGCTCTTCTATTACGTAGTATTTCTTTTCTTGCTTGAGAAGGATTCTCAAGTCTCGATACCTATCCAAAAAGTTGTTATAGTTTAGACGATCCTTGTCAAGAATAGATCTTAGTGATAGGTTATTAACGGGTGGGATAATAACGTTAGGTGGATTGTTGATTGCGGCCATCTACAAATATAACAAAGCTCAATTTTAGTATTTTTGATATCAATTAATTTTAATCGTTAATACCCTTTATGTCTCCAAGACAATTAATGATTAAAATCTAGAACCCAACGTTACATTCAAATAGTAGTTAGGTGACATTTATCCTACTATTTAAATTAATAAGGTAGTCAACATTTGATGATTGCAACCCTTTGCAACTTCTAGTTTTATGGGATCGGTTAAACATCTTATCTTTAGTTGGCATGTTTAATCCCATCAACACCATTGTACACCATGCTTCAGTGACCCTATTCACATGATTTCCTATTTAAGTCGTCCTACTTATACACACATGTGAGTTTATATATACAAGTGGTTAGGTGACCTTTATCCCACTTATATGGTAAACCCACCTCAAACTCACAAGTTTCCTCCAACATGGTTAGGTGACTTTTATTCCATATTGAGTTCCCAAGTGATTCGAGTGTTGTATATAAGGATGGTGTTCGACTTATTTTATAAAAGGGTTTTTCATTTTCTAAATTCTAGATTGGAAAACCATTTATGTACCTTTCATTTGCATGCATTTAAATGTATAGTACTTAGTTGAAAAACCCATTTTAAAAATTCCTATTAATAAAACCCATTTTATTATGAAATCAATAGATATAAGGCCCCGTTCCCGGTAACCCTACTTTGGTGTTGGATTTACTCATAAACACAGTTCTAAAATAAGAGTAAATTAAAAACTTCGCGGAATAATTAAAAACTTCATACATCACATTACAAAACATTCATTCTTGTCTTAACATACAAATTGTGATTAATTAAAACAATCTTGACACTTCTTCGTAGATGCCAATCTCTTCCGTCCATGCCATGTGTCCCTCCTACAGCCAGCTGCCTCAATCTATTTGCCTGCGTGCATACTAAAAGTCAGCTACGCTGAGTGAGTTCTAGTTAATCATTTAACATACAATACATTCATATCCTTACTAATACACATCCGAAGATACGTATTCATACCTTATTTACTCCTACTTCTTTCATACAAACTTTATATACATGCACACGCGCTTACATACTTTCTTTCATAAGGCCTTGTGATTTACCATAGGCTATTCTATCTCTACCATCACAGATATTATTAGGGTCTGGTCCCTTCTGTCTCAGATATTATTAGGGTCTGGTCCCCTTGTCTCCAACAACCATATCTGTCACGTCACTCGATCAAACATTCATTTTCATTCAATACATTACATATCTTCTAGTCATGTATATACGTATATGTACATATTCATTCGTGTAAACATTCCATAATAACATTCAATACTTAGTCATACATATAACATACACATATCATACACTTACCGCTTAAGTTAAGTGTATTAACAACTATCACAAAGGAGTATGCACACAGCCTCGAAAACATAACGGATAAAGGGGCTAGAAACTCACCTGAAGTCGGTTTCTCTCGCCGTTAATAGTAATGCCCTTTTTTAGCTGTGCACGGCTAAATGCATAACGTATTACGAGTGTCAAATATCCATTACTACTACTTCTTATATATAAGTCAATGACACCCTCAACTAATGGGGTCCGGGGGCAGCGCCCCTGGTAGCGGGGTCTAGGGGCGGCAGCCCTTAGCAGGCTACAATGGGCTGCGCCCCTGGCTGGGGTTGAGCTGCCAGGTCAGCTCGGAAAAATTTTATTTTCATTGACAGTCCTTTAACAAAAATGCATCAGAAAATGAATTTTATAAAATTTCGCATGGAAGAATTTCGCTTCGCATGCATGGAATTTCGCTTCGCATGAAACGGTTTCGCTTCGCATGGCTGAGCGAAGCGAAATGACTGTTTCGCTTCGCATGGCTGAGCGAAGCGAAATAACTGTTTCACTTCTCATCGCTGAGCGAAGGGAAATGCCTTCCTTTCTTCGCTTTCTTTTTTTCCATTTTAAAGACCATTTTACTTCGTGGCTCCTCCTCAGGACCTGATTTTTACTCTTTCTCAACTTTCGACACATTCTGACCCCATGCACCGATCCTGAACCCACCTCTCTCATAGTCCGAACGCCACCTTTTAATCTTAATGTGCACCCAAGAGGTTATAACTTACCAAGTTTAGATTTTTCTTACATTTCACAACCTGATCTAATATTATATCTGTTTGCATGCCGGTTCTAACCATAAAAATTAACCATTTAAATCGAAACCTACCTTTTGATTCGGGTTCGAGTTCATATGCGGACAATACGGGGATCTGGACGTGATTCGTGTTGTTTGATGATGTCTACACACGAGATTCTTCCTTCTTTTTACACGGATTTGGATCTAGAATGTAGAGAGAAAATGTGTGTGTTCTTGAGTGTGTGTGTGTGGTGAAAGGTAACAAAATGGTGAAAAGGATGGAGAGGTTAGGCTTATATAGGGGGCCATGGGTCCCACAACCCACTCACAATTCAAAATCCAAATATTATCCAAACACTTAACACACAACTAACTTAACGATACACAGTTAAATAACAAAACATTCCATCATTTAATATTTAACAAAAAGTTGGATGTTACAAGTGTACTCTCCTTAAAAGAGGTTTCGTCCCCGAAACCTAACCATTACTTCTAAACAAAAGTGGGTAAAACTTGCGCACCTCTTCCTCAACTTCCCAAGTGGCATCCGATCCTTTACGGTGCTTCCATATCACTTTCACAAGGGGAATAACCTTACGACGGAGCTGCTTCTCCTTGCGGTCGACTATCTCAATGTGCTGCTCGACATAATTCAATTGCTCGTCCACCTCGATGTCCTGCAGTGGCACATGGTATGTGTCGTCATCTAGACATTTTCTCTAGTGAGAAACATGAAAGGTAGATTGGATTTCTTCCAGCTCATCGGGTAGATCAAGCTTGTAAGCCACTTCACCCACTCGGGCCACAATCTTGAACAGTCCTATGTACCTTGGACTCAACTTTCCTCTCTTTCTGAAACGAATGATCCCCTTCCGGGGCGAGACCTTAAGCATCACGTGGTCTCCAACATCAAACTCAATGGCCCGTTTCTGCTTATCCGCATATGACTTCTGGCGGTCTTGAGCAGCTTTCATCCTGGCCTTAATATGATCGAACTTCGAAGAGGTTTCTTGCACCCCTTCCAAACTTCCAATCTCCTTTTGACCAATCTCTCCCGAAGATACAGGAGTTCTACAACGTCTTCTATACAGCATTTCGAAAAGAGGCATGCCGATACTTGAATGATAACTGTTGTTGTAAGAGAATTCTGCCAAGTGCAGATGATCATCCCAACTTCCTCCAAAGTCTAACACGCAAGCACGTAGCATATCCTCAAGGGTTTGGATAGTCCTTTCAGACTGCCCATCTGTTTGAGGGTGATATGCCGTGCTGATGTTTAGTCTTGTTCCCTTGGCTTCATGGAACTTCTTACAGAATCTAGAAGTAAAGCGGGTATCCCTGTCTGACACAATCGATAACGGCACCCCATGCTTTGTAACCACTTCTTTGACGAACACGTTTGCCAACGTTTCTGATGAGGTAGCCTCTCGTATAGGCAAAAAGTGAGCACTCTTAGTCAAACGATCCACAATCACCCATATGGTATCATGACTTCTAGCTGTACGCGGTAGCTTAGTTATGAAATCCCTGGTGATGTGTTCCCACTTCCATTCTGGTATCTCCAACGGCTGCATCTTTCCATACTGACATAATCTACTACTTTATTCTTCATACCCAACCACCAGTAGTCTTTCTTCAAGTCTTGATACATCTTGGTGGATCCTGGATGAACGAGTAACGGGACTTATAGGCCTCATCTAGGATTCGACCTCTAAGTTTCCCATGTCGTGGGATCCACTTTCGGTCAAACCTGGTCTTTACACCATGAGTATTATTTATCAACTCGTTCTGCTGGCCAAAAATCCTTTCTTTCTTCATCAACCCTTCATCTACCAACACTTCCGACTGAACCTTGCTGATCTCTTCAAAGAAATCTGAGTAACGGGACTTATGGGCCTCATCGTGATAACTTCTGCGTTCTTCTGGCTCAAGGTGTCAGCAACCACATTAGCCTTTCCCGGGTAATACTTGATATCACAGTCATAATCCTTTATCAGTTCTAACCACCTTCTCTGCCTCATGTTCAGCTCTTTCTGCTAAAAGAAGTATTTCAAACTCTTGTGGTCCGTGTATATAGTACAGTTGGTACCATACAAGTAGTGTCTTCAGATCTTAAGAGCATTTACTACAGCGGCTAGCTCTAGGCCATGCGTCGGGTACGTACATTTGTGAACTTTCAATTGCCTAGACGCGTAAGCTATGACCTTCCCTCTTTGCATCAACACGCAACCTAACCCCTGATATGAAGCATCAGTGCAAACTACCAAATCTTCTTCTCCATCGGGCAGAACAAGGATTGGAGCTTGCCTGAGCCTCTTCTTTAGTTCTTCAAACGCCTCTTTTTGCCACCTACTCCAATCGAACACCACAGTCCTTCGGGTCATACCTGTCAACGGTGCGGCTATCTTAGAGAAGCCTGGAATGAATCTCCTATAATAGCCAGCTAACCCTAGGAAACTGCGTATCTCGGTCGGGTTTTGCGGAGTCTTCCAATTCTTTATCGCTTCGATCTTGGCTGGGTCCACAGTAATCCCCTCTGAATTGATTATATGACCTAGGAACCGCACCTCTCGCAACCAAAATGCGCACCCCTTCTCCTTCTTCAAAACTTCCAATACTTCCCTCAGGTGCTCAGCATGGTCAGACTCGGTCTTCGAATAAATTAATATATCGTCAATGAAAACAATAACCGTCTTCTCTAACATCGGCCGACATACCCTGTTCATCATGTCCATAAATGCCGCGGGAGCGTTGGTTAGACCAAACGACATCACAAGGAACTCGTAGTGTCTGTACCGCGTCCGAAATGCTGAATTAGGGATGTCTGCCTCTTTCACCTTCAGTTGATGGTAAGCCGACCTGAGGTCTATTCGCGAGAACCAACTAGCACCTTGCAACTGATCAAACAAATCATCAATCCGGGGCAACGGATATCTATTCTTCACGGTAAGCTTATTCAACTCCCTGTAGTCGATGCACATTTTCATACTCCCATCCTTCTTCTTAACGAATAACACCGGCGCGCCCCAGGGGGAAACACTCGGCCTTATGAAACCCTTGTCAAGGAGTTCTTACAGTTGGGACATCAATTCCTTCATCTCCGACAACGCCAAACGGTAAGGTGCTTTCGCGACGGGCTGTGCTCCTGGTATCAATTCTATCTGGAATTCCACTTCTTGCTCCGGTGGTATCCCCGGAAGGTACTCGGGAAAAACTTCTGGGTAGTCACACACTACAGGAACGTCTTTCACTTCCCTCGTCTCGGCCGTAGCTTTGACAACATACGCCAGATAGGCACTGCACCCTTGCCTTAACAAACCTTCGGCTTTTATCATCGAAATGACGTTAAGCCCTGTACTTTCTCTATCACCATAAACCGTTACTGAACGACCATCCGAAGACTTCAATCTTACTAAATTACTCCTGCACACTATCTGAGCTTCAAATTCAGACAGCCAATCCATCCCCAATACTACATCGAATCCTCCTAAGGTTAAAACATACAGGGTAGCAGGGAATTCGTGTCCTTCCAATTCTATCTTACAATTCTTGACCAATCTCATAATTTTAACTGAGGTCTCGTTATCGGTTTCTACCATAAAAGTTTCAGGCACACGACAACATTTCATCTTAGCTGTCTTACAAAACTGGGTAGCTACAAAACTCCTGGTCGCACCTGAGTCAAACAATACGGAAGCTGAAATACCGTTTACTAGAAATGTACCTGTCACGACATCTGGGATTTGTTTGGCTTGTTCTTGTGTCAACATGTAGGCTCTGGTCCTTGGCCTAGTCTGCTCAGCATTCTTCTTACCGCTTTCCCCAGCTTCACGTTCAGTACACTCTCTTGCCATATTGACCCGTCTTGCCGCACTTGTAGCAAGCGGGCTTGGCATTACAATCTGGAGCATAATGCCCCACCTTCCCACATCTGTAACACGCATTCGATCCCAACCTACACTCACCTCCATGGACTTTCCCACATTTGCGACAAACGTCGGCACCCTTCCCCCACTTGCATTCACCACCGTGCATCTTCCCACAAGTATTGCATGGCTTCTTCTCCCACACCTTCTGTTTCTTATCCTTGGGGTTCCATATTTGAGTACCAGGCCGCTTGGCAGGATCGAACCACTTCTTCTCCTTCTGCTCTTCCACCACCATATCATCCACAGCCAGGTCATCATAAACCATTTCTGCAAGTTCGACAGCAGAATCAAAAGTAGCGGGTTTACTAGCCCGGACAAAGGTGCGGACAGTTTGTGGTAGTCCCTCAAGTAGCACTTGATTCTCTTAGCCTCAGTGTTCACCATATCAGGCACCAGCCTTGACATACGGTTAAACACGGTACTGTACTCGCGGAGTGTCATCGTCCCCGCCCTCAAATTCAGGAACTTCATCTCCGCCCTTTCGACTTCAGCATCCGCACGGAACTTCTTCATGACCATTTCCTTCAAGTCTTCCCACTTCATGGCCTTGATCTCAGCAGCAGTCTTCCTTTGCTCCACTGTCTCCCACCAAAACATAGCTTCATCCCCAAACGACTGGGTAGCAAAACTCACTACTTGGTCGGGGCTACACTCGCTAATTCGGATAACCTTGTCCATTGCGGTTATCCATTGGAGGGTAGTGATTGCATCCCCTGTACCAGAAAATTTTGGCGGGTCACAACCCTTAAACAATCTGTAGCTGCACCCACCTCGGCCTTTCCTACCATCATTGGCCTTCACATACCCACCTTCACTTGATCCCTCTTTCTCATCCTCTTCGTCCTTTTTACTACCATTTCCAATCTCCTCAACAGTTCCCGCACGACTCCCAGTTGGATTTTCCTGTTGGAGATGCTGCAGTGCAGCAGCTACTGCTTGAGTAATAGCAGCTTGAATCGCCGGGTCAAGCCGATTCTCTTCGTCTCGCACCGTCACGCTTCTGTCTTCGTCAGACTCGATAATCGGTTGCTCGGGGGCTACTTGGGTAGCACGTGGCCTACCACAGCGTCTTGAACTTTCTCCTCGCCCAACAGTCTTCTTAGTACCAGCCATTCGTATTCTATAGGAAAACACAAACGTCGTCACTACAGGAAATGTTTAGTACGAGGATAGTAAGGCTAACAGGTAATAACAGTGGCCAGTTGTGATTAGCTGATCACGTTACTCTCCATGTCCTTTACACTTCCCTTTGTGAGTCCACTTATGCTAGGTTCTACTTATAACAATTAGACAATCGTACATTTCACATCGTCGCATAACAAGCATTTCTATATCTAGTTATTATGTTAGCTTTCTTACTCATTCTCTACTATTCACAGGATCAACTTACACAAGGTGATCGCTTTTCTAAGCTTGCTTGGGAGACACATGGAATTCTTGGACTCGCATCTTCTTTCTTTTCTTCCTTAGGTCCCATTCTCCGTCCGAGTTTAAGCATGAAGGACGCTTATCCACTCGAACTTATGCTCTGATACCGACTTGTAAGGCCCCGTTCCCGATAACCCTACTTTGGTGTTGGATTTTCTCATAAACACAGTTCTAAAATCAGAGTAAATTAAAAACTTTGCGGAATAATTAAAAACTTCATACATCACATTACAAAACATTCATTCTTGTCTTAACATACAAATTGTGATTAATTAAAACAATCTTGACACTTCTTCGTAGATGCCAATCTCTTCCGTCCATGACATGTGTCCCTCCTCAAGCCAGCTGCCTCAATCTATTTGCCTGCGTGCATACTAAAAGTCAGCTACGCTGAGTGAGTTCTAGTTAATCATTCAACATACAATACATTCATATCCTTACTCATACGCATCCGAAGATACGTATTCATACCTTATTTACTCCTACTTCTTTCATACAAACTTTATATACATGCACACGCGCTTACATACTTTCTTTCATAAGGCCTTGTGATTTACCATAGGCTATTCTATCTCTACCATCACAGATATTATTAGGGTCTGGTCCCTTCTGTCTCAGATATTATTAGGGTTTGGTCCCTTCTGTCTCAAATATTATCAGGGTTTATTATCAAGGTCTGGTCCCTTCTGTCTCAGATATTATTAGGGTCTGGTCCCTTTGTCTCCAATAACCATACCTGTCACATCACTCGATCATACATTCATTTTCATTCAATACTTTACATATCTTATGGTCATGTATTTACGTATATGTACATATTCATTCGTGTAAACATTCCATAATAACATTCAATAGTTAGTCATACATATAACATACACATATCATACACTTACCGCTTAAGTTAAGTGTTTTAACAACTATCACAAAGGAGTATGCACACAGCCCCGAAAACATAACGGATAAAGGGGCTAGAAACTCACCTGAAGTCGGTTTCTCTAGCCATTAATAGTAATGCCCTTCTTTAGCTGTGCACGGCTAACTATATAACGTATTACGAGTGTCAAATATCCATTACTACTACTTCTTATATCTAAGTCAATGACACCCTCAACTAACGGGGGTCTGAGGGCAGCCCCCCTGGTAGCGGGGTCTAGGGGCGGCAGCCCCTAGCAGGGTCTAATGGGCGGCGCCCCTGGCTGGGGTTGAGCTGCCAGGTCAGCTTGGAGAAATTTTATTTTCATTAACAGTCCTTTAACAAAAATGCATCAGAAAATGAATTTTATAAAATTTCGCATAGAAGAATTTCGCTTCGCATGCATGGAATTTCGCTTCGCATGCATGGAATTTTGCTTCGCATGAAACTGTTTCGCTTCGCATGGCCGAGCGAAGCGAAATGACTGTTTCGCTTCTCATCGCTGTGCGAAGCGAAATGACTGTTTCGATTCTCATGGCTGAGCGAAGCGAAATGTTTGTTTCGCTTCTCATGGCTGAGCGAAGCGAAATGACTGTTTCGCTTCTCATGGCTGAGCGAAGCGAAATGCCTTCCTTTCTTCGCTTTCTTTTTTTTTTCCATTTTAAAGCCATTTTACTTCGTAGCTCCTCCTCAGGACCTGATTTTTACTCTTTCTCAACTTTCGACACATTCTGACCCCATGCACCTGATCCTGAACCCGCCTCTCTCATAGTCCGAACGCCACCTTTTTATCTGAATGTGCACCCAAGAGGTTATAACTTACCAAGTTTAGATTTTTCTTACATTTCACAACCCGATCTATTATTATATTTGTTTGCATGCCGGTTCTAACCATAAAACATAACCATTTAAACCGAAACCTACCTTTTGCTTCGGGTTCGAGTTCAGATCCGGACAATACGTGGATCTGGACGTGATTCTTGTTGTTTGATGATGTCTACACACAAGATTCTTCCTTCTTTTTACATGGATTTGGATCTGGAATGTAGAGATAAAATGTGTGTGTTCTTGAGTGTGTGTGTGTGTGGTGAAAGGTAACAAAATGGTGAAAAGGATGGAGAGGTTTGGCTTATATAGGGGCCATGGGCCCCACAACCCACTCACAATTCCGAATCCAAATATTATACAAACACTTAACACACAACTATCTTAACGACACACAGTTAAATAACAAAACTTTTCGTCATTTAATATTTAACAAAAAGTTGGATGTTACATTAGACTTTAATAAAACCAATTTTTATTACCTAACGATTTCTAAGGAACCAATTTTATGCTTGTTGTTGATTTTAAGTTGTTAGCAATCCACATTGCAATAACACAAACAAAAGTAAATCAACCATGCAAGCATAAAACATACAACCACAAGTTTATAACCATAGCCTCCTAATGTTGACTACACTTGTTGACCGAAGACAAGTGTGTCAAAAGTCTCTCCTAAGTGACTCATAAGAACATAAGCTTGTGTCGGTGAACTCCCACTTGATCCCGCATCCAAATGCACCAAGTGTTCACCCCCCGTGTTGTGGTCTCCATCCACTTTATTTGGGCTTCCTTTCTTGCATCTTCTTTTACAAAATATGTCCTAATATTTTTTCTAGTAAAAGAAATGCATCTAATCTACTTATTATTACAAACCAAATGAATGAATAAATAGATTATAAGCCCAAATAAATATTACAACCATATCAAGTGAACAAACAACCACTTAAATGAACAAACACATCAACACAATCATTCAACCAAACATAATGCCATGGATAGGTTATGAACATCTATTACACATCCAAATATGCAATAACACAATGACCGAAATGGTTCCCCTTCACCTCTTAAAACTTTCGGCCATAGAAACAACCAAACCGAAAGTCTCGGGTTTTGTCCAAACAACACAATCAATCATCCAAATGACTTAGTTTTTCAAGATTACTACATGCATGTAAAGTATAATCTTGAAAAACCATGGGGTAACCAAAACCCCTAAAATTTTCGGCCATATGGTAAAACCCCACCATAAACCCAAAAATTTTTGGGTCTAATGAAGCATGGATCCGTATAAGCGGCTCTTGATACCATTGTTGGGTTTTAACAAGATTATCAAAGTGATAAAACCTTACTTTTGCCAAAAACGCAGCATATAAATTTTTTAAATCTTCTTAATTTTAGATGTATAAAACCAGTTTTATACATGCAAAACCCAAGCCCGGATCCAAATACGAAATACATACTATCAAACACATGCATGTCACTATAAGTCCATGCATGTCAAACTACCTTTCAAGTAAACCCAAAAGAAGATGAATGAGATGGTGAAAAGTAGGCAAGAACTTCAAGGTAGGAGTTCCTCAAGCTTGTATACCCTTCAAGCCTTCAAACAAACACCTTGTAGCTAGGATTTTACACTCAAAGTTTCTTCCTCCCTTTGGCTCCTCCTTTTGGCCGAAATTATTGAGAGAGAAATGGGGAGAGAAAGTTTTGTTACTTGAAAATATTATGAGAGAATGAAAGAGTTAATTGGTCTTTCAAAATGGCACCTCACAAGTCCACCATTCACAACCTTTGCATGTACCCACTAGGGGAAATATAACAATAAAATAATAAGAGAGTTATTATCATTTTATTTTTATAACTTTCCATTAATGTGTTGTGTTATAAAACATATTACACTTTGTTATAAGTATAACACAATATAGGTAACATACTAGGTAACATTATTCACATATTGCTATTTAACCATCTTAAATAACATTATGGAATGCACTCTGTCAAAACATAAATCATCCATATGATTTATTCATTCCACAAGTACATTATATTTAGAAACCCTTTCCAAGTAACATAAGTGTCAATATTTATTTACTTATGATCATATCATATATAAACAAATATAATTGGTGTTTGTCTAGCTTATTATTGGGTATGACCCGACTTGGATCATAATGTACTAGCCACATCAATAATAATATGTGTCTTGGGCAGACCGAGTCCAACACTTTTCTTCTAGATGAAATAATTGAAGTTAACAGCAATCATCAAAAAGATGGTAAAACTGGTTTAGGGTTTGTTGAAATCCCTCCTCTTTTTTCAGAATGATTACACAATGCGACAAGACATGGTAGATCTAAAAGAAGTGGACATTAACTATCAACTGACAGTAGATTCTCCTATGACTGTTAGTAAGGTTAAAATAATCAATGAGGAGAAAGTTAAACCTGTTGATCCAAACACGACTATTAAGAAAGAAACGAATTGTTTAACTCAAAAATCTCATATTCAAAGCAATTTGGTTTTCTGTCAGACTAATAATGATGTTCTTATTGTAGATGTGTTTGAACTAGTGGTGGTTCACAAGAATGAAAATATATCTGTTGAAAATCATATTTTTTGTGAACCACAAACTGCTGAGAAATCAAAAACTGGTAAACCAAAAACGATTGCCACAATAAGGACATGTGAGAGGTTGTTTCTACAAAGATATCAAAATCATTTTCAAAATCAAGGGTTAAGGGTAAAAACTGGAAAATCTATAAATTAAAAGGTGTTGACAAGATGTTTGCTGATGAGCTCTTTCTGATAGCTCTTGTTAAACCTGAGTGTGTTGACAAGTGTATGATTGTGATCAATTGATTTTTCATACTTCTAATTCATCAGTGTACCTATAGGGGAAATGTAAAAGAGAAAATCAAAACCCCAAAAGGAATCTAAACCAGTGTTGTTTTAACAGAAGAGATTTGTCAAATATACTGGTTCTGATGTATTGAAAAATTTTGCATAGTGTTCAAATTTTGAATTTTTCCAAAAAAAAATTGAGAAAATTCAACCCTCCGTGTCTAAGCTTGTAACAAATTCATCTTCGACGTGGTTTGAATTGAGAAAATGTTTTTATTTTAATGTCAAAGGACATTTGATTGTTGATTGTCCTTACAGGAGAAGACTCAAATTGCCTGATGATTTTAACAAGGTTTCTTTAACTTTTGGGAAATTTGAGACACTTGAAAAAAAAACTAAACAACAAAGAGTTTATCTTAATTCATTGTTAAATTCTCCTAAAACATCTCACGGTTCTTATGATGTTAAATTGTTGAGACAACAAGCTGATAAACCATTACCAGCGTGGAGGCCAAATATACTATCTGCATATGCTGATCATGTTGTGGATACTGGTCGACCTAAGACTATGGTCTGGGTTCCGTTTTCTCATTAAATTATCTATTTTTTGTGCAGGGATATCGAAGAAGATCTATCAACGTCATATGGATTGTTGCTAAATCAAATTTGTTTGATAGTGGATTATCTCGGCTTATTTGATTGATAATTGCAAAGATTTAAAATTCATAAAATTTTCAATCGGCAAACTTGTTCACCATTCGTATTATTAAAATGCAAAATTTCTTTTTGGTGAACAAGATGTTCAAAAGATTTATCCATGTTGGAAGATCGTTTTTCATTTTTCATTACTTTTTCTGCAAATTTTGTTATTGTTTATATTTTTAGGGGGAGAAATTAATAATAAAATAAAGAATATTGTGTTTTTCTGTATGAAAAATATAAAAAATACAAAAATATGTTGTTAAGTTTGAAAAATATAAAACTTGAGAAATGTGATCCAACATATATGGGAAATGATAGTACATTGACCTAGCGGGCCTAACACATAGATAAACTAGACTAAAAAGTGCCGTAAGATCAATTGCATGATGTGTATGATAGGCTTAACAGATCGTATAAGTGCTGAAAAGATATAAACCTAAATGCTTGCCAAATCTAGTGGTGTTTCATCTTGATGCATAGTTAATATATATATTAAGTACCAGAAAGTTTAAAGATTGTTGTGTGTACATGCGTTATTTTTGCAAAGAAATTCAACATATTTTTCTTTTTATTTGCAAAGAAATATAACTTTATTTTTTTCTTTATTGTTCAAATCTTGTATTCTCTATTGCGTAATACTCATATTTGACCTTAGAGTCAAGATTTGGATATTCTGCTTTATTTTCTTGGTGTTTCGTATAAAACCTTGGACTTTCTCCGCGCGATAATATAGGATTATCCGAATTGATTGTTAAGGCCTTATACAGCTTCAACTTATTTTTATCTTTTTATTTTGTTAAAATGTGTCACACCCCGTTAAGCGACTTACGGAAGCGAAAACGGTAATGTCATAGACGCAACTGATATCAAATACATTGTTCATAAAGAAATATTATTAACTAATTTACAATATTTTACGTTGTTCTAACATCTTTTACAAACTAGGTGATACAATCAAAACTAGTTCTTCAACTACCTCACTTCTAACTCGAATGATTGTACCAGATTACACAGCATCGATCACAATCCAAACAGATAGCACATAAGAACTTTACTCCATTTTTCTGAATACCTGATAGCATGTTAAAAAACAGGTCAACTACAAATAGTTGGTGAGTTTTATAAGTTTTAACGAAATCAGTTCTGCATACCACATGGTCATAGTTTGTATGTACGCGCGCATGTAAGAAAATGTATTTGCGTTTGTATATGTACTTCTATGTCTTTGTATGTACATATGTATGTACATAAGTCTATGATAAAAGTTTGAAATTACGATAAAATCGTGACTGTTCGTTCGTACTACGTGCCTTCATTTTCCACGTAAACCAACCACTGTGGCTCTCTTTCCGCCCACAACGGTTTCACTTAAGGTCAACCATTACACCGAATTTATATACGCATATATATATATCTAGTATTTCCTACGCTATAGTATTTCTTATGCCTATCCACATAGTATGCATATATATATATATATATATGGAGAGGATCAAGAGAAAACTCACCTTTAGAGAGAAAACTTAAAAACTCCTAAAGAATTATTTTTAATTAAAAATAAAAAAAATATTTTCAAAATTCTGTTTTATCCATTATTCTTATATTTTTTTATATTTCACTCGAAAAATATAAAAAAAATTAAAAAAACCGTTGTAATGCACATACGTATTACTATGCAATACCGTTGTATTACACATGTGTATTACTATGTATTTTTGAGTTTAATAGTGTTTTATTACATATATTCAATATTTGTGTATTGTATATGTGTAGTAGTGTTGTATTATATGGAAAAAAATAATAAAATAAAAGTCGATGTGGTGCACATGTGCGTTAATGTTGTATTACACATATGTACTAATGTGTATTCGATGTGTGTATTAGTCTTATATTGCATATATACAATGGTGTGTATCAAATATGTGCAATAGTGTTGTATTCTATGCAATACAAACACTTTTGCATATATGCAATGCACACTATCACACATGCGTACTATACCGATGAGGTTACCGACAAGTTTTTTTTTGGAACCAATAACAATATATAAGAATAATGGAAAAAAAAGAAACTTCAAAAAAAAATTTAAAAATAGTTTTTTGGAAGTTTTTAAGAGTTTTTAAGTTTTCTCTTTAAGAGGAGTTTTCACTAGAACCCACCCCTATATATATATATATATATATATATATATATATATATATATATATATATATATATAGACACACACACACACATATACACGTATAATCTATTTCACGTATCATCAATCACTGTGGCTCCCCTTCGCCCACAATATGCATAATCAAATTATTTTCTTGGCATTCATGCCATAATCAAATTAGTTTGTTTAGTTGCAGCAGAACTTGGCTCATAGGCCATACTCAACTTTAGTTTATTAAGAACTTGGCTCATAGGCTATACTCAACTTTAGTTTGTTAAGTTGCAGCAGAACTTGGCTCATAGGCCATACTCAACTTTAGTTTGTTACTATTGTGACCCCCCTTCCGCCCACAATAGCCCCATGATCACCACAGACCACGTTATCCCCATGGCCATTACAGACTGCGTTGTTTCCCAAATTAGTTATGTTTAACATTACATAATGAGTTCTTATAAACATGTTGTCACGTGTAATTTCATTATGTTTTGTCATTCGCACTATCTCCACCCAATATATCAATCAACGATAATAATTACCTTTCATCATGTAAGACCCCGAATCCCGAGAATCCTACAGTTGGTAATCACATCTAAAATTTCACCAAAAATTTAAAACCACACAATTCGTTTTATTAAAAATAGTTTAGAGTAATAAACAGCGAAAATTAGTAAGTATTAAAAATTCCCAAAACCGGGAAGAAGTACCATACAATAAACAGTGGAAAAGTTAAGTATTTAAAATCCCAAAACCGAATATAAAGTAAAGTGTTTGTTTTATTTTAAAGTTCTTGTCTAGAAATGCCTTCAACTCTCCGAGTAACCTCCAACACGTCCAGGCGGTAACATCCATTCCTTAACCTGAAAGTCAAACTAACATACACACAAAGTCAGCTTGAGCTGAGTGAGTTCACGTTTTAGTAAACAACATTCATAATTCGTTTCAAAAGTTATAGATATAAAACAATATAGATAATAATGGGAAAATGAATAATTAAATAATTAAATAATTCAATAAATAAATAAATATAAAAATAATCACCAAATAATCTATCCACGGTCGAACATGGGTACACGGGCCTCCCCACCATGAGTCAAAACTCGAGTAATATATTTGACCCGGATGCGGTAAGACATAGGCACGTGACACAAGCCTCTCCACCACTAGTCAAACCCGAGTAATATATTTGACTCGGTCACGGCTTACAAACCAGAACACGTGATACGGGTCTCTCCACCATGAGTCAAACCCGAGTAATATATTTGACCCGATCACAATTTAGCAAACGACGGGCCTCTCCACCACGAATCACGAGACACAAGGTTAAGGATCCGAGTAATATATTTGACCCGCCTAAATGATGATTACGCCACACGGACCTCTCCACCACGGGATTTAAAAACCCGAGTAATATATTTGACCCGGCCATAACCACCATGCACACTCACATCAATAGGCCTACTTACATAAATCTTAGTCGCAAAGAACTAAATGTTATCAACAATCGTATGCTATAGAGTAATATATATAAGTCATTCCAAAATGTGGACCAATACAAACAGGTCTACACTTATTCAACTTCTACCAGCCCTAATAACATCCTTGAGTCTAGACCATAAGCAATATATATATAACCTTAATGAATTTATGACCAAAACGAGTCTAGAATAGTTTTAAGGCATAGAATATAATTCACACATAGCTTCATAAATCCACAAATACAAATAAGGCTATGTAATACCATCCAAATAGTTTAAACGAGTAAAATCAGGTAAAATTGTAATAGGGTGTGTATGCTAGCCCCAAACGTAAAAGGATTAAAAAGGGCATCATGAAACTCACCTGACTCGAGTCACGCAAATACCAATGAGTTAGAGAACCTCAAAGCCAATCCACAAATCCAAGCCTGTTGGATTGCACACAAAGCTTACTAACTAAACCGTACTGACTCGTTTATCCTACGAGGCGTCCTAACATGATTTGATGGACCTAAAGCCTCAACCATTATAATACCATTTACATCAGCCCCCGAGGCCATGTATTTACCAAAACCACCCTTAGTTAATTCTGGGGACAAAGGATTTCCAAACTACACCTGAAAGTTGTTAATTTTATCGAATGCGCGTGTTAACGAGTTGTTTGTGCACTTAGCAACCAACTCAGCCCCGTGTGGACCAAACTTAGTATAATTACAGCCAATAAGTCCACATGACACTACACGAGTTGAATGGTTCAGTAATTCGCATGAACAACGCACAAACTACCAATTAAACGCGAATTTGCGTTGTACCGAGCCGTTTGAGCAACCGACAACCAATTCAGCCCCGTTAACTAAAAAAAATAGTTTTTCACAGCAAACAAATCATACCGAGGCTGCAACATCCAAAATGGTCATTAATTCCCTCAAACAACACGCTAGACGTAACAATTGACAAACTAGACAACCGAAACCTAGTTTTCACACCATCAACAATTGACCAATCTAACGAACGCCATAACTCATGATACTGGAGTATGACATATATGACATACCTAGGAAGATGATGGAGCAAAAACTTCACTTAAAACAGCCCCGAAAGGACCTCAATTGGACAGCCACTGGTTAAGTCCTAAACCGAAAGAATTGATCAATATCGAGTATAAGGAGCAGATTTTAGCATGCAAAGATGTATTTTATTACATATGAAAATCAAAGGAATAAATTATGAAATTTTTACCAGAGTTGTATAAATGTCTTAGGTTTTTAAAAATAGTTTTGTTATATTTTTCCAATGCACACAAAAATCATAAAAATTCCTCCAATACAGAAAGGTGCGCGTAGCTATTTCAGTGCGCAGCAAGAGTGTTTTATTTGTTTAAAAATCATTACCAAACCAAATTAAATGATTCCAATTATGTTGTAATTTTAACTCAAAATATGAAGTTACAGAAGTAGAACCAAGTAATTTGAACTTGTCAAAAAAGAGTTATGATATCGGGAAGACAGACCAGAATCCGTCACCCCTCATCAGCTTTGACACACAGTTTTATAAAATCATAAAAACCATTCAAATCTTGTACAAAAACTACAAATTATATTTTTTGTGGAAACTGGACTAAAAGTATAACATCATGGAATCAAGAATCGATCAAAAACAATAAATTCTCATTGAGTTACAGACCAAACAATAAACGAGTACGAATCTGTCAGAAACTGTTATAATCAAAACTCAACCCTAACGTGTTCAACAGAGGGTTTAATGGTGAAAAAGAGTTATATTATGATAGAACTGACCTTGAATTAGACTCGAGAGGCCAGTAAATGGCTGGAACCTGCAAGAAAATCGAGGAGGAGCCTCCTTGCTTTTGCCGATTAGAATTAGGGGGGAAGGGTTAGGGTTTTTTTTATTGTCATAATATAAAAGTTACATCTAGGCGCTCCAGCTTTTAGAAATGTAATACTTGGAGGAGTGGTTAGGAAATTTAACTCACGAGAACGACCAGGAGGTCCCTAAAAATGCCAGAACGGGTCTCGGTTAAAGATACAAACTTACAAGGCATAAGTCCTTTTAACGAAAATTTACGGGCGTTACAAGTCTACCCCCCTTAAAATGAGATTCATCCCCGAATCCTTCTATACAAGAATGAGTGCAGATGGAGACAAATCCTAATCATCTAATCACACGAGAAACAGAACAGATAAAACCCTAAGGGCACAAAGCCTACAAACAGGAACAAAGCCCGTAGCTTAACAAGTAAAATGGAAACCCGGAGTGACAACATGCTACGCCCCAGCTAAAAAATTACGTGCAAAGCGTTCGAGAGGATGAGAAATGAACGGGAGAATTTAAGGAATGAGATGAACTTTAACACTCTTGACACGAGCATTAGCCATATCCTATCCCTACAAAGATAGAACCCTAAGCCAGTCAAGCACAGGTAACGTTTAGAACATGGAAGGTAATGGTAAATTGCTAATAACGTTGATCAAGTGTTATTAATCGTTTACTTTACCCGCCCGTCCTAAGCTAACCATATTAGCATCCTATCTAGCACTTAAGCAATTATACACATAATGAAACCCTAAGGCTTATAAAGATGATTAACAAATAAAATTACCTCTTGAGGTGCAGCTACTCGTGATTGGCATTTCTAGTCCCTTCTTTTTCAGTTCGAGTCCAAACATTCAAGAATGCTCGGATCCCTCGAACCATGGCACTGATACCAACTTGTAAGACCCCGAATCATGGGAATCCTACAGTTGGTAATTACATCCACAATTTCACCAAAAATTGAAAACCAAACAATTCGTTTTATTAAAATAAGTTCCGGGTAATAATGTCACACCCCATTGAACGATTTGCGGAAGCATAAAATGGGAATGTAACAGACACCTCTGGTATCAACCACGTTGTTTATAAAGAACAATACAAACTAGTTTATAATATTTTACATCGATCTAACTTTGTTTACAATTAGGTGATACAAACTAAATCCAGCCCGTTAAGCGACTTTACTTCTTACTAGCACACTTGCATCAATTCACCCAGCATTGATTGCAAGTCAAACACGTACCACATTGACATTCTAGCCCAAGTCTGGTATACCTGAAAAACATGTTAAAACGGGTCAACAACAAATAGTTGGTGAGCTTCACGAGTTTCAAGAAATCAGTTGTGCATACAACAATCACATTTGTAAATACGCAAGTATGTATGAATGTACGTTCACAAGTACGTTTGTTTGTATGTTTATCATGTAACTATGCTAAGCTAAAGTGAAGCCTTGACTGTTTGTGCTGCGTGCATCCATTTCCCACGCTCAATCAACCACTGTGGCCCCCTTTCCGCCCACAACATGCCCCGAGTAGCTATGTCTAACACTACATAGCGTGTTTCTATAATTATGGTCATGTGTGTTAGGACTTATATTCTAGACCGACGCATTGAATTATTATTATTATGGGTGAAAATAATTAATATTTTTTCTCTCAACCAAGGGTGGATGGCTTGAAGACCAAGTCATGCTAGACTAGTATAAATAGATGTATTTTTTAATTTGTCTAGTATGAGTGTATTGTGTATTGTGTGAGATCTTGGGTTTCATCTCTTAAAGAGAGCCGCCGCCTCCAGGATGAGCTCTAATAGATGTGGCTAATCTTTATTGTATGTATGTGTGTATGTATGAGTTCTTTGTATGACAACCTTGTGACTAATGAAATCATACTGCCACTTCTTTATGTTTGTGTTTCGATTACATATAATTGTTCATCCAGCTTATTGTTCATTGTAATCGATTCAGGCTCTCTCCCAAACACCACTCACCCGTCCAAAACAACTTTCAAGAGTGAATACAATTTGATCTTAGCTCAGATCCGAGCTCCACCGTTTTTAAAGACCATTATTCACGCTTCTGCATCGGGGCTCAGGTTTTGTCAGTTGGTATCAGAGCGGGTTACCGAATCGTTCAGACTAACCGCTGAATCTGATTCATCTCGCTCTTGAATCCACCATGGACATTAAACCGATGAAGTTTGGTGAAAATTTTTAGGGTTTTGAAATTCTTTGATGATTTGGGTAAAATTTATGTGGATTAATGTTTGGGTTGATGACTCGTTCGTAGATTCAACATCAATTTCATGTTTATTTGGTTATATCGGTCCTAATATGATGTAACAGTGTTTTTAGCTTGATTTGGGGCAAAACTGTTATTGAAGATGATTTTCAGATCTGTAACGGCTGTTGATAGATTGAAGATAGATGGTTGATATCGAGATGACTATGATATTGCTACAACGATTAATTTCAGATGACGAAGCTTGGTTCTTAATCTGAAAATTAGGGTTTTATATGCTCGTAATTGTTTTTGATATGAGTGTGCTGCTTGAACAGTAAAGGGAATATTGAAGAACATTGTTGCTGGTACAATCTGATATGTAGAAGTCAAGAATGAACAGGTACTAGGAGCAATCTAATCATTGTTTGTAGCAATAGATGGAAGATGCAAAGGGAATAATTAAGCAGGTTCTGTATTGGAAAATCATTGATTGATGATGTAGAACAGAAGTCTAGATGTCTCGAGCATGATAAGAATGGTCTCGAGTATGTAAAATGACTAAGTGTTGCTTCGAGCACAGCTTATCTCGACCATATCTTGTATCGAGCACATCAAGTTTGGATTCGAGCACATGACACCCAGAGCACATCCTTGTTTATCTCAAAACAATCTATCTTTTGGTCTCGAGCACACATTGTTTTACTCAAGAAAACCTTCTTTGAGCACACTTTTGCTCCTGAGCATGCTCATGAAAAGAAAAGAAAAATACAAGTGTTTTCGAGCACACTTTTGCTTTTGAGCATGCTGAGGAATAGAAAGGAAAAACACAAGTGTTTTCAAGCATGCTCGATGAAAGACAGAAAAACACAAGTGTTTTCGAGCATGCCCTTGAGCATGCTCGATGAGAGACAGAAAAACACAAGTGTTTTCAAGCATGCCCTTGAGCATGCTCGAGTAAAAAAAAATTGAGTATGCTCGTGAAGGGATTTAAAGGACTTATGTGTGCTCGTGAACTGATAATCCATGCTCGTAAATGAATTACAAGTTTTGAAGAAACTTTTGAAATATTTGGTGCCATTGACCGTTTGACCAAGCCGATCTTTATGGAAGATATATACCAAGGGTATTTTGGTAAAGTTTATCCAATCATCAACAAGAAAAAGGAACTCAAAGCCTAATCAATTTTTCACGACTTTATCAAAGAGCTTTACAAGAACAAGTGTTGACCAAGCTTACGGATTTAATCACTTATGAGTGTCAACCAACATAATGTTTTGTTTATCTTTTTTATTACAGAATCAACAATCTTGATAAGGATGGTCAAGATTGTTTCACCTACACTTGTTTTGAAGACACATTTTTAAAGACAATTGCAACGAAATTGGGGGGGGGGGGGGGTAAAAATTCTTGAATTTCATTGCAAATCCTAGCTTCAAATCAAGCGAAAAGACTCAAGTTAATGAAAAGTTGATCAAGATCAATAATCCAAGATTCTTTACAGACGTTTCTTTGTTTGTGAGTTTTCAGATTTCCTAGTACAGTTGAGAAGATAGAGTCATCACTAGTAACATGGTGAACGGATGATCAGTAGAGTTTAACCTTCTATGAAAACAGTCACTTGACAATCTAGAATGGGTTATGGTTGACTTGAATGCTATCTTGATTCAGGGAAAGGTTTGAAGATGAGTTACAAGGGAAGAAACGGGTTTGAAGAATGGAAGATTATTTGATGATCACATTGAGTTTATTTCTTTTTGTGATGACCTTGTTACTTGAAGTTGATCTTTGAAATTCAAAGCCTCGTTCATATGCCCATAAAAATGAATCCAGAAGTGATTTAGGAGAAATGATCTAAAATGAACAACGGGAGAAGCTTAACGTGAGAGGGAGAATTTCAACGAAATACAACGAGTTTTTGAGGTGATCATGGAAAAAAATTCGATGGCATCAGTCTAAGGGGGAGATTGTTGGGACTTATATTTTAGACCGACACATCAAATTATTATTATTATGGGTGAAAAATAATTAATATTTTTGGTCCCAACCAAGGGTGGATGGCTTGAAGACCAAGTCATGCTAGACTAGTATAAATAGATGTATTTGTTAATTTATCTAGTATGAGTGTATTGTGTGAGATCTAGGGTTTTATCTCTTAGAGAGAGCCGCCGCCTCCAGGATGAGCTCTCCTGGAGGTGGTTTATTTTTATTGTATGTATGTGTGTACGTATGAGTGCTCTGTATGACAACCTTGTGACTAACGAAATCATACTGCCACTTCTTTATGTTTGTGTTTCGATTACATATAATTGTTCATCCAACTTATTGTTCATTGTAATCGATTCAGGCTCTCTCCCAAACACCACTCATCAGTCCAAAACACCTTTCAAGAGTGAATACGATTCGATTCTAGCTCAGATCCGAGCTCCACCATTAATAAAGAGTGAATACGATTCAATGTGCAAACGGGATAATGTCTCAGCAAACCGTGCTGGCCGCGCCTGGGTTTGTCAAACCAATAGTACTATTCACAAGCCACCTGCTCGAAGTTAATCACTGTGTTACTGGGGATTTTCGAGTGTTAGCACTTAGTTAATTCCCATCATCAATCAGTTCAGAGTATATATAGATATGTATCAACATGTTCTTCACCCCAAAAGTTCGTAAAAGTAGTTTAAAAGTGGGGTCATGAAACTCACGGTTTAGAAGACAATCAGCACAGCGGTACAGTGTAAGTTCGGAGTTGTTTTAACTCGTTCACTGGTCCCTATAATGAATATTATAATAATATTAATATTTTAATATTATTATAATCTCAATACTAAACTGGGTTGTGTATCTAATCTGGGTATAGCTGTTATGCCCAGAAAGTATCAATAGGCTTAGATTGTGATGTTGTTCAATGTCTAATCTTCTCAACCTCCTCAGGAAACGGCTAAGTATGGACTTCGAGCAAGTTTAGACTATCGAGCATGGTTTTACTACTTCGAGCAAGGTATTCAGAACCATTTGTGGTTGATTCTACTAAGTGTTAAGGCTTCGAGCAAGCTACACTTCAACGAGCAAGAGTATTCTTCTATCGAGTATGGATTTCCAATCGAGCAAACGGCTTGATCATACAAGTATTAACCAAGTGTTACGAGCACAGGATGTTCAAGCACATGGGGACAAGCATGGATGCAATAAGAAGATGTCATATGTTCAAAGCAAGGACTTCGAGCATGGTTCAGTTCCCCGAGCAAGATTTACATCCGAGCATGCTAAAGATTGTTTAATAAGTTTCTTTAGACAAGACTGAAGACATCAAGAAGAATGAGCTTGCTCGATGGGCTAGTTCGAGCAAAGCATGGATTAGTCAAGAGGAATGAAGCTTGCTGGAAGAGAATATCTTCACTGAAGATATTCTAATTAATGTATGCTCGAAGACATTCATCGAGCATACCTAGCATAGTGAGTCTGCTCGAGCAAGATACTTATCATGCTCGAAGACTCTTACACTTGTATTTGTTTTTGTCTTTAATTATGTAATATTTAGGACTTCTAGAAGGAAGGTCATGGTCTATAAATAGGATCCTAGGTTTCCATTTAAGGCATAGATAACAACGCAAAAAACGCATTACGAGAAAACATTCCAAAGAATATTCTCATTGTTTCCTCGTACCGCCGCCGCCATCACGAAACCCTAGACATTCCATTTACTGTTTCATTGAATGATGCATTTATTACAGTAAATCTTTGTTTTTGTATTTGCTGGCACTGAATATTTATTGTTTTTTCGTTTGTTATCATATCACACCTTCGTTCACATCCGTTGGATATCCTGATTCCGCCGATATATTCAATAGGCCTTTGGGTTATTGAGTCTGTGTGTTCTTGTCAACCTTTCTAAGGTTTGCACCTGACTCTCGGTCCTGACAAGTGGTATCAGAGCTTTGGAAGCTCACTGAAGGCCACGGGACTGAAGGTTTGTGACAAAGCTTGAAGCTTTACTCTGTTTGCCTGCATCAAAGTTCAGATCTGCTGAAATGGAAGACCAGGAAGTTTCTACGAGCAAGATTCCAAGACTTATTGGACAAGAGAACTTTATAAAATGGAAGGTGCTTTTCGAAGCCGTTGTAAACTACAATGACCTAGAACTCTGGACATCTATTACAGAGGGAAACTATGTTGCTTCCACTGCTGCAAACAACAGTGCCACTGTAGATCTAAAAATGAAGAAAAGAGATGACAAAGCACTATCTATGCTGAAGCTAGGTCTGTCTTGGGAAATATTGACAACTGTCAATCATCACAAAACTGCTAAAGATATGTATGATACAGTTATTGATATGTTTGAGGGCAACACAGAACTAAGAGACATTAAGAAGGATAGACTGAAGCAACAGCTGGATAGATTCAAGTTCAAAGATGGTGAAAGATTAAAATCAGTTTTGCAAAGGTTCATGGTGATTGTGAATGATATAAGAACATTTGACCTGCAAATCTATGATTTTGAGTTATACAAGAAGCTTCTGTCATCTTTGTCTGGTGAATGGACAATGGTATACAGCCAGCAAATTCATCAACGAAAAGGCCAATTCCCAACTTTAAGTTGGATGATGTGATAGCATTCCTCAAAGCGGCAGAACATGAGATGATTGAGAATCACATGATTAGAGAGGATAAGCCCAGTTTTTCAATGAACAATGCTCTTGTAGCACCGATGGGCAATCTCTCTGTCAAGAATCAGCAACCAATTAGTAAAGAGCCTTCTGAGACAAATTCAACATGTGGTGGACAGACAAGATTCAATGTCCAGTTGATAGAAGATGATGCTGCCTCAACAGCAAGTGGACAGTCTACATTTGTGCAGAACAATACAAGCCAGGGAACTTATTACCAAGCATTGTTCTCAATGTTTACTGATTCTTATCATGCATTTGTGGCCAAGAACCTGATCAACACAAGCATTGTGAAGGAAGACCTTGAGCAAATTAATGCTGATGACTTAGAAGATATGGACATCAAATGGCAGGCAACCATGTTAGTTGTGAGAAGCAAGAGACTGTTCAACAAGACAGGAAGAGCAAGCTTCAATGGATCCAATGAAAGAATAGGTTTTGACAAATCAAAAGCCATCTGCTACAACTTTCAACAACCTGGACACTTCGCCAGAGAATGCAATATGCCCAAGCAAGTGGGAAATCAAGTGAATCAAAATCAGTTTTACCAGAATCAGAATCAAAACTTCCAACATCAGAGAAATCAGATCACCAATCAAAACCCATATCAGAACCAGAATAGACCCCAGCAGCAACCTTTTCAGTCTCAAAGAAATATCCAGCTACATATTCACAATAACCAGAACAAAGTCAATCAAAATAATGTGAATCAGGTTAGAGATCAAGGGAATGTTGCAGTCACAAGGGTACCTCAAGATGGGAAGTTTGACTGGAGTAACCATGAAGCAGAGATGGAAAAAAGCAAATGTTGCTTTCATGGCCAAGGTGCAGGACAAACCAGAATCTTCAAATGCACAGGTACATTCGGATATCTCTATTTCTGATCTTCTATTAACAATTGATGAGCTTAATCGGGAAATTGGAAAGTGGAAGTCAGAATGTGGGAGAAAAGAAGCTTTTCTGAATGCGTATGAGACCAGTGAGGCAACCTATGAAAACCAAATCAAGGGCTTAGAAGAAGACTGTAGGCAAGCATACAGAACTCAATCAAGAATGACTGTTGAAATTGTAAGGCCCCGTTCCCGGTAACTCTACTTTAGTGTTGGATTTACTCATAAACACAGTTCTAAAATCAGAGTTAATAAAAACTTTCGCGGAATAACTAAAACTTAATGCGTTACATTACAAAACATCAAATCATGTCTTAACATACAAGTTGTCTTTTCATAAACATTAACATAAAATAGTTATGACACTTCTTCATAGATGCCAGTCTTTTTAGCTCGTGCCATGTGTCCCTCCTCAAGCCAGCTGCCTCAACCTTTTTGCCTGCGTGCATACTAAAAGCCAGCTACGCTGAGTGAGTTCTAGTTAATCAATTTACATACATTACATTCATACCACACTCATACGTGTCCGAAGACACGTATTCATACCTTATTTACTATCACTTCTTTCATACATACTTTACATACATACATACATTCTTACATACTTTCTTTCATAAAACCCTATGGTATACCATAAGCTATTATCTTAAACATCACAGATATTATAAGGATCTGGTCCCTAATATCACAGATATTGTAAGGGTCTGGTCCCTAACATCACAGATATTATAAGGGTCTAGTCCTTAACATCACAGATATTATGAGGGTCTGGTCCCTATCATCTTCGATATTATGAGGGTCTGGTCCTTAACATCTCAGATATTATGAGGGTCTGGTCCCTTCTGTCTCGAATAACCATACCTTATCATACGTGCATACTTTACATATATTCTAGTTATAAATATATATACATACACGTATCATACACTTACCAATCAAGTATGTGTATTATCTACCACATAGGAGTATGCACACAGCCCCGTAAACATAACAGATAAAGGGGGCTAGAACTCACCTGGAGTAGGTTTCTCTCGCCGTTATTGGTAATGCCCTTCCTTGGTTGTGCACGGCTAATTGTACAATACATTACGCCTGTTAATTATCCATTACTACTACTTCCTACATCTAAGTTAACGAGACCCTCAACTAACGGGGGTCCGGGGGCAGCGTCCTTGGTAGCGGGGTCTAGGGCGGCAGCCCCTAGCAAGGTCCAAGGGGCAGAGCCCCTGACAGGTCAGCTTGGAAAAATTTTATTTTCATTAACAGTCCTTTAACAAAAATGCATCAGAAAATGAATTTCAAGAAATTTCGCATGGAAGAATTTTGCATGGAATAATTTCGCTTCGCATAACTTTTTCGCTTCGCATGGCTGTGCGATGCGAAATATTGATTTCGCTTCGCCTGGCTGTGCGATGCGAAATCGACTTATGCAAAAATACCTCCTTTTCTTATTTTTTTTTTTGCCATTTTAAGCCAAATTACTCCGTGACTCTTCCTTATGACCCGATTTTACCCTTTTTATGGGTTTTGGGTCATACCAACTTTGTATACCCGTGTTTTATGAGGTCCGAACATCACATTTTTGTCCTATATCATACCCGTAAGGTTATAACTCACCAAGTTTATGGTTTTCTTACATCTAACAAACCGATCTATCATTATATCTGTTTGCATGTCGATTTTAACCATAAACTTAACCCTTTGGCCGAAGCTTACCTTTTGTTCTCGGGTTCGGTTCAGATCTGAAACAACTCGAGGATCTGGACGTTATTCTTGTTGTTTTATGGTGTTTACACCCACGATACGTTCTTCCTTTAACACGGATTTGGATCCGGAATGTAGAGGGAAAGTGTGTGTTCTTGAGTGTGTGTGTTGTGAAAGGAAGTAAAATGGTGAAAGGAATGAGGGGTTGGGTTTATATAGGGTGGTTATGGGCCCCATAACCCACTCACAATTCCAAATTCAATATTATCCAAACACTTAACACACGACTAATTTAATGACACACAGTTAACAACAAAAGTTTCCGTTATTTATTATTTAACAAAAGTTGGATATTACAGAAATTGAGGGATTGAAGAAGATGTATGCAGATGAGAAACTTAAGAATGCTGAACTGATAATTGAAATGGATTTCCTAAAGAACCTAGTGTCTACTGGAAACATAGTTGGATTTGAAGACAAAATGACAGATGAAGAGAAGTACAAGAAGGTACCACCACCTTTTTGTGATAGTTATCTACTAAGAGTAGACAAGGAGAGTAGGAATGAGTATTTGAAACAGTTCAAGAATGTGTTTGAAGACAGAACTGAGTTTGTAAAGAGGTATGAAGATTTAACTGTTGATGACAAGGGAGAGTTTGTGATAAAGAAGAATGAGAAACCAAAACAGAATGAGCTTGAAAAGAAAGAAGAATCAAAGAAGAAATGATGTGAATACTCCAGTGATGGAAATACTTGCAGTTGTGGTAGTACCAAATTATCAAAAGGCAAGAAGAAAAAGAAGGGATCGAACAAGAAGAAAGATGAAAAGATTCCACTATTGCCAAAGATAACTCCCAAGATGAGGAAGCATCATGAACAGATGAAGAGAGAGCATGTGGTATTTGACATTTGTGCCAGACCTCAACCACAGAACAGAAATGAGCAATCTTCAAGCTACTCATATGATCAACATCCTCCAATCTATACAGTTTTCTCTAATCATGAATTGTTTGATATTGGAGATGTGGATTATGTACCAAAAGGGTTTCAGTAGAAGACAAAGAAAGAGTTAAATGAATGGAAAGACTATATGATTGATCAGATTGAGAACAACATTAAGTCACCAGTTGTGTCTGTTGGAACATACTCGGACTCAGAAGAAGAATGTGAAGTAGTCTATGAAGATCCACGACCAATTCCACTTCCAACTCCTGATGAATCTCCAATTGAATTTGATTTGCAAACTGATACACTTTGTGACTCATAATCTAACTGATTCTCTTATGTGTTTGTGCAGGAACAGTCCATGAATTGCAATGATGTATGGTATATGGACAATGGTTGTTCCAGGCACATGACCTTTGACAAGGAAGCACTCATCAATTATGAAAGAAAGTATGAAGGTCTAGTTGCTTTTAGGAGTGATGAAAATGGGGGGAAGATTGTTGGAAGAGGCACACTCACTAATGGCAAGGTATCCTTTGAGAATGTGCTGCATGTTGAAGGACTACAATATAATCTACTCTGCATTTCTCAAGTTTGTGACAAAGGGTACAAAGTGGCTTTCAATGATGAACACTGCCTAATCCTAAAGCCCTGAATTTGTGATTCCAACTGAGATGATTATGATGATGGCTCCAAGAAATGGCAACCTCTATGAGCTTATAATGAATACTGCTACATTCAGGGGTGGTTCATGTTTTGTTTCAAAAGCCACTGAAAGTGAAACTAAATTGTGGCATAGGAAGATGTGTCACGTCAATTTGAAGAATATGAACAAGCTAGTGAAAGGTGAACATGTTGTTGGCCTTCCCTCCAGAGAGTGTAAGCTTGAAGAAAAATGCACATCTTGCCTAAAGGGAAAACAACACAAATCCTCTCACAAAAGCAAAATGATAAATACCATTGATGAGGTATTGGAACTGATTCACATGGATCTCTTTGGTCCGGTGAGTGTTCCAATTATTGGAAAGAAACGATACTGCCTGGTGATGTGCTGAAACGCGGTCTATAAAAACCTAACCTACTTAGACACTCTAGTTTTAAATTTATAAATCTTGACTCTCCTAATGATAGACCACTAGACAGGCAAGTGTACCTATCGACTATAGTAAAGCCTAATGAAGTCCGGATGTCGAACCCACAGGACACTAGCGACACCTAAACTAGACTCTAACTAAATTAAACTAAACTGAATTAATTGATTTTTATGTTTTTTTATTATTAAATATAAATTAAAAAAATACTTAAACTAAAACTGACACGGAACAAATCGGGGTGAAACTTATATAGGGGAAATAACTACCTAGGTAAGGAATCCAACTAGTCAACTTGGAAACTCTTGGAATTGGATTTATGATTGGTAGCCGGATTCTAAAAATATGAAAATTAAGGAATAACTAAAGTATGCTAGATTACCTCCCGGTCTCACCAACAATACCTAAGAACCCTCAATATCATGTAAAGCTCAACGGTTTAATGGTTCAGATCACCTCCCGTTCTCACCTTACCTAACTATGCAAAGGTACCCAAAAATTAAATCACCTCCCGGTCTCTCTAATCACAAAACACCCTAAGGCGTAAGGGGTATTCTTATTAAATTCGGTTATAATTCTTATCTGTAAGAATCTAAAGAAGTCTAGGGTAACTCACTCCCGTGCAATCACTACCCAAACCCGCAAAAGACCAAAACAGATGACACTTAATTACCTCGCGGTCTCTCAAGTGGCAGAATATAAGGTATCTCTAAACTCTCAATTACTGTTCCTATGGTAAATGTTAACAATAAACCATAAACTAGTTGTAAACACACAGTAAACAACCTAATACGCATCCATACATGAAAGACGTTCACAAAGACGCATATGGAATAATAAATTAATCATAAATTAATACGAAATACGCATACGCATCATAACCAAAGACAATAAAAACTTTTACCAAAGCATGAACCAATCAATAAACAATCCAAAACCGAAAACAAAACAAGTCTAACAAGTATTCATCCAAACCCAGGTAGTTTACAGGTTTAGCCGCACATAATGATTGATGAAACAAAGATAAAATATAAGTTACGGTTTATCGTAAAACAAATAATATTAATTAAGCTACCTGTCTGTGAGCTTAAATTAATTGAGCTGCCTACCTGCTAGCTTATTAATTCACTCTTTCATGATTTGACTTTATGGTCCGTTAGATTCTCTTTCAGCAGCTAGGCTGCCTGCTTGTCTAACTTTTTTCTTTTTTCTTGCTTCCGATTCCCGCAGCCGTGAACACCTCCAAGTGCTTGAGTGATTGCTTTCTAAATTTGTTCTCTTTCTTCCCAGTTCCGCCGCACAGGGGGCGGCTCCCCTCTATGGTCCGTAAACCCTCTTCTACCGTGTCCCCTCTCTTGATGTCCTCTAACATTATTCTTTATTTAATTTTGAATTTACCCTCTCGATGACCTAAGCCCATCAATAGATGCCATGTCCGGTCCAAGGTCTCATTGCTTTTCTTTCACTTGGGCCTTTCTTAATTTTTCTTTAGATTTTATTTAAAATTCACTTTTCTGGATTAGCTTTGGCCCTACATTTAATATAGAATGAATTACAATATAGAGAATTCAACTTAACTAATAACAATACGAACAAATTCAGCAACGTTCATGGTGTAAAACTTTTACCCATCATTTCTTTATTATATATTATTTAGGTAAACAAGTCTCATAATTAATATATAAAATTAATTCTTAACAACAAAAATGATAACTATGATAGATATAATTTGTTTGAACGCTCCACTCATCGGTTTCATGTTTAGTAAAAAGAATCCGTTTAAACTCGTTTGATCATGAAACTTATAAAATCTAAATATGAATCAATTAGGCGAATTATTTAATCAAAACAAACCTATAGTTATTTCAAAGTGTAGGAAATATTTATAAAATATATATATAATTTAGCCCATATCACCTGGTAATCACAGATGACTACTCAAGATTTACTTGGGTTTACTTCATGAGTAGCAAGGATGAAACCCCTGAGTTGATCAAGACTTATTTGCTGAAGATGGAAAATCAACTTGAAAGGAAAGTTAAGGTCATTAGAAGTGACAATGGAACAGAATTCAAGAATGGATTAATGAAAGAAGTATGCACTTCTAAGATTATCTCTCAATAGTACAGTGCTCCAAGAACTCATGAGCAGAATGGTGTTGCAGAGAGAAGAAACAAGACATTGATTAAAGTTGCAAGGACCATGATTGCTGATGCAAATCTGCCAGTCACATTCTGGGCAGAAGCAATCAACACTACCTGCTATGTGCAGAACAGGGTTCTACTAGACAAGGCTCAAAATAAGACTCCATATGAGGTTATCTTCAAAAGAAAACCCTATGTGAAGTTTTTAAAGCCTTTTGGATGCAGATGCTCACTTTTGAATACAAAGGACTATCTAAATAAATTCCAGTTAAAATCACTGGAATGTTTCTTTATGGGCTACTCATCTCATTCAAAGCTTATAGAGTCTATGTGAAGGAGCATATGGTAGTCATTGAGTCTTCAGATATCATCTTAAATGAAAACCATTTCAATAAAGTTGAAGGACCCAAATGGCTCTTTGATTTGGAGAAGATGATCAAATCCTTCAAGATTTATAATGAAGACACGGATGACAGCATGTACAGAACAAGTGTTGATGACAAAGGAAAACAGAATCAACTTGATCTGGACAAACTGTGGTCATCAGTTGCTCCTGAGACAAACGGATTTACTTTTGAAAGAAGCAATCAAGGAGCATGTGAAATGGATATCACTGGACAAGAAGTTGCAGTTGAAGTTTCTAATGAAGGACCAAGTGATCTGGAGAGTGAACCTATCCAAAGTCAGCAACCAGTCCAAGCTGAAATGACAATGAATTTGAAGACAAGTTTCAATCTTTGTTTGACTCTCTCCAAATTGGGTCAAATGAAGCATCATCTTCTAAAATTAATCAAACTCAAGAAGTTGCTGAAACTCAAGAAGGAATTGAATTTGAAGCTGCCGAGATAAATATGACAAATCTTGAAATAGAGGTTTCAGCACAACAAGTTGTGCAGACTGCTTCTGTTGAGATAAATCATCTTGTAGAGAACATCATAGGAGACTTGCAAGAGAGAGTGATAAGAAGTTCCTCTGAAAAGGCAAACATCTGTCTGTATGCTTGCTTTCTATCCCAAGTTGAACCAAAGAACATCAATCAAGCTTTAAAAGACAACAGCAGGGTAGAGGCTATGCAGGAAGAGTTAGCTCAATTCAGAGACTTACATGTATGGGACTTGGTTGACAAGCCTAGAGGCAAGTATGCTATTGGAACCAAATGGGTGTTCAGAAACAAGAAGGATGAGACAGGAATTGCCATTAAAAACAAGGCAAGACTGGTGGCTCTAGGGTGCTTACAAGAGGAAGGGGTGGACTTTGAAGAAGTATTTGCTCCAGTTGCAAGACTTGAAGCCATCAGGATCTTTCTAGCATATGCAGCATCTATGAACATAAAAGTCTATCAATTAAATGTGAAATCTGCATTTTTTTCAATGGAAAGATAGATGAGGAGGTGTATGTGACTCAACCTCCAGGATTTGAAGATCCAATCCATCCTAACAAGGTGTATAAGCTTAGCAGACTACACCAAGCTCCTAGAGCATGGTATGATGAGATATCAAACCACCTATTAGACAATGGTTTCTGCAGATGAGCTATTGACAAGACCCTGTTCTACAAAAGATGGAACAACGATCTGTTGCTGTTGCAAGTCTATGTAGATGATATCATCTTTGGCTCTACCAATGAACAAATGTGCAAAGAATTTGAGCAAGTAATGAAGTCTAAATACAAGATGAGTTCAATGGGAGAAATGAACTTCTTCCTTGGACTTCAAGTGCAGCAAAAGGCAGATGGGATCTTTATCAATCAATCAAAATATGTCCAAGAGATTCTTAACAAGTTCAAGTTCCAGGACTATAAGACAGTGTCTACACCAATGGACACACATGAGAAGATGGTACCTGATGAGAAGGGGGAGCTAGTGGACCAGCATGAATATAGGGTCAAGACAGGATCACTGATGTATCTTACAGCATCCAGGCTAGATATTATGTTTTTTGTGTGTGTTTGTGCAAGATTCCAAGCTAACCCCAAGGTCTCACACATGCTAGCAATAAAAAAAATTTTCAAATATCTCAAAGGGAAACCAGATTTGGGGATTTGGTATCCAAAGAACCCTTCTTTTGATTTGATGGCCTAAACAGACAGCGACTATGATGGTTGCAACATGAGTAGAAAATCATTATCAGGATGCTGCCAGTTTTTAGGGAACAGGTTGGTGTCATGGCAATGCAAGAAGCAGACTACAGTGTCCATCTCAACTGCTGAGCCTGAATACATTGCTGCATCCGCTTGCTGTGCACAGGTTCTAAGGATTCAGAATCAACTGCTGGATTATGGTCTGAATTTCTTACTTCAATTTTGAATGATAATACTGTTGCTATGTTCAGTGTTAAGAATACAGGATATAATCAAGCCTACGGTTATATTATAGGTATCCTAAGGGATAACCTAATCCTTTATAACCAATGGCACTGATACCAACTTCTGTCACACCCCGTTAAGCCACTTACGGAAGCGTAAAATGGTAATGTCACAGACACAACTGATATCAAATACATTGTTCATAAAGAAACATTATTAACTGAATTTACAATATTTACGTTGTTTTAACATATTTTACAAAATAGGTGATACAATCGAAACTAGTTCTTCAACTTCCTCACTTCTAACTTGAATGCTTGTACCAGATTACATAACATCAATCATATCCAAACAGGTAGCACATAAGCACTTTACTCCATTTTCTGAATACATGAAAGCATGTTAAAAATAGGTCAATTACAAATAGTTTGTGAGTTTCATAACTTTTTACAAAATCAGTTATGTGTACCACACAGTCATAGTTTGTATGTATGCGCGTATGTAAGAAAATGTATTTGCGTTTGTATATGTACTTTTATGTATTTGTATGTACATATGTATGTACATAATTTTATGATAAAAGTTTGAAATTACGATAAAATCGTGACTGTTCGTTCGTACTACGTGCCTTCATTTTCCATGTAAACTCAACTACTGTGACTCCCTTTCTGCCCACAACGGTTTCACTTAAGGTCAACCATTACACCGAATTTATATATATGTGTGTGTGTGTCTATATATATATATATATATATATATAGTATTTCCTACACTATAGTATTTCCTATGCCTATCCACATAGTATGCATATAAATATATGTATATATACATATACACATATAGTATATTTCACGTATCATCAATCACGTTGCTCCCCTTCCGCCCACAATATGCATAATCACATTATTTTCTTGGCATTCATGTAATAATCAAATTAGTTTGTTTAGTTGCAGCAGAACTTGGCTCATAGGCCATACTCAACTGCAGTTTGTTAATTTGCAGCAGAACTTGGCTCATAGCGCATACTCAACTTTAGTTTGTTACTATTGTGGCCCCCTCCCGCTCACAATAGCCTCATGATCACCACAGACCACGTTATCCCTATGGCCATTACAGACCACTTTGTTCCCCAAATTAGTTGTGTTTAATATCACATAACGTGTTTGTATAAACATGTTGTCACGTGTAATTTCATTATGTTTTGTCATTCATACTATCTCCACCTAATATATCAATCAACGATAATAATTACCTTTCATCAGCACGTAGTCAATTATTATATTTGTAGGGACTTTTCATATATAAATATTCAGATAATTTATATCTTGAATCGTTTTCAGATGGATAACGTGTATAAACATGCTTTACACTCCAAAAGTTCGTAAAATAGTTTAAAGAGTGAGGTCATGAAACTCACGGTTTTGTAGGCACTCGGTGCGAGGTCAGCTCGGGGTTCGTTTCCCTTGCTATCTCTTAGTCCCTATAGTCAATATTATAATAATATTAATATTTTAATATTATTATAATCTTTATACTAAGCTGGGTGTGGCTATAACACCCAGAAAGTGTCAATAGGCTTAGATTGTGATGTTGTTCAATGTCTGATGTTTAAAATCGAACTTGGCGGGCTGGGCTTGTTGGGCCCAATTTTGGCCCGTTAGTCTCGTTTTGCATGCCCGAACATGAAATCCCGAGTCCAGGTTTATTTCGGGTTCGGTTTTAGCGAGAAAAATATATCGGGTGCGACAAAAAGCGCGAAAACAATCGTTTTTCGGCCATTTTAGTGTAAATTTATAAAAACTTACTATTTGTTTGTAATAATCAAAAATATTTTTACGGATCGCTTAAAACATCTCAAAAAGTGTTTATTAGAACTTTTTTGTCTTAACGGATGATACAATGCTTGTTTCAGAACTATCTTTCGCGTTTAAATCCATACCGGGTAGTTAAACGAGCATGTTTTCGTTTAACTAGTTTGCTATCGAACTAAGGCCATAATACTAATATGTTGGCTTATATTCAACGTATATCACTTATAGATGGCCTCCCCCGGGATATCCTGGTCATAACCAGACCCGTTCGGTTATTCGTTTGTTCGATACGCAATAAGCGGTTAATCGCTTATTCGATAAACGAATACTAAGGCATACTCGATTTTGTCGCGAATGTCACAAAATGGAACCTTATCTACGTATAGTAATACCAATTTAAAGAAAAGAGAAAAATGTACATGTGAAACATTCACTGTATGAAAGATATAAAATTGTGTCTGATAGGTGGGGTCCACATAAGATTTGTGCTTAATTGAACCTTAATACGTATCATAAAGATACTGAAGGATCTGCATAAAGTTTAAAGAGGACAATTATATCTACAGTCGTCATTGGGTTATGTGCATAATGATGTCGAAATTGAAGTGGAATCTAGGACGTTACTAGTCAATACGATCCATGTCTCAATCTTTCTAACAAATCATGCACTAACAGACTCCCCTTTTTCCGTAGATGTCGAATACTTTAACTTCTAATACTTTAGCTTCCAATACTTTAGCTTCGAATACGTTAACGTCGACTATGTTAAAGTTGAATACTTTAATTGCAAATCATCAGTCGTCATACTTTAACTCCCCCTTGACTGATGATTCTTGGGCTTGTGCGGAGAGACAAAACTTAAGTCTTGTAAGCAAACCAACAACTTGTAACTTCTCATATCACATCTCCCCTCAAGTAAGCATCTCCAGTTGACCATTCTGATCATCCAACTGGCATATGATATGGTTCAATCTTTCAACAATCAGCAGTAAGTCATCAGCTATCCGTCAGCACCAGTAAAGCAAAAATATCTTTACATTTAACTTCGTCACACATCTTCAAGAACAACCTGATCATTCAACATCTTTCACTTTTGTTTTCCCTCTCTTAATAACGCCTATCCCAAAATATCACTCTTTTAAAGCTCTTAGATATCCCATTCGCTTGGATGCGCTACTGTTTTGGACATATGATTCAGAGATCCAACCTCTATTAATCAATCCTGAATGATCGGATTCTTTAATCTGATGACAAGACTCATATTGAATTCTTTAACAAGATCAACCCATTCAATAATTTTCCCCTTCAACAGAAGTAATCTGCCGAGTACTCATAGCCAATATTGTTAGGATCAAAGTCCTTCAGAAAGAAGTAAACGGACAGACACTCGTATCCCACATAGTCAGGTTTCAATCTCGAACAAATCAATCCACAATCAAAGAACAATTGCAATTTTGAACTTAGTCAAACGTAGCTTTACAATCATGAATTACCACCCGAATTGTAGTAATGTTTCAAGAAACCTTTGTATAGATAGGAAGATACCAATCAAAATAAACAGATTGAAATTTTTATCTCCCCCTTTTCTTAACAAATTCAGCAAGGTCTTGAAAAAATCTTCAAAAATCTTCAATAAGCTCCTCTTTAACTTGATCGGGTACTCCCCAATACATGTGAAATATCGGCTTGAAAATATGTCACCAAAATTTTCAAGAAGAGTGTTCCGCATATTCGGAATATCCCAGAAAAATTTCGTTTAAAATTTTTTTCCGAAGATAGTGTTTTTTTATCCTCATACGTTACTGGTTACATTCGTTAACCATATATCCTCATTCGCTAATTCAGTATCTTCATACGTTAAGCTTTTGTCCACATTCGTTACATATGAACGAATGAAACTCATACATTAAGGATAGGGTGAATGATAAAGAATGATCCAACCCACATTCCTTAAACTCTTCAACGAATTAACTCCGTACTTTAAGACGCATTCGTTAAACCCATTAACGAATGTCCACATACGTTAAACCCCCTCATTCGTTTGAACAGTAAAAAAATAAGGTCTCATTCGTTAAGAAATCCGCATTCGTTAAACCATTTAATGAATGAACTCATTCATTAAAAACCCGTAACGATTGAGCAACATATATTAACAAATGAGCTGTTGATGTGCTGAAAACAGTCTATAAAAACTTAACCTAACTAGACACTCTAGTTTTAAATTTATAAACCTAGACTATCCTAATGCCAGACCACTAGACAGGCAAGTGTACCTATTAACTAGAGTAAAGCCTAATGAAGTCCGGATATCGAACCCAAAGGACACTAGCGACACCTAAACTAGACCCTGACTAATTAACTTAATTAAATAGATTTAAATAATTTTTGTGTTTTTTATTTATTTACTATAAACGAAAGAATACTTAAACTAAAACTGACACTAACACTAACTGACTTTAACTCGATTACCTAGACGAACTCAAAGATAGGAGAAGCACTACCTAGGTTTAGAATCCTACTTGTGAAACTTTGATCTCTCTCAGCTATGGAAACTATGATGGAACCGGGATCTTAAAATACGACACCCTTAAACAACCTAGTGGATCCCTGATCATTCTCCGGGTGTGACCTAAAAGGAAACCTTAAGGGGCATGTAAACTTACCGGTTGGTTGGATTACCTCTTAGTCTCTCCAACAATACTAAAGTACCCTAAAAGATAGATTACCTCTCAGTCTCACTATCTCAATACACCCTAAAGTGCAAGGGGTAACCTAAGAACAATCAATAAGATATGGAATTACAATGAAACTAGGGAAATCTGGGAAACCTCTTGTCAGAGCGTTCTAGCCTGAACACCTAATCCCAAGGACAACCCGGCTATATATTACCTCTCAATCACTAGATAGGTAGAATATAAAAGTTTATAAATCACCAACCAATGTTCCTATGGATTACTACGTCTAGTAAAACCATAAAATAATCACAAACACACAGTAAGGGACCTAAACATGCATCCATAACTGAAAGACATTCAACAAGACACATGCAGAACAAAGATTAATAATAAATCAAAACTAGATACGCAAACACGTCAAATCAATCATAAAAAATTCTTTACTTTAGCATTAATCCAACATTAGAAACCAAAAACCAATAAAAATCTGCAAATCACAAAGTAATCATCAAAAACCTAGGTAGCTAGGGGGTTTAACCAACAATCGTACTCAATAACAAGATAAAATAAATAGATTCAAACATTGAATTCATAATGATAATAATAAATTCAAACCGAGAATAATTTTTGGTTGAGTAGATGTTGAGCCCGGACGCTATCTAATTTAACCAGCACGCATTTGCCCCTTCTCTATTTTCTTTTCTTTGGCTTCAAATTCCTTTAGATCTCTACTGTCTAAGACTTGCGGTTGTCCCCTCCCCTCTCGACGTAGGGTAAAAAAACCTTCCTTTTATTTTCTTTTTGAAGTCGATTAAATTAAACGTTAGTGAATATGGGCTTTTTATTTCACAAGTAATGAATTGTATTTGTAATATATTAATTGTGGGCATCCATAATTTAATATAAATCCTTGAGAGTCTTTATCTGCGAGCATGAAAAAGTTCGTGTTATTCTCAACACATTAATATATTAATCTATGTCCACGCATAAAAGTATATTATTTCGATTTTAAAACATTCAGTGGCATGCTAGGTTTAATATAGATAATAATTTTATACTATTATCCCAAATTATAATAAACAGTTTATGTGATCATTATTCGAAAATTCATTTGACGGTCACCCAAAAGTGTAGGAAATAGTTATAATATATATGATAATTTAGCCCATATCAGCGGTTACTGTAGCACCGGAAAGCACGTTTTGCTGGAAAATACTATAACAACGGCCGGAAAAACGGTTTTCTCGCTTGAAACTTCAAATCTTCAAGCTCCATTAATGGCGTTTCATCAAATCTTCAAATTAACCCACCAAAATTCACAGAAAGCTTTAGATTCACTCCAGAAACACAAATCAACCGTCAATTTCACAAATTATCCATTAAACCTTCATCAAATTCGATCAAAAATTGATGAATATGTCTAACACCGAACTGACGTATAACGAGCAACCGCCAGCTCTGACACTAGTTGTGAAAACACTATACGATCAAGAATCTAGTTGCAAATCGATAGGTCAATTCGAGATATGTTAAAGGAATACTTTGTTGAATACGTTATTGATGAATACATTAGCCTGGAGAGAATCCGGCATGGTAACATTACATTAGGATAAAATATGGCACAGATCTCTATGCTAATTCACTATGGAAGACCTATATATAGTGCAACACTCATTCGTTATAGACCTCTAATGAATGAGGCCTCTCATTTGTTAGACAATCATAACGAATGAGGCTTCCATAACGAATGTCTTCCCATTCACTAAACACCCTTAGCAAATGGGCTTACTTTAATGAATGAGCTTAGTCTTTAATGAATGGATCTCATTCACTAAACATGCTTAGCGAATGACCCATTTTACACTAAACATAAAGACTAAACTACCCCTAGCCTATTCGAAAAGTTGCGGAAAACAAATCATGCACTAACAGAAGAAGACTTCAAACTCGTAATGAAGCACCGGAGATGAATAAATCTAAATATGCAAGATGTGGTGAAGAAGGAAGTTCTCAAAGTACTTGATGCATGATTTTACTCCATTTCTGATTCTCCTTGGGTAAGTCATGTTCAAGTAGTTCCGAAGAAAGGAGGAATGACGGTAGTCACTAATGACAAAATGATCTGATACCTATGAAAACCGTTATGAGATGGCGAGTTTGCATTGACTATCGCAAACTCAATGATGCCACTAGGAAAGATCACTTTCCTCTCCCGTTCATTGATCAAATGCTCAAGCGTCTATCAGGAAAGATGGACTAATGTTTTCTTGACGGATTCTCAAGCTATTTTCAAATTCCAATCACAATTGAAGATCAGGAGAAAACAACATTAACATGCCCTTATGGCGCATTTGCTTACCGAAGAATGCCCTTTGGGCTGTGTAATGCTCCAGCTACTTTTCAACACTATATGGTAGCTGTTTTTCACGACCTGACTAAGGATTCAATGGAAGTTTTGATGGAAGAATTCTCCGTTTTTAGCGATTCCTTCAATCTATGTCTTGAAAATCTAAAAAGGATGTTAGCACGATGTGAGGAAGCCAACCTTATGCTGAATTGGGAAAAATGTCACTTTATGGTTAAAGGAGGTATTGTTTTCGGGCACAAGATCTCTCAAGAAGTATTGGAGGTGGATAGAGCTAAAGTTGAAACCATTTCCAAACGTCCATCGCCCACATTTGTTAAATATATTCGAAGTTTCCTTGGCCATGCGGGTTTCTATCGTCGTTTCATCAACGACTTTTCAAAGATAGCCCGGCCAATGCCATAAATTTTTGAAAATGATGCTCCATTCATATTCTCTAAAGAATGTTTGAATGCATTCCAAAGTCTAAATGACAGGCTTGTAGACGCGCCAATTATGGTATCTCCACACTGGACACTACCATTCGAGCTCATGTGTGATGCAAGTGACTTTGAATTTGGAGCAGTCTTAGAACAAAGGAAAGATAAACACTTTCATCTGATCTACTACGCCATGAAGACTCTCAATGATTCTTAAGAGAATTACACAATTACTTAGAAGGATCTTTTAGCCATGGTATTCCCTTTCGACAAATTCCGTTCTTATCTAGTCCTTTCAAAAACCGTCGCCTACGCCGATCATGTGGCTATTAAGTACTTGTTCACCAAACAAGATGCCAAACCCTGTCTGATCTGATGGATTTTACTTCTACAAAAATTTGATATCGAAATCAAGGACAAGAAGGGTGCTGAAAATCTAGCAGCCGATCATGTTTCTCGTTTAGAATGCCCAGCTTTACAAGGAACAACGTGAGTCAAGATAAACGAAAATTTCCCCCACGAATTTCTTACGCATATCCAGACTCATAAAGGAGATCATCCTTGGTTCGATGATGTAGCAAATTACAAAGCCAGTGGAATCATTAATGATTGGGTAAAAGTTAGGTATTATAATAAATTAATTAGTTATAGTTAGTTAAATAAATGAACAAACATTGATACTTCAAGCATCTTTATGTGTTTCAGGCATTGGACGTTATCAAGGCTTATAGGGTTGATTTAGGAGCTTGGAATGAAGGATTAGAAGTGCGGGAATGGGATTGCACGCTTCATGATGCGGAATAAAGAAAAGAAAAAGAATTTGGCTGACACTTTTGTCCTTCGCGCGACGCGAAGGATTGGAGCCTCTGGTTCGCGCTACGCGAACCTGCCAGAAACTGAGCCCGACTATTTTGTCCTTCGCGCTACGCGAAGGACAGGCCCATTACCTGTTCGCGCTACGCGAACCGCCTTAAAACGAAGAAAATTAATCCTAATCACTATATAAACATATCTAAGCCTCCATTCTTCATACCATTACTTCCAGAGGCAGAAGAGAAACCTGAGATTGACTTTCAACCATCCCGAAGCTACCGATTAGTCTTGTGATCACATGTTCATCAAGATAAGTTCTTTTAACGTAATTTTGATGCTCGGCTAAGTTCGTTTGTTCATTTTAGGGTAGGATTTGTGTATTTTAGCTAATGACCAGATTCATTGTGCCTCATGACTAAGAATTTGATTAAATTTATTTATTTGATCTTGTTCTATTATTACTTGATTGTTTAAACAATTTGTGTTTTCGATTATCGATTTGTCCATCACTTGTTTGGTTTTGTAAATCAACACTTAGGTTAGGCTCTTGTGTCATTGAACTAATAATCATCGGATATTTTTATTTAATTGGTTGTCATAAAACATAAATTGGTAATTGGGTAGATCGAGTTCAATTGTGTCAGCAATCCTGTTAAGTTATCGTTTGCCATCACAATCAAACTAATAGGTCTACTAATTACTGCGCAATCAAGTCAGGTGAATCTGTGATTAAGTTAAATGTCGCATTACCCGAACCTAGAGGGAACATCTTTTATTATATTGCTTACAACTCTGCAAGTAATCATTTAGTTTTACTAATTAATCTTTTCAAAACCGTTTGGCATCGTCTGCCCGCTTTTAGTTAAATAATAAATTTAGTTAAGAATCGTAAAATACTAAGTAGCAATTTCCTTGAGTTCCTGTGGAGAAGACCTTACTTACCCATACTAGTATAGGTATTTAAGTTATTAAAATCAATTGTTTGAGTAGACCGTGACAGCCTACATCAATAATTCTCAAAGGAATGACCTTTCAGCAAAGGAAGAAATTCTTCTCTGATGTCAACTGTTACTTTTGGGAAGATCATTACTTATTCCACATAGGAGCTTATCATATCATTCGAAGATGCATGTATAGAAAAGAAGCACGCAAGATCCTGAAACAATGTCATGAAGAACCACAGGAGGTCATCATGGAGCATCGACAACTGCAAAAAAAGTATTCGATGTCGGGTTCTATTGGCCTACAATTTATCGAGAGGCACACGAAATGGTTTGCTCATGCGATGCATGCCTACGTGCTAGCAACATCTCATCCTGAGATGAAATGCTACAAAAACCAATCCAAGTCTACGAAGTATTTGACGTTTAGGGCATCGATTTCATGGGACCATTTACAATGTCATTTGGTCATCACTACATCCTAGTCGCAGTAGACTACGTATCCAAATGGGTTGAAGCCCAAGTTTTTCCCACTAACGATGCTAGGATGATGGTCAAATTTCTGAAGAAATTATTCTCTCATTTCAGTTTTCCCATAGCACTGATAAGTGATTGAAGAACAAGCTTCTGCAATACACAAATGGAGAAAGTATTAGCCAGATACAGGGTTCATCATTGACTCGCTACACCTTATCACCCACAAACTAGTGGTCAGATGGGAGTAATGAATCTGGGTATCAAACGAATCTTGGAAAAAACTGCCGGTCATAATCGCAGAGACTGGTTAGATAAATTACACGATGCTCTGTGGGCTTTCTGTATTACTTACAAAACTCCTATAGGCACAACACCGTTCAAATTGGTGTACGGAAAGGCATGTCATCTTCTAGTCGAGCTCCAACACAAAGCATATTGGGCATTTAAAACTACTAATCTCGATCTTCAATCCGCTGGGAAAAACAGATTCATGCAGCTACACGAGCTAGACGAACTAAGGATACGAGCTTATGACAACTCATGAATCTACAAGGAAAGGATAAAAAGACTTCATGAAAGAGGATGCCATGCTGATGTATAAAACAATTAGGATCTCTAGATGTTACAGCTTGTATCTCAAAGTGCGAAATCCATTGAGAGTGAACAAAAAACAAGTAAACATTAAGCATATTCTTCATTGATAACTTCAAAGATTACAAGATATGACTTTGTAGCAACTTTCTCTCTCTACTCTCTCACTCTAACATTCACCCAAAGTCTACATAATAACACATAAGTCCCCTAGTTATAGGAAACATGAACAAGCTCATCAAGTCCGTATATGATATACGGCGTGTATCATATACGCCGCATATGATATGCGTTGACTTGAAGACTTATGCGTTGACTAACAAACTCAAACTATACATTTGTCATTTTAGCCCTATACAATCATATCTAGTACATCTAAGATCCTACCAATAGACATTATGTTCTAACAGACTCCCCCTTGGATGTTGCTAGGTCTTTGATCTTCAATCTTTCAGCTCAAATAGTTATTCTTTCTTAAAAGTAACCTCTTTTTCATGAACTCCTACGGTGTAGTCTTGGAAGTACTCGGGTTACAAGGAGTTATATAAGAAGGATATGATCAGATTATCCCTTGTATCTAATCCGTGATAGTTTCATTCATTATATGCTTTTGGAAAACATGATATTTGAAAGTAACAACTTATAAAGATTTGATATTTGAAAGCAACGTCTTTGAATCTTAATCATCATCAACAGACTCTCATCTTCATCAACTTCACAATCTTCCTCCATTATCCTGTTTTAACCTGCACATATCAAGACAAACATATTCGAGTAACTACATATGACATTTTAATGATTTCTAAACAAAGTTTTACTAAGTTTGGAACCAACTCATCAATCAACATCAATTCTACTTCTTAATTCTGTTACCTGAAGTAACTCTTTATCAAACAATGAACAACATTATCAAGCAACTATTGTTGGTATGTTTTAATGATTCCCGAACACTTGTACTTATATCCAGAAATAGAAATTTCTTTTTACTGTGAAACATTGTAGCCCTCGTGACTAGACTGTCACCCTTGTCTCAGTATTTATGACACATTTTGTCATAATGAAATGGATAAGAACAATATCAAACACGATGGAAATACAATCATATACGGCGTATATCCCAAATATATACGCTACTTATGTGGCGTATAAGTGTATGACTTATGCAGCGTATAAGTCTCAATACTTATACGTTGCATAAGTATTGCCGTATACAACATCTATTTTCTATTATTACTTGATTGTTTAAACAATTTGTATGTATGTATATCTGTATGTTTTTATGTACATATGTATTTTTGTATGTTTATGATATAAATATGAAAAACAACAGTAAGATCGTAACTGTTTGTTCGTGCTATGTGCCTCCATTTCCCGTGTAAAATCACCACTGTGGCCCGCCTTCCGCCCAAAACATGTTCCAAGTAACTATGTCAAGCACTATGTAGTATGTATATATATATATAGTATTTCCCATCCATAATCAACCACTGTGGCCCCTCTTACGCCCACAACATGTATAATACAATCGATTCTTGGCATTCATGCCATAATCAAGTTAGTTTGTTCAGTTACAGTAGATCTTGGCATACCTGCCATACTCAACTTAGTTTGCTTAGTTGCAGCAGAACTTGGAATATAAGCCATACTCAATTTATTACAGTAGAACTTGGCATTATAGCCATTCTCAATTTAATTTGTTCAATTGCAGCAGAACCTTGGCGTTTGTGCCATACTCAATTGAATATGTTATATAGAGTCATTTATATAATCAATAGTACTATCCACATTCTACGACACATAATCAATTACTATTGGGATCTTTCATGTATCAGCACTTAGGTACTTCATATGATAGTGCGCTTCCAAACAGGTATATATACATAAATATGTTTGTCACCCCAAAAGTTCGTAAAAACAGTTTAAAAAGAGGATCATGAAGCTCACTCTTTAGTAGGTACTCAGGGCGATATCAGCTCGTGGTTTGTTTCACGTGCTGTCACTTAGCCCCTATAATCCATATTATAATAATATTAATGTTTTAATATTGTTATAATCTCCATACTAAACTTGGCTGTATATCTAGTTTGGGTATAGCTGTCACGCCCAGAACATATCAATAGGCTTAGATTGTGACGTTGTTCAATTTCTAATGTTTAAAACCGAACTTGGCTCAGTTTCATCGTTTCACCTTCCGGGCCAAGTTGATCGTTTATGCGTTTAGAAAACAAGTATGATCACATGAACTTGGGTAAACATGTCGGTTTTAGATTAAATTTATAAAGAAAAATCACAAATTAGATGTCTGGATAAGCTACGAGGCTCATTTCCGTTTATTCAGTTTGGTTTGGAGAAAAATGCGCAAAATCCATCCAAATTGTCTGGATTTCTCATAAGATGTTCGGTTTTATTTAATTAACCCAAAAATTATGATTTTGATAACTCTTGATGTTCTAATATTCCAACAGGTTCGTTAATCACAAACTTGTCGGTTTTTATCAGAATTGAATTTATTTAACATTCAAACTAGCACAACTAATTATATGTTAATCATTAAATTATGAAAATTTACACACTTACTAATGAAAATATGTAGATTTTAATAAAAATATTTCTGGAATTATTTACTGATTTATTAATTAATAAAAACTCATTTTATATGCTATTTTAACCCGTAAATTGTCCGTTCATATCAAACGATTTCTGAAAAATCCAATAAATTTACAAAGTAATTCAAATAACTCCCAAAATAACCAGTAAAATTTCCAGAATCTAACAATCTTTCCAAGTTAACTTTTTGAGCCAAAAACGATCATAAAAACTCGAATAAACATGAATCCAGAAAACATAGCTAGGGTTATCCAAATTACCTCAAATTTTATATATGATCGTTTTATAGCATACCTCCATTCTCCAAAAAGTTTCATAATTGTTCAAGCAGTTTAGGTATTTTTCGCAAATAAACGTCCCTTAACGGTAATACATTTGCCAAATATTCTCAGATGGTCGAAATATTACCAAATTTGGAAAGGGACTCATTAATATGGTCCTTGATGTCCATGAAAAGTTTCATAGGCTAAAAAACACACATCACCATCAATCCTAAACTGCCCCTAAACGAGTGTTTTGGCAACACCTTTGCGGTTTTCGTTTGTTTCAACTCTTTTCCTCAATCTTCCAAGTTCTTGTCCTTCTATGTAATGTAACTAAAAGTCCTATATCATAAAACCAAGCATGTTTCATTAATATTCTAGCCTTGAAACATAGGTTTTCGGTTAGGGTCATAAACAGACCTTTTGAACCGTAAAAACGCGATTTAAACCTCTTAATCCGTGTTTATGGCAAAAAAAACTATCAATTTAGATTTGTAACCATTTGTGTGATCAAAATATTTTTATGGACCGTTTTTAAGGTTTTTCCATGGTTAGTATTGATTTTTAGTAATAAAAGATCATCATCATCATCATCGTACTCAGTATATCCCACCAATAGCAAAGCTATGGTAGGGTCTGAGGAGGTGTCACACCCTCAAAATCCACTAACAGAGTTTTACCGTCAGAGGGTGTGAACTGGCAGGATCGGAATCATTAGTTATAACCAAACCAAAGAAAAACGTTTAAATGAAAGTAAGTGCGGAAGCGTAAAACCTTAATTCAAAATTTGCGTCACGCAGGACGACTTAAAACCAAATGTAACTGTTAAAATTAAGTTTGCAGAATAAAAGTGTTTTCATTAATGCATGCTCCTAAACCGCGCGCCCGCCTCGGCTACCTGAGAATAACATACTAAAAGTGTCAACACAAGGTTGGTGAGTTCACAAGTAAAATAAGATAAATCGTTTAGCGTTTTGCGTAACCTCGTTACGACGTTTAAATGTTGCGTAACCCCGTTACGACGTTTGAGTGTGTTACCACGTTACAGCGTTTGAGTGTGTAACTACGTTACAGCGTTTAAGTGTGTAACCACGTTACAGCGTTTAAGTGTGTAACCACGTTACAGCGTTTAAGTGTTTTGCATTACTAGATAGTGTTATGTCAAATTATATATCGATAGGTAGCTAATCTATACAACAAGTATCGCTAAGTGGTTCGCGACCGAAGCTGACTGTTTATCAAGTGCCCGTCACCAGGTCCTCCAGACCATGGTAAGTGTTAGCCAAAATTTACACCCACTCAACCTCCAGTTGAGCTTAGCGTCGGGTGGGGTTTGTCAAACCCAGTAGTACTACCCAAAAGTGACTCGCTATTCCAAATATTAACCGGTCCGATGTGTGGGACTTCAAATGTTACGTATGCCGCTTAGCCTTTACAAGTGATATATAATTTATAACAAAATCTTTCATATGCGTTTATCTCAGAAAATATGTTTATCGGAGTATGTTATCTCCCCCAAGTGAAAAACGTTTGAAAACAGTTTAAGAGTGGGGTAAGTGAACTCACTGTTTGCGAAGAATATCCGATCTAGATCACCGAGTGATGCGCGTCGTAGAAAACTCTCTAGCGTTCTAAAATAACAAAGAGATTTTCTAAGTATCGGAATGTTTAACGAGTCTCTAGACTCGGCACATAATACCTATGCACGTAACATGTTTCGTGTTTCGTTTGTGAATCGTGTGTGACTTAAACAAGTAAAATTGTGATACGATACATGAGTGAGCAATTACTTTCGTGTCACGTATTAATAACATACTTATTAGCAATTATTCCCGTAGGGGCATTTTGGTCAACAAACAAAGACTAACTAACCATTATTCCCCATAAGGGCAATTTGGTCAATTCATGGCAATCAACTAGCAACTATTCCCCGCAAGGGTATTTTGGTCAAAATACAACAATTATATAAAAACTATCATATTTCATGCATTCCTATACAACTCAGCAGCTAGTTTCGTTATGACAGAATTTCTACTTGAAAGATTGCACTAGTTTACCGATTATAACGTCTCAATTAATTTACCAAAAATTACCACAGGAGCATACATATCTTAGGTTTCCAGAACATCTTTTATCTTATTTTTATTCCATATAGATTGTTCATAATGATCAAAACATTACAGCTAACTTATATCAGTCAGATTCATGCACATCAGAATGTTATTTGCAATTCCCGTTAAACGAAAAATCCAATAAATGCAAGACCACTTGGGTTTGGTTCCTAACTCAGTGAGTCAACCTCCAGAAGTGGAACCAACCCAATTGGTCTCGTAGTTCATGAGATATAACATTTACAACATAACCTAACAGCAGGTCTAACAGCTCAGCTTTGCATCACGTTTTTGTAAAATCATAAAAGTATACTTCCACTTATCCAAAAATTACGAATTTATACTTCATAGAAACTAGACTCAACCTAGTTTACTGCAGTACCCACAATCTCAATCAATTTTCACGTTTACACTTCGTTACAGTCAGTTAAACATCGTATATACGTTCTGTCCAGAATCTGTTCACATCAAAACTCATCATAATAACAATCTATGAACTATCATGCATCCATATAACCCTCTAGACACTATAACTACTATCCATGCATATCAATCACTCCATACATACAAGATTAGGGTTTGTGTTTTAATTCAAATCAAGAACAACAATCAATCATGTATCAATATCAATCTAGTTATCAATCTATTATCCAACTAACAAGAATCATAACAATCACATACATACAAGATCGGCCGATTTAGGGTTTTCACACAACCCATCAAACATCAAAATTAAACAACAAAGAGGTAAGAGATGATCAAGTATACCTTCCTAGCACCTAGTTCTTGGATTAATCTCTTGATTTGATGTGTATATGTGTGTGATGGTGGACGGCAGCCGTGGGTCAAGAGAGGGAGAGAGAGCCGATCGGTGGTGTTGTAGGTTTAGAATAATAGGTTAGGGTTTGTTTATTAGTGATATATTTATAAACAAACAAGTTACACTCTAGTTCTTCTACTTTCAAGTGTTGTTTTTCTAGAACATTCTATCCTAACTTGCACATAATCATGACAATAATATAACACATAATCCTAACACATAGTTATCACATCATTAGTGTTTTAGTGTGCTTCGTTTATTCCTCAATCGTTTGCGTTTCGGTGCAAATCCCGAAAGACTACTACACATGTAGTAAGTGTTAAGCGTCATTTAAACCCTAGTTTAAATGTAATGAAGTATGCGTTATAGATTCAACGATCTTAAAGTTTGAATTAACGGAGTTGAGTTAACGAGGTTAACCTGAAATTGACGATTGTCACATCATTCCCATGTTAAAGAATTTTCGTCCCGAAAATTTGAGTCAAGTCGTGATGAGAGCCTGAAAAAGTAAGAAAGATTTTCAGTTTGTCATATCATCCCCTAGTAGAAAAAAATTTCGTCCCGAAATTTAGTTCATACCTCCGGTGATGTTTGACGGTTTGCCGGGTTTCGCGGTTTTCGGTGTTTGGTTAGCCCTTCAAAAAGGTGAGGATACTTTTTCATCATGTGATCCTCGCGTTCCCATGTGAACTCCGGTCCACGTCTCGAGTTCCAACGAACCTTAACAATTGGAATTTTGCTGTGTTTGAGCGTTTTGGTTTCCCAATCCAAAACCTCGACTGGTTCCTCAATGAACCGTAACTGTTCATCAACTTGTAGTTCCTCCAAAGGGACTACTTGGGTTTCATCAGATAGGCATTTCTTCAAATTTGATACGTGGAATACATCGTGTACGCCACTGAGTTCTGTTGGTAGGTCCAGTCGGTACGCCACCGGACCAATGCGCTCAGTTATCCGGTACGGACCAACATATCGTGGGTTGAGTTTGTTTCGCTTACCAAAGCGAACCACACCTTTCCAGGGTGAGACTTTGAGTAACACTCGATCGTTTACTTGAAATTCGAGAGGTTTTCGGTGCTTGTCGGCGTAACTCTTTTGGCGATCTCGTGCTGCTGCCATGCGATTTCGGATTTGAACAATCTTTTCCGAGGTTTCGAGTACCAGTTCCGGACCAGTGATTTGGCTATCACCCACCTCTGCCCAGCAGAGTGGTGATCGACACTTCCGTCCGTACAGCGCTTCAAACGGCGCTACCTTAATACTTGCGTGGTAGCTGTTATTATACGAAAACTCTACCAAGGGTAAGTGGGGTTCCCAACTTTTTCCGAAATCTAAGACGCATGCACGCAACATATCCTCCAGGGTCTGAATAGTCCGTTCACTTTGCCCATCCGTCTGAGGATGGTATGCGGTACTCATATCGAGACGTGTGCCCAGTGCGCTTTGCAGCGACTTCCAAAAGTGTGAGGTAAAACGAGAATCTCGATCGGAAATGATCGAGACAGGCACTCCGTGTCTCGACACTACTTCCTTCATGTAGACACGAGTCAGTCTTTCCATTTTGTCTGTTTCCTTAATCGCTAGGAAGTGCGCCGATTTAGTCAACCGGTCAACGATCACCCAGATGGTATCGCATCCCGTCGGTGTTTTAGGCGAACCCGTAATAAAGTCCATTGAGATGTGTTCCCATTTCCACATTGGGAGTTCCGGTTGTTGCAGTAGACCAGATGGTTTCTGGTATTCTATCTTGAATCTGGCACAAGTCAAGCATTTGCTCACGTAGGTGGCAATGTCGGCTTTCATGTTCGGCCACCAGTAAAGTTCCTTTAAATCATGATACATTTTATCTGAGCCAGGGTGGATAGAATATCGGGACTTGTGAGCTTCGTCCATCACTAGAGTTCTCAATTCTCCGTATCGTGGAACCCAAATCCGGTTCTCAAAATATCGGACCCCGTCCGATCTGGTTTCAAGTTGCTTGCTCATGCCCCGCATGAGTTCCGATGGAAGATTATCATCTTTCAACGCTTCCAGTTGCGCATCGCGAATCTGATCGGGTAAGCTGGCATGAATCGTAAGTTGCAATGCTCTCACCCGTCTGGGTTTATCTGTTTCTTTTCTGCTGAGGGCGTCGGCTACCACATTGGCCTTGCCAGGGTGGTACTTGATGGCACAATCGTAATCTTTAAGCAGCTCGACCCAACGACGCTGTCGCATGTTCAGCTCCTTCTGATCGTAGATATGTTGGAGACTCTTGTGGTCGGTGTAAATGGTAAACTTGGTACCGTACAAGTAATGCCTCCATATCTTAAGAGCAAACACTACAGCTCCGAGTTCCAAATCGTGGGTCGTGTAGTTCTTCTCGTGAACCCGTAGTTGTCTAGAGGCGTAGGCTATAACCTTCTCGAGTTGCATCAGCACACAACCGAGACCTTGTATAGATGCGTCACAGTGTACCTCAAAGTTTTCCGTTCCCTCGGGGAGAGCTAAAATAGGGGCGCTACAAAGCTTGGTTTTCAACAGTTGAAAAGCGGATTCTTGCGCGTCACCCCAATTGTACTTAGTGCCCTTGTGAGTCAAAGCGGTGAGGGGTTGAGCAATCTTTGAAAATCCCTCGATGAAACGCCGGTAGTAGCCGGCCAGTCCTAGGTTTTGTCGCATCTCAGTCGGAGTCTTAGGTGCTTCCCAGTTTTCTTTTTTTTTTTTTTTTTTTTTTTTTTTTTTTTTTTTGATGGCCTCTACCTTACCGGGATCGACATGGATACCATTCTCGTTGATCACATGTCCTAAAAAGTGAACCTCGCGAAGCCAAAATTCACATTTCGAGAGTTTAGCATACAGTTGTTCCTTCTTCAGTAGTTCCAGAATTATCCTTAAGTGCTCTTCGTGGTCAGTCTCGTTCTTGGAGTAAACGAGAATATCATCAATGAAAACAATCACAAACTTGTCGAGGTACGCCTTGCATACTCGATTCATGAGATCCATAAATACGGCTGGTGCGTTGGTTAGGCCAAAAGGCATAACCGAAAACTCGTAGTGACCATACCGTGTTCTGAAAGCCGTCTTTGAAATATCTTCTTCGCGCACTCTCAGCTGGTGGTAACCGGATCGTAGATCGATCTTCGAGTAGTAACTCGATCCCTGAAGCTGGTCAAACAAATCATCAATTCGGGGTAAAGGATAACGGTTCTTGACCGTCACCTTGTTCAACTCCCGGTAGTCGATGCACATTCGGAAAGTCCCGTCTTTCTTTCGGACAAACAAGACAGGGGCTCCCCATGGCGATGAGCTAGGTCGGATAAAACCTTTATCCAACAAATCTTGCAACTGAGTGGACAACTCCTGAAGTTCCGCCGGTGCGAGTCGATACGGGGCTCGTGCTATGGGTGCTGCACCGGGTGTCAACTCGATTTGAAATTCGACTTGACGAATAGGAGGGAGTCCAAGTAAATCCTCCGGGAAAACTTCCGGGAAGTCTCGCACAACCGGTATGTCTTCAATTCGTTTCTCCTCCGCGGGTTTCTCAACAATCTGCGCCAAAATTGCCGGATGACCCTTTCGTAAATACTTCTGTGCCTTCATAAGGGTAATGACGCTGGTGGTCATGCCGCTTCTCTCGCCTCGGACCGAAATGATCTCGCCAGAAGGGGTGGTAATATGGACTATCTTATCATGGCATATAATCTCCGCTCGGTTCTCGGATAACCAGTCCATGCCGACAACGACATCGAAACTACTAAGCGTAAAAGGAATAAGATCGATGTCAAAGACATGACCTGACAGTTTCAACTTACATCCCGCAAGTATATGAGTTGTTATTACAGTTTTACCGTTAGCTAATTCAACAGGAAACTTAGCGTCTAACGGGGTTGGAGTAAGGTTTAAAAGTTGGCTAAAGGCCTTTGACACAAAACTCCTATCAGCTCCAGTGTCAAACAAAACAGAAGCAAAACAATCGTTTACAGGGAACTTACCAGACACCACATGCGGATCTCTGCGGGCTTGACCTGATCCAATCACAAACGCTCTTCCTTTGCCATTTCCTCCACCATTACTGCCACTTCCATTGCCCCCATTGTTGTCATTATGTTTCAGCTTGGGGCAATCCTTCCGGAAATGACCTTCCTGTCCACATTCAAAACATCCCTTAGTCGTCATCGGTGGCTTAGGAGCACCCTTCGCCGCAAGGTCTCCTCTACATTCCTTCGCTTGATGACCTATCTTTCCGCATCTTTGACACTTGACACGGTCACATTGACCAACATGATGAAAGTTGCACCTGTTGCATTTTGGATATTTCCCAACATATCCGCTCGAAACCTGCCCGCTACCGTTGTTGTTGTTGTTGTGATTCTGAGTGTTGAAACTCCGAGTAAATTCGGGCTTACGGTAGTGGTGTTGCGGTGGGAGGTTTGAGGATGAAGATCTGGTGTTGTCAAACTTTCTCTTCCCGCTGTTCGGGTTGCTGTTGTTGTTACTGTTGCTGACGTGGTCATTACTCGGGTTGTCACGGGCTTTAACAGTCTAACCCCTCGGTGGTAACGCACCCTGGGTCACAGCCTGATCCGTCAGTTTGTGAGCCAAACGGATCGCTTGTTGGATCGTGGCTGGTCTGGAAGACGTCACCATACCCTGAATCTGTGGTGCTAACCCATCAATGTACATCTCTATCCTCTTGCTCGGCGGATCCACCATCCGCGGACACATCACAGCCACATATTAGTCTAAATAAAAATTCATGATTAAAACCATTGTATTCGCTACAAAGTATTCCCAATCAATCCTTAAAATCATAGAAAAATAATAGTTAGGATGGAGACAACCCCTCCATCTAAGTATCATCATCACTAGATGTCGTCATCTGAGGACACTTCCGAATGTGCCTCCTCCTCAGCCGGTTCTTCCTCCGGTTCTTCTTCGGGTTCCTCCTCGGGATCTTCCTCGGGATCCTCCTTAGGCTCCTCTTCGGGATCTTCTTCAGGTTCTACTTCAGGCTCTGCCTCGGGCTCGGCCTCAGGTTCTGCTGCGTTCTGAGCAAGTTGCATTAGTAGGATATCGCAACGTTCTAATGCTATTTCGGTTCGGGTCCTTGCTTCTTGGAGTTGCTCTTGCAAGTCTATCATCTCGGCTTGCATCTTCATCATAACCTTGGTTTGTTGCTCACTAGTCTCTTGCATTTCTTTCATTGCCGCTGCCATGCGGGCAATCTCCTCCTGAGTCTCGGTTCCATCTTTAAACAGTCTGGCAACATTTTCTCTAGTGTAGCGCATGTAACCCACATCACGCTCCAAACAAGAAACGACAGCTGCGAGAACTCGCTCTACAGGTTCGGTTATAGGTGGTAGGGTGTTAGGGTAGGCAGGGTGGTTCGGGTGAGGCAATGAGGGAACTTGTTCACGGTAGACCATACGTCTGATCATGTTGGGGTACCATTCCCAGCTAACGTTGTTGTCATACAAGCCTCCGGATAGGCGGTACCTCTTTGGCGCAGGAGCTTCGAGTTCCGGGACTACACGGGGGTGGCGAGGCAGTAGGTAACTGCGGTTCCTTCCCGTGAGCATGCGTCATCGAATCGGATGATGATGAGGGTGGCGTCGACATTCCTACAGGTAAGCCGGGTATATGCGCGCGTATGAGTGAAGGAGATAAGGAAATAAGATTTCAAGACTACACAAACCTATGCAGTGCGTATCATTATAACTAATGGGTCGTCGCGGTTATAGTCTAGTATGCATGCAGTTTCTAGTTCGCTATAACCAATGGCTCTGATACCAATCTGTCACACCCTCAAAATCCACTAACAGAGTTTTACCGTCAGAGGGTGTGAACTGGCAGGATCGGAATCATTAGTTATAACCAAACCAAAGAAAAACGTTTAAATGAAAGTAAGTGCGGAAGCGTAAAACCTTAATTCAAAAGTTGCGTCACGCAGGACGACTTAAAACCAAATGTAACTGTTAAAATTAAGTTTGCAGAATAAAAGTGTTTTCATTAATGCATGCTCCTAAACCGCGCGCCCGCCTCGGCTACCTGAGAATAACATACTAAAAGTGTCAACACAAGGTTGGTGAGTTCACAAGTAAAATAAGATAAATCGTTTAGCGTTTTGCGTAACCTCGTTACGACGTTTAAATGTTGCGTAACCCCGTTACGACGTTTGAGTGTGTTACCACGTTACAGCGTTTGAGTGTGTAACTACGTTACAGCGTTTAAGTGTGTAACCACGTTACAGCGTTTAAGTGTGTAACCACGTTACAGCGTTTAAGTGTTTTGCATTACCAGATAGTGTTATGTCAAATTATATATCGATAGGTAGCTAATCTATACAACAAGTATCGCTAAGTGGTTCGCGACCGAAGCTGACTGTTTATCAAGTGCCCGTCACCAGGTCCTCCAGACCATGGTAAGTGTTAGCCAAAATTTACACCCACTCAACCTCCAGTTGAGCTTAGCGTCGGGTGGGGTTTGTCAAACCCAGTAGTACTACCCAAAAGTGACTCGCTATTCCAAATATTAACCGGTCCGATGTGTGGGACTTCAAATGTTACGTATGCCGCTTAGCCTTTACAAGTGATATATAATTTATAACAAAATCTTTCATATGCGTTTATCTCAGAAAATATGTTTATCGGAGTATGTTATCTCCCCCAAGTGAAAAACGTTTGAAAACAGTTTAAGAGTGGGGTAAGTGAACTCACTGTTTGCGAAGAATATCCGATCTAGATCACCGAGTGATGCGCGTCGTAGAAAACTCTCTAGCGTTCTAAAATAACAAAGAGATTTTCTAAGTATCGGAATGTTTAACGAGTCTCTAGACTCGGCACATAATACCTATGCACGTAACATGTTTCGTGTTTCGTTTGTGAATCGTGTGTGACTTAAACAAGTAAAATTGTGATACGATACATGAGTGAGCAATTACTTTCGTGTCACGTATTAATAACATACTTATTAGCAATTATTCCCGTAGGGGCATTTTGGTCAACAAACAAAGACTAACTAACCATTATTCCCCATAAGGGCAATTTGGTCAATTCATGGCAATCAACTAGCAACTATTCCCCGCAAGGGTATTTTGGTCAAAATACAACAATTATATAAAAACTATCATATTTCATGCATTCCTATACAACTCAGCAGCTAGTTTCGTTATGACAGAATTTCTACTTGAAAGATTGCACTAGTTTACCGATTATAACGTCTCAATTAATTTACCAAAAATTACCACAGGAGCATACATATCTTAGGTTTCCAGAACATCTTTTATCTTATTTTTATTCCATATAGATTGTTCATAATGATCAAAACATTACAGCTAACTTATATCAGTCAGATTCATGCACATCAGAATGTTATTTGCAATTCCCGTTAAACGAAAAATCCAATAAATGCAAGACCACTTGGGTTTGGTTCCTAACTCAGTGAGTCAACCTCCAGAAGTGGAACCAACCCAATTGGTCTCGTAGTTCATGAGATATAACATTTACAACATAACCTAACAGCAGGTCTAACAGCTCAGCTTTGCATCACGTTTTTGTAAAATCATAAAAGTATACTTCCACTTATCCAAAAATTACGAATTTATACTTCATAGAAACTAGACTCAACCTAGTTTACTGCAGTACCCACAATCTCAATCAATTTTCACGTTTACACTTCGTTACAGTCAGTTAAACATCGTATATACGTTCTGTGCAGAATCTGTTCACATCAAAACTCATCATAATAACAATCTATGAACTATCATGCATCCATATAACCCTCTAGACACTATAACTACTATCCATGCATATCAATCACACCATACATACAAGATTAGGGTTTGTGTTTTAATTCAAATCAAGAACAACAATCAATCATGTATCAATATCAATCTAGTTATCAATCTATTATCCAACTAACAAGAATCATAACAATCACATACATACAAGATCGGCCGATTTAGGGTTTTCACACAACCCATCAAACATCAAAATTAAACAACAAAGAGGTAAGAGATGATCAAGTATACCTTCCTAGCACCTAGTTCTTGGATTAATCTCTTGATTTGATGTGTATATGTGTGTGATGGTGGACGGCAGCCGTGGGTCAAGAGAGGGAGAGAGAGCCGATCGGTGGTGTTGTAGGTTTAGAATAATAGGTTAGGGTTTGTTTATTAGTGATATATTTATAAACAAACAAGTTACACTCTAGTCCTTCTACTTTCAAGTGTTGTTTTTCTAGAACATTCTATCCTAACTTGCACATAATCATGACAATAATATAACACATAATCCTAACACATAGTTATCACATCATTAGTGTTTTAGTGTGCTTCGTTTATTCCTCAATCGTTTGCGTTTCGGTGCAAATCCCGAAAGACTACTACACATGTAGTAAGTGTTAAGCGTCATTTAAACCCTAGTTTAAATGTAATGAAGTATGCGTTATAGATTCAACGATCTTAAAGTTTGAATTAACGGAGTTGAGTTAACAAGGTTAACCTGAAATTGACGATTGTCACAGGAGGGTAAGATGTAGGCAGCCTTACCTCTACCCCATATGGATTGAGAGGCTGTTTACGGTGAGACCCCCGGCTCGATAGTAGTTTTGCATCAAGCCTTGGACATAAGGCACATAGCACTCAATCATCGGGACACCGGCTGATAGGTGCATGTACCCTTATCTTTCAGCTATCAACGCCACTACATGATGCCTGATTAACCGTCCGTCACTTTTAACGTTATTTTCACGAGATTAGTAAAATAACGTCAAAATTAGTGCAATTTCACTTTTGCCCACCCGAGGGTTCACACATATATACATCATATGTGCGCACCGCAAGCAGGGCTAAATAAAAGATCAATATTTATGTAAAACCATGTTTAAAACATGCTTAAAATGATCAAATCATGGTGATTTACCTTGAGGGTTTTGTGTGTATGCGAGAGTCCATAGGTTGAGTAACCAGATTTTTGTTGAAAAAGTGTGTAAAAATATCCATAACTTACTTAAGTATGAAGATATGTTTAGATGGGTGTTTATTCAATAGTGATGGCCAGAATACGGGGTCCTTGATGGGCCCATTTTAGTTTATTTTGCCTCATTTTGCATGCCGTATGTGAAATCCCGAGTCTAAATTTATTTTGGGTTCGGTATTTGGCAAAAAAAATATATCAGGTACGTCAAACAGTGCGAGAACGATTGTTTTTCGGCCAATTTCTTGTAAATTTAGAAAAACGTTCCATTTATTGTAAAAATAGAAAATATTTTCACAGATCGCTTAAACATCCCAAATAAGTGTTTTGTAAGCCTTTTTCGGCTTAACGGATGATACAATGCTTGTTTCGTAACTGTCTTTTGCGTTTAAAATCATAGCGGGTAGTTAAACGAGTACGTTTTCATTTAACTGGTTTGTTATTATACTAAGGCCATAATATCAATATGTTAGTTTATAATAAACGCATATCACTTATAGATTCTCCCCCCCCCCCCCAAGATATCCGGGTCATAACCAAACTCTGTTTGGTTATTCGTTTGTTCGATACGCAATAAGCGGTTAATCGCTTATTCGATAGATAAATACTAAGGCATACCTGGTTTTGTCACGAATGTCACACATTGCGACATTGTTTACATGGTTTATAAGATGTGGGAAAAATGCGCAAGAAACAGGGGTATAAATTTGTTTGTGGGAGGATAGATTTTTAGGCTTTATGAGGCATATGGTATGGATCTGGTGTAGTGTGTGTTGATGGTAGTAATTTGGTTACTGGTGTTAAGAGTTGTTGTTGATTCACACAAGATCGTTTTTAAATTTATAAAAATGATTTCTACTAAGACTAAACCATACAAAAATAGGCAAGTGTACCTATTGTAACACCCCAGCCAAAACGGAAACGCCTGAGTGTGACGTGCTGATTGTTCAAAACGCATGTGACACTATTAAGTGACAATATCTGTTTTGTCTAAATAACCTAAGTCTAGTGTCTTCCCTGTGTATCATCTAGCAATATCTGTAGCATATATATATATATATATATATATATATATATATAAAATACAGTCAACTAAATAAATAGTTGGTGAGTTCACACAGTGCAAAGGAGGGGCGTCTGATCATGCTTATTGAAGAAACCACTTGAAATTTAAATCAATGCATGTAAACAGGTAAGCACATAAGCACACAAGTCCATGATATGAATCGCAGTTTTGTAAGTGGCTCGATAAATCACTAAACAGATAGGACATATATGCTACCCCAAAATGTATAAAAGTGTTAAAAATGGGGTGTGAGAACTCACCTCGAAATCAAAGATAAACTTGAAATATAAACCAAAAGCGCGTTAAAGAACTCGAAACGCTTGAACTTCATGAACTATAATCGAAAAAAAAAAACGAGATCTAACTAACGGGATTATAAAAGTTAAAATGAATTTGGTTTTAGGAGTTAGGCATTATTTTAATGTATCTTATTAGTATCTTAAAACAAAGTATTATATTTAAGTTCTAACGGCAGTTTAACGATTTATATTATTATTTTAATTTAATACAAATATAAGAATTATAATTCTTTTGGAACATCTAGTTAACGGTTAAATTCTATCTTGTTTATAATTACCTTAGCGTATTTAAGGATGTTAACGAAATGGATAAATAATATAATATTATAATATTAACGGTTTATCGAAATATTTATTTAAATATTATTTGATTGATAACTTAATATAAATAGGAGAAATATGATATTTTCAAGGCATGGGTTAAAGCATTTGAATTAAAATTAATTTTAACGGTTTAACGAAAAAGCTAAATAATTAAAGTTTAACGATTTAAATTAACAAACGAGTTATAATTAACAAGTTAACGATTTATGAAAGTTGGTTTTTATATGGGAAATGGTGAAATGTAATTTATATTGAATTTATAAAAATTTTATTTGGTTTAAAATGATTTTATTTGATTTATTATGATTTCTAAATAATTAAATTGATTTCTAAATAATAAGTAAAATGGTTAAAAAGATATAATATCAAAAATTGATGTTATGATCCGGGTTCGAACCCGGGTCTTCTGTGTATCACACCAAGTGTTTAACCACCAGACCAATTGCTTGTTTTAGTTAAAAACAGAAACAGAAAGAATAAATACAATTGCTTATAGTCACACCCCAACCTAAGGCAGAAATGCCGGGGCGTGATCCGATTGCCCACAGCTCGAAGATACTATCATTAATATAATTGACAATATCTAATTAATTATTTTATTCAAAGAATACAAACAATATTCAAATACAACAAAACAATTCAAGTAAATAAAGTATAATGACTTTAAATCCATGTTTGTCTTCGTTAAACCTAAGGTCTTTCTAAATGTCCATACTTCAACTTCAGGCAACCTGCATAATCGTAGAAAACAGAGTTTGTCAACATAAATTTGAGTGAGAATATCACCAGTTTTGCATGTCAATATAAATAAGCATAACGTGATAAAAGCGGTAAATGTAATGAAACCATAAACAAGTATGTAGACCATTGGCAAGAGAATCGGGCGTTGGTCAATAGCATGAGCACCCAATACATGGGAATACGTTGGACCCCTCCAAATATATGAATGAATGATATTAACACCATATACGAATGAATGAATATTAACACAAGTAAGCATGTATCACATATATATGATTAAGTCACTCACAATTACACGTATGCATTTGTTTGAATATATATAGTATGAAATACGGATAGGTACGCATATGTCCCCAAAACGTTTAGAAAAGTTGGTAAAATAGGGGAATGATAGACTCACCTTAGAATAATGACAAACGAATATAAACATGAATAAGTGAGATCACGAATAAGCGAGTCGTCCACTACATGTCAAATGATATAAATAATTCAGAATTTGAGACTATAAGATATGATAATATAAATAAAAATGAACTCGTTGCCACTGGAATCAATCCAAACAGACGTTTAGAATTTAAGTTATGTTTGTTTTAAGATTTAAGCAAGCTAGTACCGACCAGAATACGAACAGCGAGTCGGAAGCCAGGTTTTGGTCAGTAGCCTTAAAATTAGGTTACGAGAATAAAAGTCTTTGGACTGAACGTTGAATCCGACCAGAAGTATGAGAAAACGGATAGTCAAACTTGTTGACTATTTTGCCGTTTAACGAGTTTTAAGCGATTTGACCAGTCAACACGCTTCAACCACCGAAATTGATTGAAGATTATTTACTAGGGAATGTATATGAATGATTTTATAGTTTACAACTTACCCGGAAAGTGAAAGAATAAAGAGATATGACGAGCCAGTCCACACACATGCAAAGTCAAACGTCTAAGAGTATGTCTTCAACCAAATAAGCAAAAGCCGAGATGAATGATGATGAACAGAGGGTAGGACGGCTGAGAAGGCTCCCCTAGGATTGTGTAAAGTGTTATGGTAAATGACTGAGGCTTGTTTATATAAGAATAGCAAAAACGAACCATTTAGTAAATCTACTCGTTTAGGGAACAGAATATGTATTTAATGACTAAATCATTGAAATAAGCTGTAGATTTCGTTCTTGATCAAGGGTTAATGAATATGGATACGTATCTAAGCTTTGAGGGATTTCTTGGGGCTTAATTCACTCGTTTATGTCCTAAAATAAGCGATTCGGATGCTAAAAACGAACTATGAATCAATAATAAACGAAACGAGCTGTGCAGGTAGCCCATGGCGCCTCGTGGTGGGCCTAGGCCACCCCACCACATGGTGCTCCAGCCAAAAGGAGGAGAATTTCAAAAAATGTCATATTTGGTCCTTGTTTGATTATTGGTCAATTAATGAACTTTTAAATGCACAGTTTAAAATTTGAACAATATATAAAGTATAAGGGGCCTAAAGTGAACATTATAAACTTAATTACTTATAAACACTTGATTTTCAATAATAATAAAGGTCTAATAATAATAATAATAATAATAATAATAATAATATTATTATTATTATATTATTATTATTATTATTATTATTATTATTATTTATGTATGGTGCCCACTTACAAGACGACATGGGCAGTTATATACGTACCCATGCTTAATATATGTTTTATATTTTGTGTATTATGTTTGTGGTTGTATTTGTAGATTTTATGCATGTAGGATATATTCTTAGTGCTAAAACGACCTGGCAACATGCAAGAACAAACAACAAAAATTTTGACTCGGCTCGTACGGAAGCTAAATTCCTTTTAAGCCTCGATTTCCATTTATTTTTAAATCTTTTCACATTGAGGACAACGCGAGATTTAAGTGTGGGAAGGAGGTTTACACTTGGCCAAACCAAGTCTAAAAGATAAATTTTTGAACAAATTTTACAGCAATAAAAACCAACAGTTTTCTAAATATTTTTGACAAACCGGAAAACCAAGGAACAACGAGAAACATTAGAGCAAATTAATCTACCTTAAAAAGTGATAAATTATAAATATAGTTTGTAATATTGAGACCAACTTTATACAAAATATGACGTTTTCACCCAATCCTTTCGTTTATGGGAATTAAGCCTTCATGCTGATATTCGAAAAAATACTCATACATTGGATACTTTTGAGTGAGTCAGATGCTTCTTGTGTTAGAACATAAGTATTCTATTCGAGATCAGACAAAATGCTGCATAACAAGAAAGGTAATATATTCCTAACAAAAAACACAAACAACCATAGTCAAAACCATAACAAAACAAACCCCATTCCTATCACCAAAACACTAAACCTACCTAAGACCCAATCCTTCCAAATTACCCTTTTCACTGGTAGAATTCAGCATTGATCTTTTACCGGCATGCCCTAAAGAACTTGAATGCATTTTTTGATTTCAATTTACTTTGCTGCCTACAATTCGCAAAACCTAGGTGGCCTCCAGAACTTAGGGAGAAAATTTTTCTCTTTAGCAAAGAGGTGAGGAAAAAGGGTGGCGCCAAGAGGAACAAAGGCCACCATTATTGGATTTCCAAAAGTGCAATGAAAAGATGAGCAAAAAGATATGGATGATGTTTGGGCTTCGGGAATTGGTCTCACGAAGGAAGATGTAGAGTAACCCAAACCCAATCCCAATATCAATATACCAAAATAATGTAGAGTAACCCAAACCCAATCCCAATATCATAAAAAAAAGCTCATAAAAAGCAAACCATAAATTTAAATATCACTACATATACTAACATTTATGCTCTTTCAAAGTACTGAGAGTTTCAAAAATTTCTCGGAATGTTTGCTTCAGTTAGCGTGCTGTTTGAAGAATTTGATAAAAGCTTGCTTGAGGACAAGCAAGTCTCAAGTGTGGGGAGATTTGATGTATAATAATTTATACATCTTTTCGGCATTAAAATATCTCCAAATAAGCGATATATCAGCAATTATATTAGAATAACCACTAATGTTTATAATTTCTATCTATATGTAAATATAGCCTTAAATAATAAAACGAGCTGATATACGAAGAAAAACCGAGAAAAACAGTGAAATCAAACTCAACATACCCCATGGTGAATCAAAGCATAGCCATTCCTGGAACGTACGAAGAAAGACAAAAACTTAGGAAGAGGTAACATGACCATGTTTTACCAAAACACACCCAATGTCGAAAGTGCAAGAGGAAAAGACAAAATAGAAGATTCTGAAGCTAAACATGGTCATGTTTACCAAAACACACCCCATGTTGAATGTACAAAAGAAAAGGACAAATTTGGACTCTTCTAGAATTCACCACAGCAGTGCTCACCACGACCGTCCTCCCCTCTGATGTACGTTCTGTAAATGAGCATTAATTACAACATGACAAAAAATTCATCACGGCCTTGTTTTGCATAACACGGCCTGATCAGCCTATAAATTGAATGCTCATCTTTCATATTCAATGTACCTTAGAAGACCTTACACACCATTAAATTCACTTCATCCACCACCTTTCACAACTATTAATAAGGGAATTATCTCATCCATCTAACCCTTTAAAATTAAGGAGATTAAGCTTGTGGAATGAGTCATTAGCAGCAAAGATTAGGTATCCAAATGTAACACCCGGCTTTTTCGTTTATTGGCATGATACGTTGTAGAGTTTGTATTGTATTCAGGAATCGATCTTTCAACTTGAGGGGCCTCCCGGTCTTTCCTAAAAGTTTAATTAATATTCCATTTTTGCAAGCTGGAGGACCGAAAGTGTAATATACACAAAGTTATAACCCAAAGGCCGCCTCTTTTCTTTCCTGTTGCGATCGGCGGGTTCTAGCCCCCATCCCCACGTTTTTTCTTTCTGCCCCAGCCATTCCAAGCCTCCTCCCGACGAATTCCAGGTTAGTACTACATCAATGAATGTCATTTTCAACATTAAACCCTTAATTGAACCCTAGAGATGTCATAATCATGTTAGGGTTTGAGTTTAGTTGATAAAAGTTGCTGTCAGATTTCATCATCATCGTAATCAGTATATCCCACCAATAGCAAAGCTATGGTAGGGTCTGAGGAGGGTAAGATGTAGACAGCCTTACCTCTACCCCATGGGGATAGAGAGGCTGCTTCCGGTGAGACCCCCGGCTCGATAGTAGTTTTGCATCAAGCCTTGGACATATTACATAAGGCACATAGCACTCAATCATCGGGACGCCGGCTGATTGGTGCATGTACCCTTGTCTTTCGGCTATCAACGCCACCACATGATGCCTGATTAACCTTCCATCACTTTTAACGTTATTTTCACAAAATTAGTAAAATAACATCAAAATTAGTGCAATTTTACTTTTGTCCACCCGAGGGTTCACACATATATACATTATATGCGCGCACCGCAAGCAGGGCAATTGCTGTCAGATTTGTATTCGTTTATTGTTTGGTCTTGTCACACCCCGACTAGCACAATGCGGAAGCGTAAAACGGGAATGTAACAGACACCTATGGTATCAACAACATTGTTTATAAAGAAACATTACAACTAATTTACATTATATTACAGTGATCTATCTTTGATTACAAACTAGGTGTTACAACAAAATATACTTGTAAGTTATTCTATTCGTACTAGTAAGTCTGCGTCTATTCACACCGCATCGATCACGTTTGAGAACAGATAGCACAAATTCACGGATTTTCCTAACTTCGGTATCACACCTGAAAAGCACGTTTAAAATGGGTCAACTACTAGAGTTGGTGAGTTTCACGAGTTTCAAGTAAACAGTTATGAGTAATCACAAGTTAACACTTGTAATCATGAAATAAGTATGTATGTATGTATGTAAATGATGTAATTATGCTAAGCTACAGTGAAGCCTGGATTGTTCGTGCTGCGTGCCTCCATTTCCCACGCTCAATTAACCACTGTGGCTCCCCTTCCGCCCACATTATGCCCCAAGTAGCTATGTCTAACACTACATAGCCGGTTCGTAAAAATATGGACATGTGCAAACGGGATAATGTCTCAGCAAACCGTGCTGGCCCCGCCTGGGTTTGTCAAACCAATAGTACTATTCACAAGCCACCGGCTCGAAGTTAATCACTGTGTTAGTGGGGACTTTCATGTGTTAGCACTTAGATAATTCACATCATCACATGTTTCAGATAAGTATATTGATATAAGCAAACATGCTTTTCACCCCAAAAGTTCGTAAAACTGTTTAGAAGTGGGGTCATGAAACTCACTGTTTAGTAGATAATCAGTAGCACGTCGGTTCGAGGTTTGTATAACTTGCAATCACGGTTTCCTATAATCAATAATATAATAATATTAATATTTTATTATTATAGTCTCAATACTAAACTGGACTGTATAACTAATCTGGGTATAGCTGGAACGCCCAGAAAGTGGCAATAGGCTTAGGTTGTGATGTTGTTCAATGTCTAATACTTAAAACCGAACTTGGCTCAGATTCCCGTTTTCCCAACTGGGCCAAGTTATTCGTTTACACGTTCTGAAAACAGTTATGGGGAAATAAGCTTGGGTAAATGTATTGGTTAATAAAATGATTAAGTTATAAAGAAAGATCACATATTGGGGTCCCGGATTAGCTACGGGGCCCTTTTCCGTTTATTCAGTTTGATTTGAGAAGAAACGCGCACAATCTATCCAGATTGTCCAGGTTTCTCATAGAAAGTTCGTTTTTACTTAATTAATCCAAAAATATGATTTTTGATCACTCTTGGTGTTTTGATATTCTCGCAGGTTCGTTAGTCGCGAACTTACCGGTTTTTATAAAAACTGAATTTGTTTAATATTCAAATTAGCATAATTAATTAAGCGTTAATCATTAAATTATGAAAATTTAGCCACTTATCAATTAGAATATGTAGATTTTTATAAAAATATTTATGGAATTATTTACTGATTTATTAATTATAAAAATTCATTTTATCAGCTATATTTTGCCTGAAAATCGTCCGTTTATCCCAAACAATTTCCAAAAATTCCAGAAAAAATCCTGAATACTCAAATTATATCCCAAAACAACCTGTATCAATTCCAGAATGTAAAAAGCTCATGCGATATTCTTTTCGGCCCAAATTCAGCTATAAAAATTCACACGAACGCATATGCACAAAACAATTTTAGACTTCTCCAAATGAACCCAAAATTCATATGTGATCAAAATACATTAAGTAGGAGTTCCCAGAAAAATTTAATAATTTTTGAAGCATTTTAACTATTTTTCCCCATTAAACATCCCAATTTGGTAATAAATTCGCCAAAGATTCTCAGATGGTCGAAAAATTACCAAATTTGAACAGGGACTCAATGAAATGGTCCCTAAAATCCCTGCAAAATTTCAAGGCCTAATAATATGCACATCACAACCTTAACCTAAACAGCCCATAAGCGAGTGTTTCGGCATTACCTTAGCGGTTTTGCTTCGTTTCCGCCTTTCTAATCAACTTTTCAATATCTTGTTCTCCTAGGTAGGCTAGATACAAGTCCTATATCACAAACCAAGCAATTTTTCATCAACATAACAGCCTTTGAGTTAGGGTTTCAGCTAGTGCACAAAAACGAACTTTTGAACCGTAAAAATGCTTCAACCCTTTAATCCGTGTTTATGGCCAAAAAAACTATCAAACCAGGTTCCTTACCATGTGTATGATCAAAAAATTTTTATGGACCATTTTTAGGGTTTTTACATGGTTATGAATGATTTTTAGCAATTAAGACATGTTTTTATGGTATTAATCAAGGTTAAACAAGTATAAAAGTTGCTTATTTAAGTTGTTTACCTTAGGGTTTGAAGGGCTTCCTGATGAAGAAAGGTTTTTTCTAGAATTTGCTTGTGGATGAATGTGTAAAAATATCTTAGAACTAGTTTATATGTGAAAGAAATAAAAAAGGGGGGGTTCCAATATTGCGGCCGCAAGGTTGCTTGGGCCTCCTTGGGCCCATTTTGGCCCAAATAACTGATTCAAAAGGCCCAAAAACAAAAAGCCCAGTCCAAATTTAGTTCGGGTTTGGTTTTTGGCGCGAAAAACTTATCGGGTGCGTTAAACAGTGCGAAAACGAGTGTTTTTCGGCTAGTTTTGAGTAAAATTATAAAAACATACTATACGTTTGTAAAAATCGAAAATATTTTCACGGATCGCTTAAAATATTTCAAATAAGTGTTTGGTAAGTCTTTTCCGGCTTAACGGATGATACAATGCTTGGTTTGTAACTATCTTTCGCATTTAAATCTATAGCGGGTAGTTAAACGAGCATGTTTTCGTTTAACTTGTTTGCTATCAAACTAAGGCCATATTACTAATATATTAGCTTATATTAAACGTATATCACTTATAGATGACCCTCCAGGGATATCTGGGTCATAACCCGACCCGTTCGGTTAATCGTTCGGTTGTTACGCAAAAAGCGTTTATTTGCTTAATCGGTAAATACGTACTGAGGTGTACCTTGTTTTGGCTCAAATGTCACAGGTCTGTAACTCGATTTTAATCCATTGTTTTTGATCGATTCTTGTTTCCATTATGTTCTACTTTGAGTCTAGTTTTCAAAAAGGTATAATTTGTAATTTTTGGAGGAGATTTGAATGGTTTTTATGATTTTATAAAATTGTGTGTCAGAGGTGATGCGGGGTGATGGATTCTGGTTTGTCTTCCCGACATCATAACTCCTTTTTGACAAGTCCAAATTGGTTAATTCCACTTCTGAAAGTTCAAATTTTGAGTTAAGAATTCAACCCAATTGTAATCATTTAATTTGGTTTGATAATGATTTTTAAACAAATAAAACACTTTGGCTGCGCACTGAAATAGCTGCACGTACCTTACTGTGTTAGAAGAACTTTTATGATTTTTGTGTCCACTAGAAAAATATAATAAAAATATTTTTAAAAACTTAAAATGTTTATGCAACTCTGGTAAAAATTTAATAATTTAATTCCATGGTTTTCCTATGTAATAAAATACATCTTTGCAGGCTAAAATCTGCATGTTATATTCGTTATTGATCGATAAGTTCGTTTTAGGCTTAACCGGTGGCTGCCCTTTCTCGCATCTTTCGGGGCTGTTATAATTGAAGTTCGTGCTCCGTCATCTTCTTAGGTATGTCTAGTGTAATATACTTTAGTATCATGAGTTTTGGCACTCGTTAGATTGGTCAATTGTTGATGAAGTGAAAACTAGGTTTCGGTTGTCTAGTTTGTCAATTGTTGCGTCTAGCGCGTTGTTTGAGGGAATTAACAACCAATTCGGATGTTGTAGGCTCGGTATGATTCTTTGGCTGTGAAAAAATATATTTTTATGTTATTGGGGCTGAATTGGTTGTCGGTTACTCAAACGGGTCGGTACAACGCGAATTCGCGTTTGTTGATAGTTAGTGCGTTGTGCTTGCGAGTTACCGATCCGTCCAACTAGTGTAGTGTCGTGTGGACTAGTGGGCTGTGATTTTATCAAGTTTGGGCCACACGGGTCTGAGGTGGATGTTAAGTGCATAAGCAACCCGTTAACGCGCGTATTCGATACAATTAAAGACAATAATCTTAATTGGTATTTTAGTATAATACAAAGGTTATTTTTACTAAAATATCAAAGACAATTCACTTAGTAATTTTAGGGATTGTCTCATCTTTAAAGTGAGTTATCTAATAGATACTTATTATAAACCACTTGCTTATATAAAATGATGTTTTAGTAGAGGTCCTGAAGTTATGCATGCTTCTTTCTTTAATGACCATGGAATAACATGACTTAGAAATAAGGTGTTATTCCCACATTTAATCACCATAGAAAGCTTATATCATTTATTTACCAAATAATTATTAAACCAAGTTAAGAGGATTTTTAATCAAGATGATACACTTTTATCTTGATCATCTCTTTAAAAGTATAAAACCCAAATTAAAATATTGTCTTTAATTTATGCTTTTAAATTTCTCTTTAAAACTTATTTATCAACTCAAAACCACTATGATATTTACTTCAGGTTAAAATAAATACAACGATTAGTGAAAAATCAAACAAGTGTGTCCGTGGATCGATACTTGGTTCTTACATATACTTTACTACATATACGATAGGTACACTTGCCTATTTATGTGTGGTTTAGTTAAGATAATAATCATTTTTTTAAATTTAAAACTAGACATTGTGTGAACAAAGTTTTAGAAGAACTTAAAAACTTTTTCTACACCCATCACACACACATGTTATCAACTTCTTCTCGTAGCAATCACGGATGAAGTGATACCGTATTTCTATGTGTTTAGTTTAAGAGTGATTTACCGGATTTTTAGTTATTGAGATTGCTGCAATGTTATCTACAAAATTTGTGCAGTTAGAAATTCAAACCATAGTCTCGCATCTGCTATTGAATCCATAGGATCTATATACAGCAGCTAGAAGCAGTTACATAGTCTACCTCACAAGTTGACAACGACACAGTTGTTTGTTTCTTGCATTGCCACGTGACTAACCTGCTGCTAAAGGATTGACATTTAGCAGTTGTAGATTTAGCATTTAGCTTACAAGTTCCATAATCAGAACCGGAAAACTCTCTCAGGACGAAATTGTCATCCCTTGGATACCAAAGACCAACCCATGGGCATCTCTTCAAATACCATAGAATTCTGTTGACGATCATCAAGTGCGAGACCTTTAGATTGAACTGATATCGAGCACGTAAACATGTTGCCTAGATGATGTCTGACCTTGAAGCAGTAAGATACATGAGAGAGCCAATCATTGAATGGTATAAAGTTTGATCAACTTTCTCCTGGTGGGATCTGGACCAATTCCATGATTCAATGGTAGAGGAGTACTGATTTCCGTTGAGTCAACCATGTTGAACTTTGCTAGGATGTTGTTGACATACTTAGTTTGGTGAATAAAGATACCACTGGGTAACTGATCCACCTAAAGCCCCAGAAAGAACTTCATCTCCCCCATTGCACTCATCTCAAACTTAGATTTCATAACAACTTCTAACTCTTTGGACAGAGCATCATTAGTTAACACAAAAATGATATCATCCACATAGACTTGAACAATCAGCAGATGACCAGCCACTTCTTTGGTAAAAAGTGTGCAATCGACGGCTCCTCGAGTAAAGCCATTATCCAACAGATGTTGGCACAACGTTTCATACCAAGCTCCCGGGGCTTGGTGTAATCCATATAGGGATTTATCAAGTAGGGACAAACACCGGTGGTTGTCCCACACAGACCTCTTCACCAAGTCTCCCGTTGAGAAAAGTAGACTTGATATCTAACCGATAGACTTTGAATCCTTTCCAAGAAACAAATGCTTGAAAAATTCAGATCGCTTCTAGTCTTACAAATGATGCGTAGACCTCATTGTAATCAATTCCTTCGCGTTGGTTAAAGCCAAGAACAACCAACTGAGGTTTTTTTTCTTACAATAATTCCATTCTCATCACATTTGCACTTGAAAACCCATTTGGTATTAATACTTCTTTAGTTTTCAAGAAATCCACCAGCTTTCATACCCCTATCTTCTTGAATTGTTGAAGCTCTTCTCGCATCGCATTAACCCAGCTTTCTTCGGTTAACGCCTCTTTGTAAGTTTTCGGTTCGATTTGAGAAATAAAACATCAAAATGAGAACCAATTTTGTAACGGGTAAACTTTGGAATAGAAACGGCTCAGGGTTTGATCAATTTGACTTCGTATTCGAATGCCACTATTCAAATCACCAATGATGTTTTCCTCTAGATGATATGACACGGTACATGGTGTGACACTTGTAGAAACAATCACTTATGTTTGAAGATAAGAAATATTTTCATCAAGATCATTTCCACTGGCACTCGACTATCTGATTTAATTAAGGATTCAATTAAATCTTCATGTGACTCTCCATCATCATCAAATAAAGGAGTAGTTTTAGGAATAGTATCATTAAGAACATACTCATCTTGAGGATCAACATGAGAAACAATAGGTTCATGATCTTCATATTGACTATCTGACAATAACAAAGAAATAGCTTCTTCGGGGACTTCCTCTAGTAGATTGAAACACTTCTATAGATTATCATAGTCAAACATCCATGCATCTCCCGGTTTTTGTGTTGGAGTTGTGTATCATTGACAATACACATGTTGAACTTGCACAATCCGGTTCATGCTAGGTAAGAAAACCCGTCTAAGTGGACTAGCATAACCAACAAAGAATCCCTCCAGAGATTTAGTTCCAAATTTACCATCGGGATCAAGAACAATACATGGAGACCGAACGGTTTAAGGCACTTTTAAATTCGGTTTTCTTTGATTAAGAAGCTCAAAACACGTCTTTCCATGCCTCTTTACAGTCAGAACGCGGCTTAAATTATAACATGCAGACGCCACAACTTTAGTCCAAAAGCTAATAGGTAGCTTCAAGTCAGCTAACATGGTCCGTGCAGTTTCAATCAAAGTACGATTCTTTCATTCAGCAACCCCAGTTTTTATGAGTGTAGGGTGCGCTAAACTCATGAAGAATCCCACATTCGTTTTAATTCTGTTGTTCTCGAATTATGTCCCGTTGTCCTGTTGCAATATTCTAAATTCTCCTACTTCTTGAAAAGCATCATTAGACAATCAAAAGTCTCAACTTTGGAGTCCAAAATAATTACCCATGAAACTCTTGAAGAGTCATCAGTTAATTTCCTTTGATTCATCCCACGATCATGCTTATAACGATTAGGACACGCAAAGAACACATGTCCTACTTCATTAAAAAAAACAATCTTCTCTGGTAAACAAACTTATTGGAGAAAGTTCTTGAACATGATCACGCTCTGTCTTTTGTCTAAAAAATTCTTTATTAGAGTGATTTCTGAAATGTGACTCTTTCTCACTCTCAAAGGTGGTTCCATTAGCAAACACAATTTTTTTAAGCATTTAGAACTTTGATTTCTTGAAAAATTTGGTTTGTTATACCCATGATTTTGACTCTTATTATAAAAACTCGTTTTAGCAAAACGATGAGTTGAATTGTTTTCACAATTTTTAACCTTTTCAGATTTAACAACCTTTTCAACACATTTAGACTCATCAAACACATTTTTCACAACATTCAAAAAAATTTCACAAGTCTCACAAATTCCACATCGACAGACTCGAGCAGACACAATTTAGGTTCATTCACAAGTGGTGTTTTTTTCCACATTGAGCGCCTTTTCCATCCTATCTGGTTTCTTTGGAGCATATGAACTCGAGAATGGTGGTGGAATGCGTTTGTACCCTAAACCATCTTCATTTCACACAAAAAAATCTTCCCCAGTTCCTTTATCCACTCCAGTTGGTTTGGGGAGAATATTATCAAGCACAAATGAAGCTGCCTTATAATTGTTGAACTTCAAGTCTACCCTCTCAGTTTCAATCTTAATGGATTGTAACTCTTATTTGAGAGCAGCGTTTTCATCAATATGTTTGTTAATGGATTTTTGTTTATCCTCTACAATATGTTTAACATAAAAATAGTTCACTCATCTTGACCAATTTTTGTCCATAAATTCTTTTCACATTTCTGAAGCTTATCATAAGCTTCTTTCACCGTTTTTGATAATCTAAAAGTGAATCATAATGTGTTTTTAGCATTTTATATTCAACCTCTTTTTCTAAACACTCTTTACAAGGTAACTTCCATTTTTCACACACAAACACATTAGTTTCAGAAAGTACCAGACTTTGGTTAGCCATCAGTACATGCTGGCTAGGTATTTCAGCTTCTTCAATGTTCACTCCTTCCCCAATCTTCACACAATCTTCAGCAATTTGTGATTCACTCTTAATTTCTTCAGAGTCGTCATCCTCTCCAAAGTCGATTTTCCCATGAGGTATCTCTTCCCCATTGAACCAACCTGCAAAATTTTCAATTATATAAGGTGGAAAAATAGATTGAAAGAAGTTTGGAGGAATAAGATGAATTGTTTCGTATGTGCGTGGCATAAAATCCTCTTCAGTATCATCAGGATCTTCATCAATGAAGTCCTCATGATCCAAATGCTCAGATGAAGTTTGGATTTTCATTTTGCACTTCATTAGAAACAGTTTCCTCAGCTACAACAGCTTTCTCAACAACAACAACTTTCTCAGCAACAACATCAACCATAGTTTCCTAAGCGACCTTGACCATATCTTCCTTAGCAACACCCACAGCTACCTCAGCAACATTTTCTTCAAATCCCCAACCACAACATATCAACTCTATCATTTACCAATTCAGCAATAATAGCTTGATAAAGATTATTGTTCTAGTTGAACCCCTCATCAAATTGTGAAACACAAGCTTTGTTTTGAGATGTAGATGCTTCATTTGGTTTTGATTTGTTGGAAGTAAAAGAATTAGATGAACTTGGTGAGCTTCAGTGATAAATGGCTTGTTTGGTGTAGCCTCTTCCAAACGGATTTGAGCCATTATCAGGAACTTCCTTATTGGTACATTCCCTTTTGAAATGCCGTTTATCTTTGCATCTAAAATACCTAACCTTTGATTTGTTAAATCCAAGCTTTGAAGGTGTTCCATCCAAGCAGTTCCTACCAGTTATCTCTTTGAATATCTAAGCTCTCCTCACAACACTCGCCATGAACCAATGAGTATCCATTTCTTCTGGGTCTATTTGATCATAATCTTCCTTAGTCATGTTGAAGTTTCCAATCTTACCAGCAATTAAGCATTCATATGACTCCATAACAGACCCAAGAAATGCCATATGTTCTTTCACAATATCTACAGTAAGCCCAATGGTATTTTGATGTTAACAACAATATTTGTAAGGCCCCATTCCTAGAAGCCCTACTTTGGCGTTGGATTTACTCTTAAACATAGTTCTAAATATCAGAGTTAATTAAAACTTTCACGGAATAATTTAAAACTTCAAACATCACATTACAAAACATTCATTCTTGTCTTAACATACAAATTGTCTTTCCATAAACATTAATTTAAACAGTCGTGACACTTCTTCATAGATGCCAGCTTCTTCAGTTCATGCCATGTGTCTCCTCAAGCCAACTGCTTCAACCTATTTGCCTGCGTGCATACTAAAAGTCAGCTACGCTAAGTAAGTTCTAGATAATCATTTAACATACATTACATTCATATCCTTACTCATACGTGTCTGAAGAACGTATTTATACCTTACTTACTATACCTCTTTCATACATACTTTATATGCATGCATACGTACTTACATACTTTCTTTCATAAAACCCTATGGTATACCATAAGCTATTCTACCTTAAACATCATAGATATTGTAAGGGTATGGTCCCTAACATCACAGATATTATAAGGGTCTGGTCCCTAACATCACAGATATTATAAGGGTTTGGTCCCCTCTGTCTCGAATAACCATACAACTGTACCTGTCTCTTCAATCATCCATACATTTTATCATACATGCATACTTTAGATATCCTCTAGTTATATAACATATATACATACTCGTTCATATAAACATTCTGTAATAATATCATTCATATACACGTATCATACACTTACCATTCAAGTACATGTATTATCTATCACATAGGAGTATGCACACAGCCCCGAAAATATAGAAGATAAACGAGCTTGAACTCACCTGAAGTCGGTTTCTCTCCGAGTAGATGGTGATACTCTTCCTTAGATGTGCACGGCTAACTATGTAACACATTACGAGTGTCAATTATCTATCACTACCACTTCATACATCTATGTTAACGAAACTCTCAACTAACGGGAGTCCGGGGGCAGCGCCCCTGGTAGCGGGGTCTAGGGGCGGCGGCCCCTAGCAGGGTCCAAGGGGCAGAGCCCCTGGTTGGGGTCGAGCTGCCAGGTCAGTTTTGCTTCGCATGGAAGTTCTCTTCGCATGGAAGTTTCGCTTCGCATGGAAGTTCGCTTCACATGAAGGTTTCGCTTCGCATGTCCGTGCAATGCGAAATCTTTTCCTTTTTTTTGTTTCTACCATTTTAAAGCCATTTTCCTCCGTGACTCTTCCTTAGGGCCCGATTTTACCCTTTTTGTGGGTATTGGGTCATACCAACTTTGTATACCCGTGTTTTCAAGGTCCGGATATTACCTTTTTGTCCTATAACACCCCCGTGAGGTTATAACTCACCAAGTTTACGTTTTTCTTACGTTATGCAACCTGATCTATCGTTCTATAAGTTTGCATGTCGAAATCAACCACAAAAACTTAACCTTGTCGGCCAAAACTCACCTTTTTGGTCTCGGGTTCGGATCTGGACAGATCCGAGGATCTTGGTGGTGTTTCTTGTTGGTTTATGGTGTTTAAACCCAAGATTCGTTCTTCCTTTTGCACGGATTCGGATTCGGGTAGTAGAGAAAAAGTGTGTGTGTTCTTGAGTGTGTGTGTGTGTGTGTGGTGAAAGGAAAGAAAAATGGTGAAATGGTGCAGGGGTTGGTTTTATATAGGGGGCTATGGGCCCCACAACCCACTCACAATTCCAAATCCCATCATTATTCAAACATTAACACACACACAATTAAATTAACGACACATAGTTTATAATAAAAACTTTCTTTTATATACTACTCTCGGAAATGCAGATGTTACAATATTGCATTGGAGAAGATCAGGGTTTTAGTTTTGGACTTGATTGGATTGTTGATTGGTTGACATGGTACTTGAACAGCCACTTGTATATGGAGGTGTAGATGGGAAACTTGGTTGACTACCCAACAAAAGCAGCACCCACATTATTAGTGTAGAAAGCATTTTGAATTTTTGGATTTTGAGTTGCCAAAAAAGATGAACTCTTGTAATAAAGACCAATATCCTGTGTCACTATTGAAGTTTTCATCTTTTGTTTCTTCCTCAATTCCAAATCTTATGGTTCAAGCTTCTCAATAAATCTGGACAGGTTTAGTCTCGCAAAAGCAACGGGGTTTGATTGTTGAATCATAATAAAAGTCCACCATTCCTCTAGTAATGCATCAGCTAGTTTATCAATATATTCATACTCTGGTTTTTCATCCCTGGTCTTTTCATTTCATTCACCAGGTGACAGTGTCACTCCATCAACTGAGCAAACGTTTCACCTTTTACCATGGTGAAGATATCAAACTCCTTTTTCAACAAAGACATTTTGCTTTTCCTCATATCCGGGTTTCCATGATCTTTGTTAAGCAGGGCATTCCAAATTTAGAAGTAGGACCCATTGTGTTGCAGCATCTAGAAGATCTCCTCCTTAAAATGTTCTCTCTTAAGAAACTAGGTCTATCACCTTCTGTTACTTGGGATAACCGATAGTTAGTACCATTTTCATTTTTTAGAATGATATACTCTTCTTCAATAGCAATCCATGTATCATAGTTGAAAGCTTGAACATATATTTCGAATCGCTTTACCCATGATGGATAGTCTCCCATTTTGAGAAGCTTAGGTGGCTTGTTTGAAGTACCGATTTCAATCTAGGTTTAGACTCTGAATTAGGTTTATGGGTTGCATGGTAAAAGCAGTGAAATTCTTCATTTTTCAAAAATCCTTTGAAGCGGCATATAAGCCTTTCTCAATGTATATGGTCACTTGGCAACGTTTTAGGACTTTATCACGCGTATAAGATATGCGCCATGTAAGTTTTTATTTTTTTTTAATCAAAGTAGATACGGCATATAAGTAAGAGTTATGCGACGTATATGCGGACGGCATATAAGTAAGAGTTATGCGACGTATATGCGGGTTATACGGTGGAAAGAGTTATACAGGAAGTGCTATACGACGTGTAAGTGGTATACGTGGAAACTTATGAGCCGTATATGATCAAATTGAGAATTTTGACAAAATTTTTGTGTGAAAATGAAGATTTAGAAGTCTGGAACTTTGTGAAATTGATGCAGACTAGGAATATGACATATTGTGATCTTTTGGTGAAGTTTTAATGGTGAAATCTTCTGTTATGATGGAATCAAGGTAGAAAAGAGATAATCTTGTGGTTTTCAAGTAGATGTAGAAACTGGTTTAAAATATGTTTTTGATTTTAGGGGAGAAATATTTGGGAAAAATACAAAAACAATATAAATTTTGAAAAAGCCAAAAAATTTCAAAAATGTTAAAAGCCAAAAACACTGAAAAATGCTCCTCAAAAATGAGTTTTTGAAGCATAAAGGGAAGATGATAGTACATTGATCATCTGTGTCCCAAATCCAGTGAAAAGTAAGAGAAAAAGGACGTGTGCTTAACTACATCAGTGTGTTGGTAGGCCTTTAAACAAACAAGTAATGAAAAGTATATGATATAAACCTACAAAACTGCCAAATATTAGTGGATTAACATGATTGAAAGGGGTTTTAGTGTACAGCAAATTCTTGGTAATGAAGGTAGAATAATAGCCTGTCTTACTCAAGCCTTACTACTTCTGCTCAAAATGTCTGTGTCTATCAAAGTGTCTAGTATTGCATAAAGTCAGAAAAGAAAAGAAAAACAGTCAAAAAGAAAAAGAAAAAAGAAAAAGAAAAAGAAAATGACTGCAAAAGATATGCCATTTTAAAAGAAATGCTTTATTTTTTTGTTAGTCTTTGTTTGAAAACCTTGGGCTTTCTCCTGCACGATAGGAATATCCGACCTGATGGTTAAGGTTTTTGAACCCTCTGCTTTATTTTCTTGGTTAGTCTTTTCGTTTGAAAATCTTGGACATTCTAAGCGTGATAGGGATATCCGATCTGATTGTTAAGATTTTTAAACCCTCTGCTTTATTTTTCTATTGCTTAAAGTGTAGACAAAATAAGAAAAATGTGCAAAAGTCAAAAGGTGTCAAAAGTGTCAGTTGTTGTGATCAGACTAGTCAGGTTTAAGTCAAGTTGGGGTGACATGGTGAAAATCGAAATATGCCTAAATCAGGATTAGAGGGTGATAGTTCCTGATATTGTGGAAACCACATAAATATTTTGGGCTCTAAATGAACCTTAATCAGTATCACAGAAATTTCAGAAAAATTTGTTGTGAGGTTTAAGTAGAGGTGCACAAATCGGTTTTTTTAAAAAAACCGGTTCGGTTATTAACCGGACCGGTTTTTTTTTTGCCCGAAAAAAAACCGGTTCGGTTAATAACCGGACCGGTTAATAACCGGTTTTTGTATGTCAAAACCCTAACCGGTCTAACCGGTTAGGACCGGTTTAGAAACCGGTTAGAACCGGTTAACCGGTTTTTTTTTTAAATAACCGGTTAATAACCGGTTTTTTTCATAATAACCGGTTTTAAAAAAAACCGGTTTTTCCATTAACCGGTTTGTTAACCGGTTTTGGCTCTAAAACTTGTAACCGAAATACGAACCGGCGGTTTGTAAACCGGTCAAACCGGTTTTTAAAAAACCGGTTTTCGTAAAAACCGGTTTCCGGTTTAAACCGGCAAACCGGTTCCCGGACCGGTTTTTTTGACCATCTCTAGGTTTAAGTGGACAACAATGCCAAGGACTGACTTAACACTGTCATAATAAAGTAAAAACATAAAATTGTGATGAAGGACAACTTGGTCAATATGATTCCCTACTAAAACTCACAAAAATATGTGTTTTACAAGATTTTAAATAGCTTGAAAGTTCATTTTTTGTAAATACTTTGTATTTCAGTCTTACTCCATTTCTTTAAACCAAAAGGATTTTACAATTATTATTTATTTTCGACTCTTGATGTAGGGATACTATCTGATTGTTAAAATTTGCTGGGAATGATGGACTGAGCTTGTGTTTCAAAATTGTTTTTGAAAGCTAAAACGTCGTTTGTTTGTGTAAGGTTATTAATTTGAACTTGTTAAAACAATATCTTTTCTAAAAATGTTTAAAGTTAAGTTATTATCATTTAATTTGAACTTGATCAAACACATGAGTGTGAATGTTCGGTTTTTGAAAATGCTGAAATAAACAATATACATTGCATAAGTTTAAGACTTATGCGTAGCATATGCTAGTGCTTATACAGCGGATATGTCTATAAGACTTGCACGCCGTATATCATTCATCATATACGAAGTATATGTGTGTGACTATACATACAAAATCATTCACGCCATATAACATAAACATTTCATATTCAAGATACACACTGTGATTCTCTCACTTGAAAAGTTGAATTTAATACTGTTACGCTGCTCAATTTTTGTTCATTAGGTGATTTACACACCAAGTAAACAACTAAAGGTATAATGTTTGTAGTGATTCGTTTTTATTTGAACATGTTTTGACGAAGACAGAACAATTTCAAAGGGGTGTTGATGATGTTGTGGATGTGTGTTGTTAACGGCATTAATAAAATGTGCATCAGTTGTTAATAAGGATTAATTAGATTTAATTGTTAGTTGATTATAACTTACACCCTTTTAAAAACCAAAATTGAAAACACCAGTGTGCTAATTAGCATGTTTAGTCTGAGAATGTGAAACAATTTCATTTCAAAACTTTGAAATTGTCACAGATTGAATTCCGGTTAATTAAGATTGAACGTATATGACATATACGCCGAATAAACTAATTTTTGGACTTATACGTTGTATTGTCTTATGCGCTGTGTAAAATGTTTTACATGCCTTAAATGTTGGATAACTCAAAATGTTATATACATTGTGTAAGTCCTGTGATGGATCTTTCAATGTGATATCAAGATACTCAATGATTAGGCGGAAACTAATCACCAAGCTGATTCTATGTAACAATAAAGAACACACGTAAAACCGATAGACAAACTTCAAAACACACGTATATTATACGTCGGGTGCTTAAGCCCTTAACCACTTACACGGGTGAAAATAATAATACTTGGAACGAACAACCCTAACTTCGTTAACATACATCAATATATATTCTACCAACTTGGCCCAAAACAAACTAAAAGCCCGGTTTACATACAAAAGCCCAACTAAGCCCAACCCGACAAAGCATAAACCATAAAACACGACCCAACATTCTCCCCTTGGTTTATTGCTTGATTTCATCCTTTTTCAAAAATGCCAACCGTAGACGTCTAATATGCATCTATACCTTCATTTCTTCCTTTCGGCGTATATACCGTGGCTTCTAAATAGCACTTGGAAGTTGAGTGTCTTATTTAGTGCCTTTATTCCAATAATAGTAACCCCGACTAGTAATCCGGCACAAGTCATGCTACTAGCCACTGGAAGTAGATGTTCATGACGTTGGTTAATGAAAACAGCAGAAGATCTTAGGTTCGATCGACTCAGAAATGTCGAATACGATGTACTTTTGTTTGAGCAAATGGATTCCCAGTCAAGGTTTAATCGTGAATCTCTTGATATGTCAGTTGACCACGGAATTCTCTGGTTGACCAAGAGATTTCGGTCAATCTCCATCAAGAACACATATGTATGACCCTTCATCTTCACCATTCTACCAATCATCATTGATGACCAAGCCTGTATCTTTGTTTAACAACTCAAAAAAAATAATCAGTAACTTCAACAAGAAACCTAAGAGACACACCATAATCACAGATCAATTGAGCCATTGTTACCTCAAAACCGAAATACTCAAGAGTCAACGAAAAATACTTTTTAACATTACTTACCTTTCTCAATGATTCCTTTAAAAGAACTTATATGGAGACATAAAAGATGAAGATGAATGAATAGATGGTCATAATTTCAGAAGATCTTGGAAGATTTTGGAAGTTGCAAATTTCAAGAATAATTAATAAGGTGCAATGAGTGCCTTTTAAGCTACCATGTCACATCAACCTGTGCCGAGAGCATATACTGACCGAGAACACATATGGTTGAGAATAGTTATTTTGAGCCGAGAACTCACATCTGTTGAGTTCGTTGGGCCAATTGGGTTAGGTAGAAAGCAAGACATCCGTTGGGCCAAATAGACTGGCCCACTAATTAAGACCAGTAGTTTTAAAATCAAAAATGAACCCGAGTCATGAAAAATTGATTTCTTATGGACATCTGTTTCGACACGAGTACACATGAGGTAAAAGTAAAAATAGAAAATAAAAATAAGAAAATTTAGAATAAAATAAAATCACAATAAAACTAAATTAAAACAAAAATTTACATGTCTAGCAAGTTAATCAAATTTTGGGATCAAATTTCAGCTGTTTGGAAACAAGCACCCCTTTTTATGAAAAGATCTGTACATGAAATCATATTGATTGAGATACTTTCACAATGACCCATTTTCAGCATTATTTTGACATAGTGAAAAGGTTGATAGAAGGTATTTAGAAACTTAGTATGATTTCCATTATGCCAGTGATATGATTAGATTCAATTAGACATAAAGCTAATATGGACATCACTTATGGACCCATGATGTCCCTTATCTCTTCTCAAGGCGTATTTGGCTTTCCCCAGATCACCCCAATTTGACTCCAACCCCCTAGTGTTTGATCAAAAGAATTTTCTCTATACAAAAAAAAATTTTAAGCTTTAAGGTTGAACGTTGGACTTACATGCCATCCGGATTTACAAGTCTTACATTCAGGGTGTTTAGGACTTATTTGTATGCCCCGTCCTTGTAGTTCCCTGGTGCCCCTTTAAGCCTTTATGAAATAATTGAATGATGCAATATATATATATATATATGGTTAGATATATAATATTTTGGTGATCAAGACGCTAACATGCTCGTGTATGACTGGGTAATTACTTTTCTGCCTATCATTTAGAGATCTAGAGATATGCACGCATCGTCAAAATGACTCTCCACAAAAAGTTTAGAAGATTTAGTTAATATCACTTCAAACTTTTTCTTATCATAGAAAGCTACCATACACATCAATGACTTATCAAAAGCCTTTTTAGCTTAATAACTTCACACGTTATGCACACAAAATTAATTTATCTATCATTTCTCAAAGGTTGGATCAATTTTCATTTAAAAATATTTTAAGCTTCTAGTAAGCGTTAGCTGAATAATAATATCAATTCCCAGATGATAACTTAGAACACAATTTTAGATTCAATCACCCAGTCACTTTCAGTCTTCAGATAAATGGCTATCCTATATGTCTACAGGTAGACAATAGGACCAAACATATAATAATATATGTCCTTCAAACTTAGGTAACCGACATAATTTTCAGTAAAGGAACTTAAAATCAGATAGTTAAACCAAAAAAACTATATATATTTTTATATTCAGTCGCCCCAGTCACATTTAGTCCTTAGGTTAACGGCTATCCCGTATGTCATCTATTGACAACGGGACCAAACATAAAAATATGTCCCTTGAACTTGAGTAACCAGCATAAGTTTAAGCGACAGAACAAAACAATTTTTTTTTAATTAAGAACACACACACTCTTTTTGTCTTTTTCTTTTTCTCCCCCTAAATTTGTAGAGAAATTAAGATAAAATCAGAAAATATTTATGTATAAATTTTAACCTCAAAAGTACTCAATCTTCAAAACGTAACATCTTAAGAAACCCTACAAGCACATTGAATCTGGCTGTTCCGTCCGGTTTCATAAATAGGTCCGCCACATTATTATCAGTGTGGTCCTGTTCAAGATGAATTAACTTCTGGTCGCAACAGTAACGAATAAAGTGAATTTTGATATCGATGTGCTTGGTTTTAGAATGTTAGACCGGGTTTTTAACAATGGCAATTGCAGCATCATTATCATAGAAAATAGGAGTATCAAGAAATTCCAAACCGTAGTCTAGCAGTTAATGTTGCATCCATATGACCTGAGAACAACAGGCATAAGCAGCAACATATTCAGCCTCAGCAGTGCTTGTGGACACCGTTTGTTGTTTCTTGCATTGCCACAAAAAGAGCTGATCCCCCAAAAATTGACATCCAGCAGACGTCGATTTCCTGTCAATATCATCACCTCCATAATTGCTGTCAGCAAAAGCATATAGATCAAATTCTGAATTCTTGGGATACCAAAGACCGAGCTTCGGTTGCCCTTTCAGATTTCTAAAAATTCGTTTAACAGCAATTAAATGAGAGAGTTTAGGATTAGCCTGAAAATGAGCTCACTGACAGACTGTGAACATGATGTCAGGGCGACTGGTAGTAAGATACATTAGGGACCCGATCATCGACCGATAGTACGTTTGATCTTCGGGTTTCCCATCAAGATCTAAAGGAAGAAGAGGTCTTTCAACCATAGGAGTCACCGCACTTTTGGAGTCTTGAAACTCAAACTTTGCCAACATGTCCTCGACGTATTTTCCCTGATGTAGTAGAATCCCTGTCAAGCTTTGACAAACTTGCAGACCCAGAAACATGTCATCTCCCCCCAACGAGCTTATCTCACACCTTTTCTTCATCACCTCCTCAACCTCAGAACAAAGAGCTGTGCTGGTAGAGCCGAAGAAGATGTCATCCACATAAATCTGAACCAAAATAAGATCCTTTCCAACAATCTTTATGAACAGTGTCTGATCAATGGTTCCACACTTAAACCCGTGCTTCAGAAGATGTGCAGTCAACGTCTCATACCATGCTCGAGGAGCCTGATGAAGGTCGTAAAGAGCCGTGTCTAACTTATAAACATGCGACAGGTACTTGGAATCCACAAAACTTGGTGGATGATCTACATAAATTTCTTTCTTCACTTCGCCATATAGAAATGATATCTTGACATCCATTTGATAGACTGTGAAACCCATGTACGATGCATAAGCCAAAAATATCAGAATGGCCTCAAGACGAGCCACTGGAGCGTACACCTCAGCATAGTCCAAACCGTCAACCTGACGAAAACCACGAACCACAAGCCTTGCCTTGTTTCTAACAATAACCCCCGAGTCATCCTCCTTGTTGCGAAAAACCCATCTCGTATCTAGTGACTTCTTCCCTGCGGGTAGTTCGACCAACCTCCAAACCTTGAGTTTTTCAAAATGATTGAGTTCCTCATGCATGCCGTCAACCCAGCTAGATTCTTGTTGAGCCATGTCAACCGTCTTGGGCTCAATTTGTAAAATGAAGCAAGAATACAAGCAGTTTTTGATGGTTCCAGTTTGAATCTGGTTGAAACGCCAACTTCAAGGGGACCAATCATACTGTCAATGGGGTGATCCTGTTGAATTCTTGATGGAGTAGAGTGATCAGGAACAGAACAGTTTACTGGTAAATTGGTTGTATCTTCGAGGGCTTCAGTGAGAGGTTTCTTCCATCCCAATGCTGCTGTACTGTGCGAGTACGAGGTGCTAGCAATATACTCGTTTGGAAGGGCATCAGGGAATAGAGTGCTGCCAAATATCTGATGAATAACGCTCTCCCCCTTGGTGACATCTCTATTGAAGAGGTTTCTTGTGGGGATATAGTCTTGGTGACAGTCTCTTCCAGATTCTCTGATGACGGCTGAGTGGTGTCTGAAGGTTCAGACGGGTCCACACTCAGCATAGGAAACTCTTGAGTATTAGCATAAACATCTTCTTCATCATCAACAATAGTAGAAGTTCCTCCCCCTGAGTTATCTGAATCAATCACGGGAAACAGATTGAATGGCTTGAACAGCTTGTCATAGTCAAATAACCAGTCAGGCCCTACACGAGCATTTGTCTCATTTTCTTCAAGCCAGCGCACATCATATGATTCTACAATCTGTTCGATGCCTTTTTGTAGCTCTGTAGGTAGTTTGACCAGCATAACCAACAAAATAACAATCATCTGCTTTGGCTTCAAACTTAGGAGTTGACTCAAGATTTAACAAAGTGCACGAACACCCGAAAGCTCAAAAGTGCGCGACTGTTGTCTTGTGACCATAAACAATTTCATAGGGAGTTTTCATCTGAGATTTTTTGATTAACCCCCGTTCTTGCAGCTTCGATCAAGGTACGGTTCCTTCTTTCAGCAACACTATTTTGCTGCGGGGTACGAGTTGAGCTATACTAACGAAGTATTCCCTTTTCGGCACAAAAATGATTCAGTGTATAGTTCTTGAACTCAGTGATGTTGTCACAACAAATTCCCTTGAGTTTCAAGTTCAACTAATTTTCCATAAGCACCATGAACTTCTTGATCAATTCAGCTGTCTCACCTTTATTCGATAAGAAAAACACCCAAGCGAAACGGGAGTAGTCGTCGGTGATGACCAGACAGTGATTACTACGAGATAGACTCAAGACATGAGCTTGACTGAACAAGTCCATGTGAAGCAACTGAAAGACACTAGAAATGGTATTTATCAGCTTTGGCTTGTGTGATTTTCGATGATGCTTTCCTAACGCACAAGCCACACACTTCTCAATAGTCACGAAGTCTTTGTAGTTCTAGGTAAGCCGGACTTAGTTAATCGTGTTACGGGTTGCCATGACATATCCTCATTGTTATCAAAGGTCGAGTCAGAAGACGATAAGGACTTTGTTACGTGAGACTTGGGCAACCACTTGAATTTTGGTTTTAAAACTTTGTGATTTACACAAGTAGTTGACTTAGCATCTGGTTTGCGAATAGAAAACTCGATCGCCTTTGACCTTTTAAACGTTTTCGGTTTTGAGGACCACTTCGGTCTTGAAATGAAATCGAGTTTTCATTCCCCTTTGATTCACAATTGGCTTGGTCTTATGAGAATTTGACTTGTCAGCCTTGCCCCTTCTCCAATTGCCATCAAAGAGCCTTGCTTCAAAATGTCTTGTTATATTAGAATGAAAGTTTTTGTAGGCATTTTGAGGCATGGTCCTCTGATATCGTCTATAATAAGGGATATACGGGAGACAAGACCAATTTCTAGCAATATGACCGGGAATACCACAGTTGAAACAAGTCTGCCTTTTAACACAAAGATTGTTGTGGCCGATTCCCGGTCTTGCTCTGTTGTGTGAGTTTGTCTTTCCCTTTTTGAACTTATCATTTGAGCTTCCACATTTACTATCACAAAAACTATTTTCTTTTACAAACTTAGGTGATAAATATTTATTATGATTTTTAAGCTCATTAGATTTATTAATAGACAGATCACTGCCTTTTGAAGTTTTAAGAAAATAATTCAAACAATTGTCTTTTCTTTTAAAACCCGAGCCCACACACACATCAGTAATATCATTGTTTAAAATAGGCAAAATAGGCGAATTAGATAGAACAGCAGAAGCAATGGGTGATTCATCATCCTCATCGGTCCAATCCTCAACTAATACTTCATCTGCACATGAGGTAGACACATTAGAATCATTCACCCCGAGGGTTGACTCAGATGCCTTATCTGTACCAACCGTACGCTTGTCAGTTGCAGGTGACTTACCATACTGCACACGCTTTTCCTTTTCTTCTTCTTCCTTGGTGAGAGGAAGACTAGTATAATTATTGTTATATGAAGAGGGAACCGAGTTATATCCAATACCCACACCCTTATTTTCTTTCCATTTTAATTGTTTCTCTATCATCGATTCAACAACAGCACTAGAGACATCAAACTTTTTAAAGTTTAACTCAGCATTTTCGAATTTATTTGTTAGTTTGGCTATCTCCAATCTCGATGCTTCTAACTCAGCAGTTAGATCAGCGATTTTCTTTTTAGCATCCAGATGGTGACAGCATTTTATGCTAAAATCCGACTGCAGTTTGAAAAAATCTTGTTTTTAAGCCTCTATTTTGTCATTTAAGGCCTTTTCAAGTTTCTTAAGTGTTAAATTTTCATATATTACACCCTTCATTTCCCTAATTAAGTTACTGTTATGTATTTTATACAAGCATACTTTATCAATGCATGATTAAGAACAAAGTACAAGACTTACCTCAGTTTGTTTGTTGGAGGTGAAGGCCATGAAGGCATGCTGAAGATCCATGACATGCTCCTCTGCTTCGTTCTCCTCTTCCTCGACATCCATCTAGGAAAAATTTGCAACTTAATCACTCAAGTTCAGTGCAGCCATCTGATCTTCCCAAGAGAAGGTCTGAACCACCAAACCTCGCTCACCCGGGCTCGAACTAGCCACATTCTCTTCTCTTCCACCATTTACCGGAACCATTGCCCTCTCTCTATTTCCTTCCTTAGCTGGATTGGTACACTCACGAGCAAAGTGACCCGTCTCATAACAGTTGTAGCACCTCAGAGAACTTTTGTTGAATCCCACTTTCTGATTTGCAGGAACATTACAGTTGTTCCTGCCTGTCCTCTTATTGAATTTCTTGGCTCTAAAGACAGCCATGGCGATTTGCCAAGAAATATCGATCTCCTCCACATCATCAGGATGTATCTGATCCAGCTCAGCAGCCACAACGGGTTGTACCAGGTCTCCAGCAAGAAAGCATTATAGCAGTTCATAAAACCTGCCATTAAAGCTATGTTCTCTTGAGTCTCTTTGGAAATAATAAGAGTTTTACTAGGAGACTGGCTGGAGGTGGCCATAGAAGCTTGCGATTTCGGTGTAGCAGTTGGTTGTGGAAAGAAAATAGTAGCAGCTGGTGTAGGTTGTGGAATGGGTTGATTTTGAGATGACCTGAACATGGAGAAAGTCTGCTGAGACTGCTGCGGTTGAGCTGGCTGACTTTTGAACAATGAGAAATTATCTTGTGAAACTAGAGCATTTTTAGCCATAACGCCATAACCAGCAGTATTGTAGGTACTTGCATGATTGATAGTACGCTGCTTGTCGTCCATGTCACAAGCCTTGATAATCGCCATCACCTCAGAGAGAGTCAGTCTAGCCAGATCCTTGGTCTTCTTAATAACAGCCATATTTAAATCCCAGCTCTGTGGAAAAGAGTTGACTAGCTTGTTGTTGATCTCAGCAGATGTTAGGTTTATATTTGCAGACCTAATCTCCGTGATTAACGAGATGAACCGGTGAAGCTTTTTTTCAAGAGACTCTCCCAAAACATAGTTGAACATGTAGAATTGTTGTCTTAGGAGATCTTGCCTGCTTCTCCTCATGTCTTCATTTCCTTCAAAAACTTTTATGAGAGCCTCCCAGAGTGCTTTAGCAAAATTCAACTCTCTAAATCCCAAGGGAATTTCAGGCAAAAGTGCCATGGTTAAAGTAGCCAGAACCTTCTCATCTTGCTCAACAATGTCAAAATCAGCATCTGTATACAACTCAACTGGCTTTGTCTCCACTTCTTGGGAACCTTCTCTTTGATAGGTAATAACCTGAGGACCTCTAACTATGCTTATCCACAGTTTCGCATCCTTTTCTTTCACGTACTTCTCAAATCCAAACTTCCACTCAGCAAACCCTTCTGATGTCAGTAGACGGGGCACACGAGTGGTAGTCCCCATGATGGAGTCGAGTTCTTGATGAAGTGTTGCATTTGAGGACATATTAACGCCTAATTGATCCATAATATCCTTGACCGAAAACTTGACAAATTGATCAAAAACAACAAAAAGTTTTCCGAAAACGTCAGAAACAACCCAAGAACTTGAGAATTTTTGCCGAGAGCTTGAAGTCTTCCCGAAACCTTGAAAATCTTCCGAAAACTTTAAAATCTTCCCGAAAACCTTAAAAATCTTCCTGAAAACCTCAAAATCAACCCGAGGACTAAGAATACTTCAAGATATGGTAAATTTTGAATGTTTAACTTAATCCCAAGAAAGATGGGATTTAAATCAAACACAAGATTTACCAAGATCTGCTCCAAACTGAACTCCTCACCGACCGAAGAACACGAAGAAAAGTTCTTCAAGATCCAAAAATCTTCAACCAAACACACCCCCGTAAATCAACGATAGAATCCTTGATATCACCAATAACCGAGCCTAGAATAGGTTTATAGGCTCTGATACCAATTGTAAGTCCCGTGACGTATCTTTCAATGTGATATCAAGATACTCAATGATTAGGCGGAAACTAATCACCAAGCTGATTCTATGTAACAATAAAGAACACACGTAAAACCGATAGACAAGCTTCAAAACACACGTATGTTATACGTCAGGTGCTTAAGCTCTTAACCACTTACACAGGTGAAAATAATAATACTTGGAACGAATACCCTAACTTTGTTAACATACATCAATATATATTCTACCAACTAGGCCCAAAACAAACTAAAAGCCCACCGAGATCAACTGATCTCGGTTTACATACAAAAGCCCAACCTGACAAAGCATAAACCATAAACCATGACCCAACATGTTGAGTGTTATATGGTGTGTATACAAAATATCCATATACGATGGATAAAACATATACGTTGTGCTAGATTAATATAAGACTTATACGTTGACAATCTTGTTTGCCTTATAACCTATAATTTGCGAATTTTGTCCAAATTTCAGTTGTTTTCTAAACTATTTTATCTTTTGGTTACATATGGTGAAGAATACAGATCCAAAGCATAATATAGTGGCATATTTGAATTAGGAAGATCGTAAAGTGAATGAGTTTAAAGTAACGATGTCGTTTTTGAAGCGATCAAGAATTTTCAAGGCAATTACTGAGCATTTTAATCTGTATGAGTCTATCATTGAATAATTCTGGAACAATACAAAGGTTGAAGGGAATGAGATTCAATCTACTGTTTAGAGTAAGAAGATTGTAGCTTCTGAAAGTGTGATCAGAAAAATTCTAGGTTTTGGAGATACAGAGACAGATCATGTTGCTTTGGATGAAAATATGGTAAAGGGTTGTTTAATGAGGATGAGATATAAAGGTCCAGTGAACTCTATTTCTTATTTCAAGACAAGTTTGCCAAGGCCAAAAGTTTCTACTTCCCATGGTTTTTCACTATATGGGTCACAGGAATGGTGGTAATGAAGAGATACTAGATTTACAGATGAGTGTTATGGCTGCTTTGAGTTTAAATGTGAAATACAACTTCTCTCGAATGATATTTGACAACACAAAACTCAACTTTGGGAAAGATATATGGTTGATGTACCCAAGATTCATACATATGATTATTGATGATCAGTTTCATGATGTGAAGAAAAGGGGTGAAAAGATATACTTGGATCACATGACTGGTAATTCTTGTGCTAAACTGGTTTCTTACCGTTTGTAGAAACAAAGTCAAATTCCAAAGTAAATGGGATTGCTTGGACAATTGAAGAATGCTGAGTATGTGGCTCCTGAAACAATTAACGGAGGAGAGATGACAGTGATTCGGAATGAGAAGCTGAAAATCTTAAGATAGCTGAGTTTGTGCCGATGGTTGGATGTAAACGTTCTCAAAGTTAGGGGTTAGTGTGGCCTAGTAGGTATACCAAGACTAGCCTATCTTGTGTTTTAGGTTTTGATAGTAGTGTATTTGGTGAAGTACGCGGTGGAGGGAGTCGATGAGTTTAGTGGCCTTTGAAGAGCGACTACTATGGCATTCATCTGTGGCACAAAACTAAAACTCATCCTTATCCTCGTCATCGGGAAAGTCTTGCAAGCTATCAAACAAGTCGGTTTTGATTTCATTGGTAGTATATATCCGAAGCTTCCTAGCAAATGAAACAATGGACAAAGTATGCCACTTGCCCCCCCCCCCCAACAAAAATGGAGCCCTTTCGCTTTGTCATGCACATCTTCATAAGGGAACTCGAAATTGAAGGAGGCAAGGAACTCAAAATTCAACCCGGTAAACATTGGCTAACGAATATGGAACAATCTCAGCAAGGGGCGTGTAACATCTCTTCAAACCACTCACTCTGATTAATTTCCTCAAGCGTGTCAAACAAGATGCTTCGACCCGCATCCATCGTGCTTTGCTAGCACCACATCTCAGCAACCTTTGTCCTCACCGATATATTTTGGACATTATTGTGAGTGAACTAAAGGAACGAATGATCCAACCTTTACATGAGTACAAAAACATGGAGGAATAAGCATAAAAACACAAAAAATGACAAAAAAAAAACATTCTGTTTGAGGGAGGGTGCAAGGTTGTGCCGAGTTAGCGCACGGTTGTGCGTGGCCGGCATGACCATGCCCGTACCTATGCACGTCCCACTTATCATCTAGTCCGGCTTAGCACAACCGTGCGAGGATATGGCACAACCACGCACCTCATGAAGAAACCGTAAAAACGGGCTAAGCTCGGTTGTTTACCACGCTACTCGACCACAACCCAACACACTAAAGGCAAATTCAACCCCAAGGCTAGAACTTGATGTGAGAAAACACAACAAATTGAATCCTTAAGGGGTTAAATTCAAGAAATCCTAGAAACTAAGAAACCAAACCCTACAACTAACAAAAATATGAAATTGGAAGACAAGAAGAGGACGAAGTCACACCTTGATTGTTGAAATTAGAGAGGAATCACAAGATCTTGGAGGAAAGGGGGAGAAATCGGGTTAGAGGTGTTTGAGAATGGGTGGTTATGAAGTTATGGTGGTTATGTAGATGGAAAAGGGGTTAAAAACCCGTTTTCACGAAAATCAACAAAAACGGCACGAATGTGCTCAGATCTGCACAATCGTACGCTTCCCAGGTGCACGACTGTGCTCAGCATATGCGCACTGTCAGGACCGTAAATCTGGTGCAAACATTCAGAAGGTTGACAAGAACACACATATCTAATATACCTAAAGGCCTATTGAATATCCCGGCAGAATCAAGATATTCAACAGATGGAAACGAAGGTGTGAAATGACTATAAACGAAACAACAATCGATCAGTAAGAACAATATCAAAGACAAAGATTCACTGCATTGAATATATCATTTAATGTAATAGTGAAAGGAATGTCTAGGGTTTCGTGAAGGCGGCGGCAGTACGAGGAAACAAAAAGAATATTCCTTAGAATGTTTGTCCTCTCCTATTTTGTGCCTATCCACGCATACCCTAAATGAAAACCTAGGACCCTATTTATATACCCTGACATTCCTTCTAGAATTCCCTAATCATTACATAATGAATGACAAATAAAAATACAAGTGTCGGACTCTTCAAGCATGATATATCTTGCTAGATCAGACTCAATATGCATTGTATGCTCGATGAGAGTCTTCGAGCATACTTTACTTAGAATATTTCCTGATAAAAAATATTCTCCTCTAGCACGCTTCATTCTTCTTGACCAGTCCTTGCTTTACTCGAACTTGTCCATCGAGCAAGCATATTCTTCTCGATATCTTCAATCCTACCTTGTGACTTATTTAACAATCTTCAGCATGCCCGGATGTGAATCTTGCTCGGGATTAAACCATGCTCGAAGTCTATACTTAGAACATATGACATCTTCTTATTGCATCCATGCTCGACATCAATGTGATCAGATCACTTGTGCTCGGATCACTTGGCTTAAACTTTAATGATCAAGTCGTTTGCTCGATTGGCAATCCGTACTCGATAGAAGAACATTCTTGCTCGAAGAAGTGTAGCTTGCTCGAAGCCTTCAACACTTAGAAGAATTCACTAAAATAGCTCTGGAAGACCATGCTTGAGGTAGTAAACCATTCTCGATGATCCAAGCTTGCTCGTAGTCCGTACTTAGCCGATTTCTTGAGGAGGTTGAGAAGATTCCAATCTTCCTTTGCAAATTTCCAATTCAACACGCACAACCGTACCTAGTTGGCACAAAACTGTGCCATGTTGGGCAGATTCCAGATTTTCGACTCGAACACCAATTTGACTCCTGATTTCGACCATTGTGAGCCCATTACAGAAACATCAAGCTTGGAACTTAACACACGAATACCGACAACCAACAAAGATGAATAAACTGACTTCTCGACTTCAAAAAACAAATGAAAATGCAAAAACTAAAGAAAATCCTAAACATGATAAATTTTTAAAGGAGTCAATAACTAGTCTAACACTCCCCGCGCTTAGTTCATTGGGTGAGGGATAGAACCTCCAATGCTACCTCAACCGGCACACCGAAATAATGTTTCAAAGGGTACCCTTTGTGGGTTATGTCTTCCGAACCTCTTCAAATGATTTGACATTTTAGTCTTTCCCTATCGGCTTTAAAATCAGGTCTTCCAGTTTTCATGAATCAATCCTCAAACACTATTCACTACTATCTCATTCCATCAATCTCCAACATACAATAACAATGAATCACATAGCACACCTGAAGTATACGTTGTTGTTTATTGTGCTTGATTCATATCATCTTTGATAATCAACCATAAGGGATCTACCAATCCTTATCCCAAATCTTCAGTTCCATATCATTCTCATAAACCAACCACATGGGAATAACCACATCAATCAAATCCCATGTCTTCTTTCCAAAATCCAAATTTAAATCAACAGCATAGAAGTCTTTACAACGTATATGTAGCACGAACATATGTGTTAAATTTTCAACATGTAAGTTTGTAATACGGCGTATAAGTTATATGCCTGTATAAGTATGTATGAACCAATAGACACATACGGCGTGTAAGTACTTATCCGTTGATGATATACGTTAAACAACTTACGCGGAGAGGATACTTGACTTATATGTTCATATACGTTGGAGTTATGCATCGGATATGTCAAAAACATGAAGTTATACAGCGTGAATGACATATGCGCTCCAAAGATGCACGCCCGTATAAGCTAAACTTGTACATTTTTGACAGTTTTTATGGAGAAAATGAAGATATAATGATCTGACTTTTAAGGATACTGTTCAAAACTAAGATTATGACATTGTGTGAAAGTTTGGTAAGTTTTGAATGACTACATCTTCTAGGATGATCAAAAGTATGTTGAAAAGAGATTAAATTGAGTGTTTTCAAAGTAGAAAATGAGCTAATAGAACTGATACCAATTGAAAGAACCTTTGAGGATAAAAGATATATGTGTACGAACATCCATGATGATATTTACTATGTAATGTTATGTGCTGAAACCATAACAAGGTGAAAAACTCAAAGATATCTCTTCAAACTTTATTTATTCATTGATATCAATGATAGTACAACTAGATATATAAATATGAGAACAAGTACAAGTTCGACCAAAAAGGATAAATGAACACAATAGCCAAGCAACCTATATATATGCTTCTTGGACTTATACGTCGTATAAGTTACAAGGCCCATAAATTATGCGACGTGTAAGTTATGCGGCGTATAACTCTTTTGTATTCTAAACATTAACGAAAATTCCAAATACACTACTATCAAACCTAAAACACAAGACCTAAGCACTAAACATTATGTATTAACACTTCTTCGTGGTGGATGTGGCTCCATGGTGTCCTCCGATCGGGTCCTCGTGGTAATGTATTAGGATTTTGTGTGCTTCTTCACCGTACACGCACCTACGCCCAGGTTGATCGGCCCCGATACGAAACAAATAGGAATACTCCCAAAAATAATACTTAACATCAAAAATAATTTCTTCTTTTACTGGTGAGTAAGGCCCTTAAAAACTGTAAGTCCCCCCGCCCCGGTGCGTTGCCGATCGATACGAGATCCGCACGAGGTCTAGGAGTGCGGAATCCTCCTAGACTCATTTATTGGTGTAGAAGACGAAGAACACGATTACACACATACACATACACGAACAAACACACGAATGGGATAAACACATCTGCAGATCCTTTCATATAATAATCATAACTCGTTACACACCAAACACGAAAACAAATGACGGCCGACCCGAGGTGAGCTCTACCTCGGGCCGTCCCACACGACTCTCCCTCTCGGTTTCTCTCTAGACAATTGAACTACACAAAACACACTCTAACTTTTCTGGATTCTCAAACCTAAACAAGACACGTATATATATATCGAAACAATTTCGCGGGCTTGGGCTTGGGCCAGTAGGCGAAGTTGTTCTAACTTCGCCTACGGCAGAAGTTGTTACAACTTCGCCTACGGCGAAGTTGTTACAACTTCGCCTATGGCGAAGTTGTCCTAACTTCGTACATCGTTTCCGCTGATCAGAATTGCATAGCGACGGTCACAAAATGCACCAACAGACTCCCCTTTGACCGTTGCTCTCAATTCTAACAAACACAAAAGATCATCTGTTACAAAACATGCACCAACAGACTCCCTCTTAACTGATGATCTTCTGTTTGCTCTTCAACCAGCCGTGCCTGAAACTGTCGTGTAGCTTCACAAATCTACCAATCACCCAGCGTCTTCCATATCAGATCTCCCCTTCAGTGTAAGCTTCTCCGACTAAATAGATTGAGGTCTTTGAAATGCATGCATCCCCGTGCCTAATTAATCATCTCAACCAATCACGTGAGTCCTTCTGACTTCACCAACACGTGAAGTTGGGCTCCCTCCACAACTTCACCAACACATCGGCATACGATAAGGTTTAATCTTCAACTACTCAACATCAAGTGATCAATTTCATCACAAAACCACCTTGACAGAATCTAACACACATGACCATTAATTAATCCGAAGCATCTTCAATCACCAGGGATAACGATCAAGAACATAAACACTTTAATTCCCGATTAAATCCAACTTGTTCCAGAATTTTCACTTTAATAAATAAGCATCACGTTTCAGGATCCAATTCTCGAACGCCTTGAAAATAAGCTAAATAATATGCTCTGACCGCAATCCAGTAATGACAAAAACCTTCAGTTCAATTTGACTTTCTTCAGTTGGTCAACCTCGAACAACAACTATTTCATTGCCCACAAACACCCAAATATGTGTCAATATCCAGTTTCAATCAATATCCCATTCACAAACTCAACTCCATATCCAGAGTTGACACGTATTTGTTCACACGTAAGACCAAGAGATAACAAGTTTCACTCGTTGACGGAACAACGTCTTCGGTCTCACAATAATCGTGTACACCTGGCCATACAGACGAAAACTCCAAACATTTTTTTTTTTTTTTAACTTCGCCTAAAGTCAAATTCGCCTAAAAGTCAACTTCGCCCCTCCTTAACTTCGCCTGTCATAACTTCGCCTGTCCAAAACTTCGCGTGACAGATAACTTCACCTGAGATAAGCGAACTTGTGAGGTAGGCGAAGTTGTGAATAACTTCGCTTAACCTTATATCTTCGCCCAAACCCTAAAATTTAAGCGACAACTTCGCCTGAACCCCATAACTTCGCCTGCGGCGGCTGTTCGGCCAGAAACGCATCATAAACGTGCCAGAAACACCAAAACGCAGATCTCGAACCATAGCATAAGAGCCTAAGGCTCTGATACCACTTGTAAGTCCCCCCGCCCCGGGGCGTTGCCGATCGATACGAGATCCGCACGAGGTCTAGGAGTGCGGAATCCTCCTAGACTCGTTGATTGGTGTAGAAGACGAAGAACACGATTACACACATACACATACACGAACAAACACACGAATGGGATAAACACATCTGCAGATCCTTTCATATAATAATCATAACTCGTTACACACCAAACACGAAAACAAATGACGGCCGACCCGAGGTGAGCTCTACCTCGGGCCGTCCCACACGACTCTCCCTCTCGGTTTCTCTCTAGACAATTGAACTACACAAAACACACTCTAACTTTTCTGGATTCTCAAACCTAAACAAGACACGTATATATATATCAAAACAACTTCGTGGGCTTGGGCTTGGGCCAGTAGGCGAAGTTGTTCTAACTTCGCCTACGGCAGAAGTTGTTACAACTTCGCCTACTGCGAAGTTGTCCTAACTTCGTACATCGTTTCCGCTGATCAGAATTGCATAGCGACGGTCACAAAATGCACCAACAGACTCCCCTTTGACCGTTGCTCTCAATTCTAACAAACACAAAAGATCATCTGTTACAAAACATGCACCAACAGACTCCCTCTTAACTGATGATCTTCTGTTTGCTCTTCAACCAGCCGTGCCTGAAACTGTCGTGTAGCTTCACAAATCTACCAATCACCCAGCGTCTTCCATATCAGATCTCCCCTTCAGTGTAAGCTTCTCCGACTAAATAGATTGAGGTCTTTGAAATGCATGCATCCCCGTGCCTAATTAATCATCTCAACCAATCACGTGAGTCCTTCTGACTTCACCAACACGTGAAGTTGGGCTCCCTCCACAACTTCACCAACACGTCGGCATACGATAAGGTTTAATCTTCAACTACTCAACATCAAGTGATCATTTCATCACAAAACCACCTTGACAGAATCTAACACACATGACCATTAATTAATCCGAAGCATCTTCAATCACCAGGGATAACGATCAAGAACATAAACACTTTAATTCCCGATTAAATCCAACTTGTCCAGAATTTTCACTTTAATAAATAAGCATCACGTTTCAGGATCCAATTCTCGAACGCCTTGAAAATAACCTAAATAATATGCTCTGACCGCAATCCAGAAATGACAAAAACCTTCAGTTCAATTTGACTTTCTTCAGTTGGTCAACCTCGAACAACAACTATTTCATTGCCCACAAACACCCAAATATGTGTCAATATCCAGTTTCAATCAATATCCCATTCACAAACTCAACTCCATATCTAGAGTTGACACGTATTTGTTCACACGTAAGACCAAGAGATAACAAGTTTCACTCGTTGACGGAACAACGTCTTCGGTCTCACAATAATCGTGTACACCTGGTCATACAGACGAAAACTCCAAACATTTTTTTTTTTTTAACTTCGCCTAAAGTCAACTTCGCCTAAAAGTCAACTTCGCCCCTCCTTAACTTCGCCTGTCCATAACTTCGCCTGTCCAAAACTTCGCCTGACAGATAACTTCGCCTGAGATAAGCGAACTTGTGAGGTAGGCGAAGTTGTGAATAACTTCGCTTAACCTTATATCTTCGCCTAAACCCTAAAATTTAAGCGACAACTTAGCCTGAACCCCATAACTTCGCCTGCGGCGGCTGTTCGGCCAGAAACGCATCAGAAACGTGCCAGAAACACAAAAACGCAGATCTCGAACCATAGCATAAGAGCCTAAGGCTCTGATACCACTTGTAAGTCCCCCCGCCCCGGGGCGTTGCCGATCGATACAAGATCCGCACGAGGTCTAGGAGTGCGGAATCCTCCTAGACTCGTTTATTGGTGTAGAAGACGAAGAACACGATTACACACATACACATACACGAACAAACACACGAATGGGATAAACACATCTACAGATCCTTTCATATAATAATCATAACTCGTTACACACCAAACACGAAAACAAATGACGGCCGACCCGAGGTGAGCTCTACCTCGGGCCGTCCCACACGACTCTCCCTCTCGGTTTCTCTCTAGATAATTGAACTACACAAAACACACTCTAACTTTTCTGGATTCTCAAACCTAAACAAGACACGTATATATATATCGAAACAACTTCGCGGGCTTGGGCTTGGGCCAGTAGGCGAAGTTGTTCTAACTTCGCCTACGGCGAAGTTGTCCTAACTACGTACATCGTTTCCGCTGATCAGAATTGCATAGCGACGGTCACAAAATGCACCAACAGACTCCCCTTTGACCGTTGCTCTCGATTCTAACAAACACAAAAGATCATCTGTTACAAAACATGCACCAACAGACTCCCTCTTAACTGATGATCTTCTGTTTGCTCTTCAACCAGCCGTGCCTGAAACTGTCGTGTAGCTTCACAAATCTACCGATCACCTAGCGTCTTCCATATCAGATCTCCCCTTCAGTGTAAGCTTCTCCGACTAAATAGATTGAGGTCTTTGAAATGCATGCATCCCCGTGCCTAATTAATCATCTCAACCAATCACGTGAGTCCTTCTGACTTCACCAACACGTGAAGTTGGGCTCCCTCCACAACTTCACCAACACGTCGGCATACGATAAGGTTTAATCTTCAACTACTCAACATCAAGTGATCAATTTCATCACAAAACCACCTTGACAGAATCTAACACACATGACCATTAATTAATCCGAAGCATCTTCAATCACCAGGGATAACGATCAAGAACATAAACACTTTAATTCCCGATTAAATCCAACTTGTTCCATAATTTTCACTTTAATAAATAAGCATCACGTTTCAGGATCCAATTCTAGAACGCCTTGAAAATAACCTAAATAATATGCTCTGACCGCAATCAAGTACGGACAAAAACCTTCAGTTCAATTTGACTTTCTTCAGTTGGTCAACCTCGAACAACAACTATTTCATTGCCCACAAACACCCAAATATGTGTCAATATCCAGTTTCAATCAATATCCCATTCACAAACTCAACTCCATATCCAGAGTTGACACGTATTTCTTCACACGTAAGACCAAGAGATAACAAGTTTCACTTGTTGACGGAACAACGTCTTCGGTCTCACAATAATCGTGTACACCTGGCCATACAGACGAAAACTCCAAACATTTTTTTTTTTTTTAACTTCGCCTAAAGTCAATTTTGCCTAAAAGTCAACTTCGCCCCTCCTTAACTTCGCCTGTCCAAAACTTCGCCTGACTGATAACTTCGCCTGAGATAAGCGAACTTGTGAGGTAGGCGAAGTTGTGAATAACTTTGCTTAACCTTATATCTTCGCCTAAACCCTAAAATTTAAGCGACAACTTCGCCTGAACCCCATAACTTCGCCTGCGGCGGCTGTTCGGCCAGAAACGCATCAGAAACGTGCCAGAAACACCAAAACGCAGATCTCGAACCATTGCATAAGAGCCTAAGGCTCTGATACCACTTGTATGTCCCCCCGCCCCGGGGCGTTGCCGATCGATACGAGATCCGCACGAGGTCTAGGAGTGCGGAATCCTCCTAGACTCGTTTATTGGTGTAGAAGACGAAGAACACGATTACACACATACACATACACGAACAAACACACGAATGGGATAAACACATCTGCAGATCCTTTCATATAATAATCATAACTCGATACACACCAAACACGAAAACAAATGACGGCCGACCCGATGTGAGCTCTACCTCGGGCCGTCCCACACGACTCTCCCTCTCGGTTTCTCTCTAGACAATTGAAGTACACAAAACACACTCTAACTTTTCTGGATTCTCAAACCTAAACAAGACACGTATATATATATCGAAACAACTTCGCGGGCTTGGGCTTGGGCCAGTAGGCGAAGTTGTTCTAACTTCGCCTACGGCAGAAGTTGTTACAACTTCGCCTACGGCAGAAGTTGTTACAACTTCGCCTACGGCGAAGTTGTCCTAACTTCGTACATCGTTTCCGCTGATCAGAATTGCATAGCGACGGTCACAAAATGCACCAACAAAAACAATCCTACTCACAAGTTAGTTCGTGATGTCTGAAAATAAAGGATGACCATCCTCACGCGCCTCGATGTGTATGAGGAACTTGTGGGGGAAATTGTCATTTATGTGTTACTCCACTTGTTTCAATGAACTTGGACACTCAAGACAAGAGAGGTTATCAGCTGCAAAATTTTCAGCACCCTTTTTATCACGGATTTCAATGTCAAACTCCCGCAGAAATAAGATCGAACGTATCAGTCTAGGGTACGCAACTTGTTTACTAAAAATATAACAAAGTGCTGCAAAGTCCACGAGCACAATGGTTTTAGATAGGGCAAGATGAGACCAAAATTTATCGAATGCAAAGATAACCTCAAGAAGCTTTCTCTCGGTAGTCGTATAATGCTCATGCGCATCATTCAGTGTCTTGCTCACATAGTAAATCGGGTGAAAGTGCTTATCCTGCCTTTGACCTAAAACTGCCCTGACTGCAAAATTGCTAGCATCATAAAATCAACTCAAAAGGTAGAGTCCGGTCGGGGGTTACCATGATAGGGGCATTCACAAATTTCTCCTTTAGCAACAAAAATGCACTAACGAACTCGGACGAAAAAACAAACGGGGTATTCTTCTCGAGGAGCTTAGTTATCGCGCGGGCAATTTGTTAAAAGTCCTTTTGAATCGCCAATAAAAACCCATGTGACCGAGAAAACTCCTAATAGACTTAACCGAATTCGGTGGTGGATGCTTAGATATGGTGTTAATTTTTGCTCGAACGACCTCATGCCCCGCTTGTGAAATCTTATGCCCTAAAACAATGCCCTCCTTCACCAGGAAGTGGCATTTCTCCCAATTAAGAGCATGGTTAGCTTCTTCACACCTAGCCAACATTCTCTTCAAATTTCTCAAAAATGGTCAAAATAACTCCCCAAAATTGAAAATTCATCCATGAAAACCTCCATAGAGCCCTCTATCATATCATGAAAAATCACCACAATACATCTCTGAAACCTGGCTGGGGCATTAAACAGTCTAAAGGACATCCGTCGGTGGGCGAATGTGCTTTAGGGACATATGAATGTAGTCTTCTCCTGATCCTCAAGAGATATGGGGATCTGAAAGTACCCCGAGAAGCTATCGATAAAATAATAGAACATCTTTCCCGACAGTCGTTCAAAGATCTAGTCAATTAAAAGGAAGGGAAAAATGATCCTTTCTCATGGCACAACTGAGTTTGCGGTAATAAATGCAAACTCTCCATCTCCTGATGGTACGAGTAGGAATAAATTCCTTTTCTCATTCTTCACAAACGTCATACCACCCTTTTCGGGACAGCCTGCACAGGGTTCACCCATGGAGAATCAAAGATCAGATAAATAAATCCAGCATCAAGTAGCTTGATGATCTCTTTCTTCACAACGTCTTGCATATTAGGCTTGATATGCCTTTGATGCTTCACCATATGTTTATAATCCTCCTCCATCAAGATCTTATGGGTACAAAAGAATGGACATACCCCCTTTATATTCATGATCTTTCAAGCGATCACACGCTTATGTCTTTTAAGAACCATGAGCAAGTTAACCTTCTCCTCACTAGACAAACTAGAAGAAATGATAACAAGTAAGCGAGGCTCGCCCCCCAAAAAGGCATACTCCAAATGAGATGGGAGTTCCTTAACATCAATGGACGGCGGGTCCTTAACAGAAGGTTTTTCCTTAGGCTCGGCAGTGCGATTAACATCGTTAATTTTCTTTTAACACTCAGGTGGCTCGTGGTCTACACCATAGCCAAACTCTGCAAGCAAAGCCTCAACGATAGGGTTAGAGACCTCTACAACAATCAACTGAGTATCCAAAGAATCCTCCTCACACGTGTCCTGAAGGCGCTCACACAAACAAGAGTCAATGGTAATCATATAGAGCACGTCATCTATTGGAGCATTTTCTTTGTGACAACAGCTTAATAGATTAGGTGTGTTGTAATAAAGTCTGTATGCGTATCTCGTTATGTTTTGTAATAGGCGAACTTGAATGGGCTAATGGTGTATACGTATCTCGTTATGTTTTGTTAAGTTCGCTTGACATGGGCTAAGTGAACTTATGTGGTTATATAAAAACAGGTTTGTTGGTGTTTTAGGGTAGAAATTAGAAGACTTTCCAGTCCTATTCTAGCCATCTAAAGAGAAAACGAACAGCTGGTTCGTAGTCTCATGTTCTTAGGTTGATTGTAACACGTTTATAATCAATAGAAGAATCATTTAAAGTGATTGTTCTTGTTATAGTCATTTACTTCTCATTGGCTTTAATCAGAGGGACTCTGCACCTCTGATAGTATGTGTCAATCCTGTATCGATCCATTCCAGGGACCTACAATTGGTATTAGAGCGTTAAGCTCAAATATGTGGTTCGGGATTGATTAACGATTGTTTACGAGTTGTTTAATCAAATTTTCACGTCCAAAAACCTATACTAACCAAAACAACAACCATATCAATTCATAACCTCACCAAAGCCATCACAAACTCTAAAAATTTCATTTTTGGAAAGTTTCAGCCGTTTAGGCGAAGTTATCACTAGGGGTGTTCAAGAAATCCGAAATCCAAAAAAAAAAACAAAATCCAAACCGAAACTGAAACCCGAATAATCCGATCTGAATTCTTATTCAGATTGGATCGATCTGAATATCCCTAACACTTTAGTATCTGCTTTCGTTCTTGCTAGTTATACGTGTGTCTGGATCCTTACATGTGTGGTACAAGTTCCATTCTCATTAAGCCAGTCTATGGGGCTGTGTAGGCTTGACTATTGTGATATAATTGATACTCCGATCTAGAAGGCCGCTGATTTTTTTGAGTATGAACTAAAGGTTTTCATAAATGTTTTAACGTCAGCATGTTTACGAGCATGTGTTGCTGGTATATTTTATAAATTGCCAGGAATAGGTTATTGGAGATGATCGATAGCCATTAGACGATTTGATGGCTTAGGAGAAAGTTTTATAATATACTTGATGTAAATTATTGTTTTGAAAGTTAAACTATTTTGTAACCACGACGGGTGTTTAATTCCAGAAATTTTTTAATATAATAACATTTTAATCAAAGTCTTCCGCTTTACAACCTCAAACTCTTATATATTTACAAAAACAGGTACCAATGTTTGTCACACACCTAGGCCCTGGAGCCGGGTGTGACAAATCTATTTCACCTGAATGACATAAACACGTTATGGTTTATTCATTTCGTGACTTATGCCTTCCTTCCGTATAGTTGACTTAATGGAGGACTGATTCAATGTAGAATTATTCTTCCAAGAGTTATTTGAATTTCAAGTTTTATAAAATGGATTTTATAAAATATAAATAAGATTTATAAAATTCCCTCTTTTATAAAATCTTATAAGTTATTCAGTCTTGAAACTAAAATTACTTACAAGTTGCAAATTGTCATTTTCACCATCTTTTGACTTTGCAACATAACCAAGTATTTCACTTAATGGGTTAAACATCTTTTGGTTATCCATCCAAAATCTTTACACATTCCATTCTTGTATTTGACTTAACCATTTATGGCAAAATTAAGTCTCCAAGGTAGGTTTTAATGAAAGACATCCCCTAAGTGGAATCACGCATTATTTGGATTTCAAATCATATATATTTAAACAATTTTGTTTAAATATTTTACAAACTTTTCCTAAGTTTATAAATCTACCAATAATATTTTACAGATCTCTTCCAATAAGTTGAACTTGTAATTTCACCATCTTCAATCTTTGATGTAGAATCTTCAATAAACACTTTGATGATTAATCTTGTAATTCTCCATCTTCAATGTTGATGTAAAAGATCTTCATATAATACTTTGTTAATTAATCTTGCAATTCTTCATCTTCAATGTTGATGTAGAGATCTTCATTTAACACTTTGTGAAATTTAAATTGTTAATGCATTCATAATTGATCTTAGGTGTGTAGTCTTCATTAAGTGCTTCAACTTACTTAATTATGACTGATGAAGATCAATCAAGTGTTAAGGGGCATGTGTGTGACACATAGCATCAGTTATGAACTAATACTCTTTTATGTCACATTGTCCTAATTAACTCATTTTCAAAATATGAAGGTCGATAAGAGTTTAAACCATTGTTTTCCCAACAAAATTGAAGACATGGAAAAACTGGAGAAAAAAACTCCTTATTATGAAAGCTCTAAGGTCCAAACAGTGATGTCCTGTACTCTGGGCAGAAAATCTTAAAATTCAAGCTTGGAAGTTCTATTTTAAGATGCCATTCACAGTTACAAGATGCACTCTAGTTACTTGCATTTATAAACGATGGTTGTAGGTGGTGACAATGGGGACTAGAGCGGTAACAGTAGTGTGATGGGCAGTTAGGATTGAAAGGCGCAAGAAGAATCTGGTTTTTGTGTAAGTGCGATCATAGCTTATGGTCAGCGTATGGTGAAACGAAGCCATGGACAACACTTTCCACTAAGAGCTTAAAAGAAAACCATGGGTGAGGTGGGGTCGGGGGGTGGATGGTTGTGCTGGGTTTAATTTGGAGGCTCGATTGTTTTTGGGCCCGGTTCAAGAGAACTATGGAGCATAATATTAGAAGATCAAATGGGTTGGCCCGTTTATTTTAATTATAGCTCATATAAGTTTTCTTGGTGAACAAGTGTGACATTTGAGACAAAATCAGGTACACCTTAGTATTTACGTATCAAATAAACAAGTAACCGTTTATTGAGTATCAAATAAACGAATAACCAAACAAGTCTAGTTATGACCCGAATATTTCGAGGGGCCATATATAAGTGATATACGTATATTTTAAGCTAACATATTAATATTATGGCCTTAGTACAATTGCAAATCAATTAAACGAAAAGATACTCGTGCAACTACCCGCTATGACTTTAAACGCGAAAGATAGTTCCAAAATAAGCATTGTATCATCCGTTAAGCCGAAAAAGACTTAAAAAACATTTATTTGAGATATTTAAGCGGCCCATGAAAATATTTTGGAATTTTGTAAACAAATGGTATGTTTTTTCTAAATTTACAAAAATGTGGCCGAAAAATACTCTTTTTTCACTGTTTGTAGTACCCGATAAGTTTTTCTCGCCAAAAACCGAACCCAAAATAAATTTGGACTCGGGATTTTAATGTTCAAGAATGAAAAAAGAGGCAAATGGACCAAAAGTTAGGCCCAAGGGGGGCCCTCTAGCTTGTGACCGCCACTATTAAATAACCCCCCCCCCCACCCCCCTTAATTTATTTTTTTTTATACTTAAGCAACATCTTAAGATATTTTAACATCATTTTCACTCAAAATCTGGAGAACAACTTCTGGACTCTTCAACACACACAAACCCTAAGGTAAACACCAATCTTTTGATCAATTTCTAACTTGTTTTAAACATGGTTTTACATAAATATTGATCTTTCATTATCAAAAACCAATCCTAACCATGAGAAAACCCTAGAAATTGTCCATACGCATATTTTGATGCTAAACCTGGTTAGGAATCAAACTCTTTTTGGCCATAAACACGGATTAAGTGGTTTAAATCACGTTTTTACGGTACAAAAGTTAAGTTTAAAACCCTAACGCAAACCCTATGTTTCAAGGCTAGAATTTTGGTGATACATTCTTGGTTTTGTGATATAGGACATGCAGTTATACTAGCTAGAAGGCCAAGAACCTGGACAGGCAAGTAAAGGGTCGAAGCAGTCGAAAACCGCAAAGGTATTACCGAAACACTTGTTTAGGGGCTGTTTAGGATTAGATTGTGACGTGATTGTTAATAGATTGTGAAACTTTGCAGGAATATCAGAGGCCATAAGAATGATTCCCTATCCAAATTTGGTAATTGTTCGGTAATCTGAGAATATTTGGCGAATTTATTACCGTTTATGAATGTTTATTTGGGAAAACTACTTAAACTACTTAAAAAATTATGAAATTTTGTGTAGAACTCAAGTATTATATAATATGATCACATATAAAATTTAGGGTCAATCGGAGAACTCTAGCTACAGTTTCTGGATTTGCGTTTATTCGAGTTTTAACGGTCGTTTTTTGCTAAAAACGGTAAATTGGAAAAATTTTTAAATTCTAGAAATTTTAAAGGCTATTTTAGAAGTTATTTGGATCACTCAAAAAATTATTGGATTTTTCAGATATCATTCGGTATAAACGGACGATTTACGGGTTAAAAATACCATATAAAATGAATTTTTATAAATTAATAAATTAGTAAATAATTCCAAAAATATTTTTATAAAAATCTACATATTTTAATTGGAAAGTGTATAAATTTTCATACTTAAACAATAAATGGATAACTAGTTGTGCTAATTTGAAAGTTAAACAAATTTAATTCTGATAAAAACCGACAGGTTTGTGATTAACGAACCTGTTGGAAAGTCAGAACATAAAGAGTGAACAAAAATCATATTTTTGGGTTTTGAATAAAACCAAAATTTTTGTGAGAAATCCGGACAACTCGGTTGAATTGTGCGCGCGTTTTTCTCCAAACCAGATTGAATAAACGGAAATGAGCCCTTTAGCGAATCCAGACGTCTAAACTATGATCATTCTTTATAAATTTAATCATTTTATCAACCGACACATTTACCCAAGTTCATGTGATCATACCTATTTTCTAAATGCATAAACAAACAACTTGGCCTAGCGGGTGAAACGGTGAAACTGAGCCAAGTTCGATTTTTAACATTAGGCATTGAACAACGTCACAATCTATGACTATTGACATGTTCTACGCATGACAGCTATACCCAGGCTAGATATACAGCCCGGTTTAGTTTGGAGACTATAATAATAATAAAATAGTAATATTATTATAAAATTAATTATAGTGTGACATTTGAGCCAAAACAAGTTACACCTCAGTATGTATTTACCGATTAAGCAAATAAACGCCTTTTGCGTAACAAACGAACGATTAACCGAACGGGTCGGGTTATGACCCAGATATCTTGGGGGGCCATCTATAAGTGATATACGATCTATACAAGCTAAAATATTAGTAATATGGCCTTAGTTCGATAGCAAACAAGTTAAACGAAAACATACTCGTTTAACTACCCCCTATAGAATTAAACGCGAAAGATAGTTACAAACCAAGCATTGTATCATCCGTTAAGCCGAAAAAGACTTACCAAACACTTATTTGAAATGTTTGAAGCGATCCGTGAAAATATTTTTGATTTTTACAAATATATAGTATGTTTTTATAATTTTACACAAAACTAGCCAAAAAACACTCGTTTTCATGCTGTTTAACGCACCCGATAAGTTTTTTGTGCCAAAAACCAAACCCGAACTAAATTTGGACTGGGATTTTTGTATTTGGGCTTGAGAAATCAGAAACTTGGGCCAAAATGGGCCCAAGGTGGGCCCATGAACTTCCGATCGCAGCTGCCCCCACCCCCCTTTTTTTTCCTTTCACGTATAAACTAGATTTGAGATATTTTTACACATATTTTCAAACACAACTTCTGGAACTCTTCTTCTACAACCAAAACCAGCAAGAAAACTAGGTAAAAACCTTATGATTAATCGATTTTTGATTCGTTTAAACTCGTTTAACAACATATAAACATGTCTTGATTGTTAAAAATCATAGTTAACCATGTAAAACTCTCAAAAATCATTCAAAAACATACTTTGATGTTAAAACTAGTTTCAAATCAGAATCATGATCTTTTTTGGCCATAAATACGGATTAAATGGTTGAAACAGCGTTTTTACGGTTCAAAAGTTCGTTTTTGTGCACTAGCCGAAACCCTAAGTTAAAGGGCTGTTCTATTGATGAAACCTGCTTGGTTTGTGATATAGGACTTGTATCTAGCTTCATAGAAGCACAAGAACCTAAAAACTTGATTAGAAAGCCGGAAACGAGCCAAACCCGCTAAGGTAATGCCGAAACACTCGCTTACGGGCTGTTTAGGTTATGGTTGTGATGTGCATATTGTTAGGCCTTGAAATTTTTCAGGAACATTAGGGACCATGTCATTGAGTCCCTGTTTAAATTTGGTAATTTTTCGACCATCCGAGAATATTTGGCGAAATTATTACCGAATTGGGACGTTTATTTGGGAAAAATAGCTAAAATACTTAAAAAATTATGAAATTTTTTTTCGAACTCAGATTTGATGTATTTTGATCAAATATGAATTTTGGGATCATTTGGAGAAGTTTAAAGGTGTTTTGTGTATATGCGTTCGTGTGAATTTTAATAGCCGAATTTGGGTCGAAAAGAATATTGCACGAGCTTTTTACATTCTGGAATTGGTACAGGTTGTTTTGGGACATGATTTGAGTATTCAGAAATTTTTGTGGAATTTTTGAAAATTGTTTGGGGTAAACGGACGATTTTCAAGCGAAATATAGCTGATAAAATGAATTTTTATAAATTAATAAATCAGTAAATAATTCCAGAAATATTTTTATAAAAATCTACATATTTTAATTGATAAGTGGCTAAATTTTCATAATGTAATGATTAACGGTTAATTATTTATACTAATTTGAATATTAAACAAATTCAGTTTTTATAAAAACCGGCAAGTTCGCGATTAACGAACCTGCGGAAATATCAAAACACCAAGAGCAATCAAAAATCATATTTTTGGACTAATTAAGTAAAAACGAACTTTTCTATGAGAAACCTGGACAATCCGGATGGATTGTGCGCTTTTCTTCTTAAATCAAACTGAATAAACGGAAACGGGCCCCGTGGCTAATCCGGGACCCCAGTATGTGATCCTTATTTATAACTTAATCATTTTATTAACCAATACATTTAGCCAAACTTGTTTTCCCATAACTGTTTTCTGAACGCGTAAACGAACAACTTGGCCCAGCTGGGAAAACGGGAATCTGAGCCAAGTTTAGTTCTAAGTATTAGACATTGAACAACATCACAACCTAAGCCTATTGCCACTTTCTGGGCGTTCCAGCTACACCTAGATTAGTTATACAGCCCAGTTTAGTATTGAGATTATAATAATATTAAAATATTAATATTATTATAATATTGATTATAGGAACTACTGATAGCGAACCGAACAAACCACGAGCTGATACAGTACTGATTATCTACTAAACCGTGAGTTTCATGACCCCACTCTTTAAACAGTTTTACGAACTTTTGGGGTGAAAAGCATGTTTGACTACATATACATACCTGAAACATGTATTGATGTGAATTATCTAAGTGCTAACACACGAAAGTCCCCACTAACACAGTGATTAACTTCGAGCCGGTGGCTTGTGAATAGTACTATTGGTTTGACAAACCCAAACGGAGCCGGCATGTATTGCTGAGACTTTATCCCGTTTGCACATGACCATAATTATACAACACGCTATGTAGTGTTAGACATAACTACTTAGGGCATGTTGTGGGCGGAAAGGGGCCACAATGGTTGATTGAGCGTGGAAAATGGATGCACGCAGCACATACAGTCAAGGCTTCACTGTAGCTTAGCATAATTGCATCATTTACATACATACATACTTATTTCATGATTACAAGTGGTAACTTGTGAATACTCATTACTGTTTTCTTGAAACTCGTGAAACTCACCAACTCTAGTAGTTGACCTGTTTTAAACTGCTTTTCAGGTGTACCTAAATCGGTATGATTTGGTGTCTGTTACTTGCCCAAAGGTGTGTGGTTGATGCTATGTGAATAGAAGCAAGGATACTGGTAGTAAGAACGTATAGTTAACGAACTAGTTTTGTTTGTATCACCTAGACTGTAAAACAATGATAGAACAAAGAAATATAATATATTGTAAAGTAGTTTGTAGTGTTTCTTTATAAACAATGTGTTGATACCAGAGGTATCTGTTACATTCCCGTTTTACGCTTCCGCATTGTGCTAGTCGGGGTGTGACAGAAGTTGGTATCAGAGCCATTGGTTATAAAGGATTAGGTTATCCCTTAGGGTACCTAAAATATAACCGTAGGCTCGATTAACTCTAGGAAATATTTAAATAATAAATTAATATTATATACTGATGGATGTCGGGATGAACTTGTAGGGCAAGTGAGTTATTGTGGTCCGGAACATAATAACAGACTTGCTTGTACGAGGGAATTCGGGGAGAAGTCGCGAAACGTATGGTTAGGTAAAAGTGGCCCTGTAAAACAATGATAGAACAAACAAATGTAATATATTGTAAATTAGTTTGTAATGTTTCTTTATAAACAATGTGTTGATACCAGAGGTGTCTGTTACATTCCCGTTTTACGCTTCCGCATTGTGCTAGTCGAGGTGTGACATATAGGGACTAAGTTATAGCAAATAAAACCAACCACGAGCTGATATCGTACTGAGTACCCACTAAACCATGAGTTTCATGACCCCTCTTTCTAAACTGTTTTACGAATTTTTGAGGTGAAAAGCATGTGTGTTTATACTTATATATCTGAAAATATGCGATCATGCAAATTATCCAAATGCTAACACACAAAAGTCCCCATAATCAAAGTGATTAACTTCGAGCCGATGGCTTGTGAATAGTACTATTGGTTTGCAAATCCAAACGAAATCCGCATGGATGCCATGACAAACTTTACACCGTTTTCACAAGTCCATAATCATATAAACATGCTATGTAGTGTTAGACATGACTACTTGGGGCATGTTGTGGGCAGAAATGGGGGCACAATGGTTAATTGTGTGTGGGAAATGGAGGCACGCAACAAATGAACAGTCCAGGCTTCATTATAGCTTAGCATAATTACATCACATACATCCAAACTTGAGCACATAAATATTCTTACATACATACATGCGTATATACAAACTATGATGGTTGTACGCAAACTGATTTGTTGAAACTCGTGAAACTCACCAACTATTTGTAGTTGACCTGTTCTAACATGCTTTTCAGGTGTACCAAAATTAGAATTTGATTGATGATGTGCTACCTGTTCTGGAATGTGATCAATGCTGTGTGAATAGAAGCAAGTGTATTAGTAAGAAGTAAATAGTTTAGCAAACTGGTTTTGTTTCATATCACCTATATTGTAAACAAAAATAAAACAATGTAATATAATATAAATTAGTTTGTAATATTTCTTTATAAACAACTAGTTTGAGACCCGTCTATTATACGGGTAGTTTTTGAAAATGCAATATTTAATAAATAATCAATATACAAGAAACAATAAACCTATTAAACATTATTAATACACAGTCGTTGTACAATAGTCTGTAAAACAACTTTAAAGTAAATGATCATTATAAATATCAAATATTTGAAAAAGAAAATAGGAAGTAAATATTAAATTAACAAATTTTGAAGCATAAATTTTAAGAATGGTAAACATTATTTTACTATTATAAATTTGTTAAAAATGATGAGGTTTAATATGAGAGTGACAAGTGGCAAAACTTATAGCTTTTTATTAGAGAGTATAGATATAGATGTGGTTGAAACCAGAGGTGTCACACAAGAGGTGTCTGTTACATTCCCGTTTTACGCTTCCGCATTTGCTAGTTGGGGTGTGACAACAAGTAGAAAACCATATTCTTGTATCTATATATATTTAGCCTTTTACTTGTAATTCCTCATCATGAGTGAGGCGGAAAACAATAATAAAAGGATCTTGTTTGCAACCCGTGGATGTAGGTTAGCCGCCTCACATGTTCATCTTTGTTTATTATTTTCTCTTGCAGATTATTTGTGTTGGTGTGTGTTTTGCAATACTTGAATCCCTAACAAGTGGTATTAAGAGACGAGGTTATGGTTACACACGGGAGAAACACGGTGCGAGAGGAGAGTTAGGTCGAACGAGGGTTTGTTGTTTGGCAGCCAACCATTAATACCTAGGTTGTTTGATCGTAGTTCTTTAGTCAACAACCCCACCGTTTTTTGTTCATCACCAAGAAAAAGAAAACGACAAAATGGAAGAGTTGTGAAAATATTGTATCAAGCTATTATTTTCTGTTTGTGAACCGCCGTAATCACAAAGATAATTATTTGTGTTCTTTTGTCTTTTTGGATGAAAAAGTACTACCACCCCAAATCATTTGTTGGATCACAGTTTTACAATTGTGAGCAAAGTCGAAGCACATAGTCACTATATATTCATCGAAGATAAGAAGTCAGAAGCACGGATTTAATAATTTACTGATCATGAAAAAATAGTCAGGTTTGAGTTTCTTGTTCATTTCTGTCCCTGATTATTGTTTAGGGTTTGGTTTGGTTAAAGTAATATTTTTACTGTGGATTTTGGCTCCGGATTGATTATTGGGTTTTTTTTTTGGATATCGTTTTTTGATTATTTGGGTTGCTTTCTTTTGTTCATTGTCGGGCAGTTTAGTCAGGTGGTTATATTGTGATTGTCGGGGGTTATTTTGTTTGTCCAAAGTTTTCCTTGTATTGTTACCTAGATCCAAAGTTGGGAATTCTTAGTTTTAGATAATGGTTGAACACGGGAAACTTTAGATTAAGAAGTTTGATGGTAAAGATTTTGGTTGGTGGAAAATGCAAATGGAGAATTTGCTAGTTCAGAAAGATTTGGACATGGTATTGGGTGAAAGACCGGAGAAGATACAACCAGGCAAGTGGGAAACCTTGGATAAGAAAGCCAAGACAGTTATAATATTATCGTTATCAAAGGATGTTGCATTCAATATCCTGAAGGAAACCATGGCGCGTGGAATTATGAATGCCTTGTCTAATATGTACGAGAAGCCTTCGGCAGCTAATAAGGTTTTCTTGATACATGAAGTGGTAAACACGAAGATGAAAAAAGGAAGTTTAGTTACAATACACATCAACAGCTTAAACTCGATTTTGTCAAGACTTGGGTCTGTTAGTATCAAATTCAAGGATAAGGTTCAGGCTCTAATATTGTTATCATCCTTTGTTGATAATTGGCCAGTGACTGTTACAGCGATTACTAATTCTACCAGCGAGTTCACTTTTATTAGGATTCAGGATCTTATTCTAGGCGAAGAAATTCGCTTTTTAATACATGTTGGTAGAGGAAGGAAAAATAACAGAGGTGGTGGGAGCGTGAACAGGAAAAGGAGTCAGTCTAGGACTCGGAAGGATGTGGTATGTTGGAACTGTAACGAGACGAGACACTTTAGGAATCGGTGTCTGAATGATAACAATGAAAAGAAAGAAGTTGATTCCTGGGTCATGGATTTTGGTGCTTCATTTCATGCTAACCACAGCAGTGAAGCATTGCAGAATTTAAAGGAATGTGATTTTGGTAAGGTTAGACTGACTAACAATGATGTTCTTGATGTTACAGGCATGGTGACATGAATTTAGTTACTTCCGCCGGTTCATAAACCTTGAAGGATGTTAGAGTGATTCCAAGCTTAAAAAAAAGTTGATTTTCGTTGGGAAGTTAGATGAACAAGGACATGAGGTTAAATTTGGGAACGTATAGTAGAAAACTGTTAAGGGAAATTTTGTCATGGCTCGAGGAAGAAAGAGGGGTTCGTTGTATATGGTCAGTTTATCGTGCCCAATTCAGAAAAAGACCAAAGTCCGGTTTATAGAGTCTATTGGGCAGAAGGGGGTTTGTTTTGTAGAAAATAAATTCAGAGCCACAGGTCAGATTCAGGTTGAACGCCCTAGAAGAGGTTCAAGAAAACCAGTAAGGGGTTTTCGTGGCAGTGGAAGCACTAGCAGTCAGTCAGTCACTAAGCAATGGGTTAAGAGAACCAATATTTCAGCAGTTAAAGTCTCTTTAGAAGATTACCTGCTTCATCGCCAGTTCGTGTAAGTGGGAGCCAATAGGGACAGAGAACGAGCCAATGGTAGTTGTAGCCATGACTAATGTGTTGGAGCTTGGGGGAGCTTCAACGGGCCTTCAGGTTAACTGGTGAGAAGGCTGCTGTAATCAAGATGATGAGGAAGATTACAAGATGTGCAAGCGATCATTGGTAGGCAGTTTTGAAGATTATCAAGCCTCCAAGTGTGAGATTGTTGAGTTTAATGGGTTGGCCCGTTTTATTTTAATTATAGCTCAGATTAGTTTTCTTGGTGAGGTAGAAAACCCTAATTTTGTATCTATATATATTTAGCCTTGTACTTGTAATTCTTCATCAAGAGTGAGGCAGAAAGCAATAATAAAAGTATCCTAGTTGCAATCCGTGTACGAAGGTCAGCCGACCGAACCACGTAAATCTCACGTGTTCATCTTCGTTTATTATTATCTCTTGCAGATTATTTGTGTTTGTGTATGTTTTGCAATACCCAAATCCCTAGCAGGGTGAGGTGGGGTGGGGTGGAGTGGGTGGTTAACGATGATTGTTGGTAATTTAGTGGTAAAATGGTGATTTAAAGGGTTGAGGGACGCAAAGTGTAACGAAAATGTAAGCAGATGGCCTCATGAGGTCAATTTTTCAATACAGGGTTGCAAGTGGATTCCGTCGTTTAACCACGTGGACGCAAATTGTAATTTACTCTAAATAAAACATAAACCCAATCAAATAAAAAAAACACAAAAAAAATATACCAACTAAAAGTGCATAATTGCATCGAGTCTAAAGTTCGAATACAATCATCGTCACATCATTTCACACTATCAAACATTTTGAATATAAATGGACATAAACAAACATGCATAAACGGACATAAGCGACTATTGAGAACATAATGAAAGAAAGAGACGATGTTAATAAATAAAAAAACAAAAATCTCTAAATGTGTACCATAATTGGTTAAACGCAAGATTATAAAATTAATAATCATGTTAAAATAAATTCACCCGTTATCAAAATGACGATTAAAGCCTTTATTCAAATTGCACATTTTTGCCATGAAACGACTTTTCGTACGGATCTATGGATATATAACTTTAGTCTTTTAATATTTTATTTCTATTGGATTTCTTACCCACCGACAAGCGTTGAATGGAATCCTTATATTTATATTATGTGATTATGTCCTTTTGTCTTTCAAGTTTGAGTAAATTATAGGAGTGAAAGGAGAGGTCCAAGTTGGCTGACCTTATGATTATAAACCCACAAGAAAACACAAAACATTTTAAATGTGGAATTATAATGACCGGAAAAAAAGAAAGAGATATTAAAAGTAAAGCGTTACAACTATTAGATAAGTATACCCTAGGGAAATACATCCCGACGATCCGTCCATATCTCGAATAATATCTTCTGGATCACCGGATGACGAATCTGTATCATAATATCCAGATAGGCTTGGAGTGATAGGCCATCAGTACAAGAGGTAACAACACGCAACAAATTACAAACACTTTCATATAACATTTATGAGAATGGCACCAAACAGTAGATAGTAGCTCGTCTCATGTCATTATGAGAATGGCACCAAACCACTCTCAAGAAGACGAATTTTAGATCATGAAAATAATTCTCAAGGACATTGAACTTGTTGTGCATAAGTATGCATTTGCCTTTCATGAAATCTCTTCAACCCAATTCACTGGTTCAACCAAAAAACCAGAACCAAGCCAATTCAACCAAAAGCAGTTCAAAATATTTGAACCCACAAGGTGGCCTTTTTCTGGCCCGATCTAATTCTCCAACTTTGACTTTATGTGGTTTAGTTTATATGACAAGTGAGAAATATTGTATAGGGCATAAGGACGAGGGGAAATAAAGAGACGAATAATTACCATTCCATTGTCATGACTGGTTAATCTATAAAAACAAAATGAATCATTACTTTGTGTTATTTGGTATGGAAGAAAAGACGGATGAATAAAATACAGACGACAAAATGTTGATGCTTCAAAATAAAGAAAATTTACCCAAATAAAGGAAAATGACAATGACTGTCACACCCCGCCTTCGGGCCTAGACGTGTGACCCACAGTTGGTACCACTTTTGTCAATTTATCAAAGTTTGCAGTGAAAAATGTTATTTTAAAATATTTACTTTCATAACATAGGGAATTAAATACCCTTGTTTGTTTTACTTGTTTAAAAACAAGTTTAATATATATATGCCTCAATACAAAATTTGGTGAGCCACCAGCTGTAAACTATGCCTAGTGTTCTTCTATCTTCACTGGCATATCCATCACTATTCCTTACTCTTGATTACCTGAAAACAGTTTCAAAATACGTCAGCTATATGCTGGTGAATACGCTGACTCAATAAAACATTTTCACAATTCGTAATGACACAACACCAATAGTGTTCAACGACTCAGTGGGTCTCAATCCCATCTCATCGGAACTAAACATACGCACAAACCACATAATCGGACTTCACTCGCCCTAGAGACAGTCACTTGCCTCATGGTCAGTATGTCTGTAGTGTGCCCACTACAGTACATATATGTAAGGATCCAGACACATGTGTATTTTAGTCTGAGTGTTTAGTACTACCTTGTATCAAAACGTTTTAGATGATTTGAACCAACCCTCATGCAAATATTTCCATAACTCTTTTACATATGGATAACAGCCCATAGTTTCAAAGAGTAAATATCTTTTCAAAATATACAGTACATAGACGTATTCACGTCATAAAACATTTCACACGATAAAAAGGGTTTGGACGTATTCACCTTTTGTTGATTTCAAGATTTCTCACCAACAGATGTCTGATCTTTATCTCAGACCTATAGTACGAGAATAACATTCTATAAATAACTAGATCTACAATCTAGCTATAGACCTTAAGTCTATTTGCATAATCTTTATCTTGATATTCATTTCATTTTGTAAAACATTTATATGAAGAAACGTATATATTAAGTTTCTTCTTTCATAAGTAATATCTTTATAAAAATAAAGAGCAACATTTCATCAATAATCTTATCTTATGAAAGCTTATATTTCACTTACTTAGTTGATCAATGTATAGACTATACCCTTGACTATGGTCTCATCATCATCATCATCATCGTACTCAGTATATCCCACCAATAGCAAAGCTATAGTAGGGTCTGAGGAGGGTAAGATGTAGACAGCCTTACCTCTACCCCATAAGGATAGAGAGGCTGCTTCCGGTGAGACCCCCGGCTCGATAGTAGTTTTGCATCAAGCCTTGGACATAAGGCACATAGCACTCAATCATCGGGACACCGGCTGATCGGTGCATGTACCCTTGTCTTTCGGCTATCAACGCCACTACATGATGCCTGATTAACCGTCCGTCACTTTTAACGTTATTTTCACGAGATTAGTAAAATAACGTCAAAATTAGTGCAATTTCACTTTTGCCCACCCGAGGGTTCACACATATATACATCATATGTGCACACCGCAAGCAGGGCTAAGCTATATAAAATAATAGTAATAATAATAATAATAATAATAATAACTTAAGCAAAATCCCTACCTTACGCGGGTATTTTGATTTGCCTAAGCCTTGTACAAGTAGCACTTCTACTTAAACTGTCATAACCTTGTTTCGAACTCGTTTAACCACTCGACGGAGCGTCTGAACTTCAATTCATGCACGTTTTACGAGAAATCAGAGTCTCGGAACCTCACGATCGTCGGGAACGCTTCCCTAGGTTATGTGTGTGTAAAGAAAGGTGTTTTTGGGATGAGAATACTTCAAACCCGTAGCCCCCTTTTATAGGCAAAGTTTTGATCACCATCGCGTAGCGCGATGGGGTTTTCCCCAGGCCATCGCGTAGCGTGACACCCCCTTCCTTCTGGACCATCGCGTAGCGCGACGCCCCTTTTTCTAAACTCATGCGAAACTGCATCGCGTAGCGCGATGATCTAGTCTGTATACCCGTCGCGTAGCGCGATGGGTTTGGAAATCAGAATTTTTATTTTTAGTCCTTGAACGTTAGTATCTTGTTACTTCTTGGTTGATCTTCCATAGTTCAAAAATACTAAAGCGGCCCTTAGAGCATGCGAAGTGCCAAGTGCGCCATCAAAACGCCACATTACGCCCGAGTCCGCGTCCGCATCCGTGCGCGTCAGGTGCTTCGCACCCTCCGCTAGGACTAGTGAGAGTGGTTAACCCCATAAGAACATTACCATGGAAAACTCCTTCCTTATAAAGTGCTTTTATTTCTTTCTCACTTTCCATGTAGGATGGAGTTTCCTTACTTATTCCCTTAGCATTATATGCTTTCTTTTCTTTATCATATTTTTTCCCGTTATCTTTCTCATAATTATTTTTGGTCCTTTACCTTTATAAACTTGTCAAATTTGGAACTAAACTTTGTGGGTGTTACAATGACGATGGTAATGGCGACGACAACAGTGGTGGTATGGCATAGTTTAATAAAAATACATTAACGAAATAAAAACAACTAAAACCTTTAATAACATATAAATATATGTAAAATAAGTCCGACCAATATTTCAAGATTAAAACAAATTACACTATAACTTAACTAAACTAACACTAACATAGAGCTTAACATAACACAATACACACACATTGCCAAGATTCAACAAGTTACCCGAGAAGGGGAATACTAAGTCGTAAATCAATGGACGATGGAAAAAATAAACTATGTCACATGTCATCAAATCAATAATAAGTATGGGAGTGTTGGGGGTTGGTCATTAGAGTCGTAAACTGTTACGTGAAAAAGAGAAAGAGCCAAACCAAACTCGTTCATTTTGTTTACGAGCCGATCCAACTCGTTTACAACCGAGCCGGTCTCGAGCGAGCCTTTTTAGAGCAAGTTACTAGTTATTTGAGGCAAGTTTCATTTTAGTACTCGTGGTTTGTCCAATTACGCAACTGTAGTATCACTTTTGAATTTATTGCAAATGAATACTTCACATTTCTAAAACTTGCAATTTTAGTACTTTTTTCTAACCTCGTCTATTTTTGTCCGTTAAGTCAGGAATACTTTGGTAACTTTGTTATTTTCTTTTTTTTTCTTTTCTTTTAATCAAATTCTTCCCTTTTACACTTTCCTAACCAAAAAATTCCTACACAAAAGATCTCCCCACCTCTGGCCATCAATGTAAAAAACTTAATATGTAAATTAAAGTAAATCAACATCATCTTCATCATTCCCTTTCATCATCTTCACAAAATCCTAAACTATTACCCCTGTTTCTTTCAATCTGAAATGAGAAATTTAACCTTATGAACCACCACATTCTACCACACAATTTCCACCACCATAGATCTCAACAAACCCCAAATTTCAATCACACTTTCAACCCTGAACTTGTAGAAAAATAAACATAAAATTGATGTTAATCAACGGAAACCAGAAATGAAAGATCTTGAGCGAGGCAGGAATCAGTTCAAATTGATGAAAGTGAGACAGAAAACCTATTTGACAAAAGGTGTATGATTACTAACGTCTAGTCGGTTTGGAACCGTGGAGCAAGCTGCAGGTGATGGAAACCCTGACCCCCAAACACATAGAAAACTCAAATCTTGAACCCCATTCGCATAATCAACTGCTCGACATTGAAAACCCAATTCATCGTACTCCCATGCATTTTGATTGGTGAAAGGAGATCAAGGATGAACATTTTTATTGCAACAAGGAAATGGATGGATGAAGATGATGATGCATATTTTCTAAAAACAGGAGAAATTTGATTAATAAAAGAAAAGTAAATAACAAAGTTGCCAAAGTGCTCCTGACTTAACAGACAAAATTAGACGGGGTTAGAAAAAAACACTAAAATTGTAAGTTTTAGAAATGTAAAGTATCTATTTACAATAAATTCAAAAGCGATACTACAGTTACGTAATTGAACAAACCATATGTATTAAAATGATATTTAACTCCTATTTATTTTAACAATTATACCCACCCGCACTTGGTTAACTTGAGAAAGGTAAACATGCCGGGCCTTGATCGGGCCAATTATAATAAAAACAACCCTAGCCCAATAACTGGTTTAGTTATTCTCTGTTATTTTATTTATTCTCTAATTCTCTGTATTGTATTTCATTTACAATGTCGGACTATCACTTTATATACAAAGACGTTGAAGGATCATCAACTGAATGGGACGACATTCAACGAAAGCTCGGCAACTTGCCTCCCAAACCACCCGCATTCAAACCCGACCCGTTTTCTCCCCAAGAAGAAGAACAACTCCCAGACCCAGAAGACGATGCAGACCGTGATCCAACAATACATGATCAACCGTCTTCTTAAAATTGCGAGATTCGGTTCAATCGAACCCATTTCTTGATCCGATTTCCTGCGTGAGGTGACACGAGCTCCAGCAGATGTGTGGATCATTGCTGTCTTATACAAGAATGGGTAATTATGAATTAATAATCAATGTTTAGTCTTGTGTTGTGTTGTGTTGTGTTGAGTCAAATAAAGATGATTATGATAATCTAATATCGAATCAATTAATTATCGGAACCAAGGAGAATCTTGTACGGCCCTGAATCATTTTGCTTTCATACGACTTGTATAAAAGCCCGTTAAATGGCATGTCTAACGTCTGTGTGTACTTTTTTTTTATTAGTATTTGATTAGAAATAATGATGTTTAAATAGGCACGATGAATGCGATGTTTTAATGCAATGTATGAAAGAACTGGCAACAATGTATCCAGCAACAAAGTTTGTTAAAATTGTGTCAACTGATTGCATTCATGATTATCCGGATGAGAATCTCCCGACTGTGGTGGTTTATAATAACAGTGTTCTCAAGGCGAATTATGTCGGGTTACATACCTTTGGTAGAAGATGCACTCCTGAAGGTACTTCGTATATTCATGTGTCAATAGAGAAATGATGGTATACATAAAGACTGTAATAATAATTATTATTTCTATAATATTATATAATCATAGAATACAATAAAGTAGAACCCCGTATATAATGGAAATTAACTGGATACACTAAAACCTAACTTGTCCCGTTATATAATTTTGTAATATCTAAGACCGCTCCTAGAGAGACAAGAATCGTGCATGGGTTGGTTAGGGTTTTCAGTTTCAGCAATGGGTTTGGTTCGGTTTTACCATTATGCTTGAAAATTTTGGTACGAAAATATAGGCCCAAAATAACCAATTTTGGTCTAAAACTTTGGGCTTATGTTTTTTAACTAACAATTAATTGATTATTACATATTTGGACCTAAAATTTTTGCACTACAAAAATGGCTTAGAATCTGGCTTATTAGTTTTTTCAATTTTTGTGTTTTGGTTTGCATTCAGTTGGTTCTGTTCAGTTTTTGGTTTATAGCAAAACCAAAACTACACTGCAAAATTGGTTTTGGAAAAAACATAAACATAAACCATCGGTTTTGATTGGGTTCAGTTACTTCATCTTTTTCAGTTCAGTAACGTCAGTATTTCCCATTACTGTTCGGTTATTTTGGTTTTGTGCACACCCTTAACTCAGATGCTTAGCACTGATTCACCCTTTAAAGGTTAACAGACTATAGTTATGTGTTAATCTCATATGGTTTTGTGCGCAGGTGTTGCTAGGGTACTAGAGAAGCTGTTCTTGAAGGTGTGAAGAAAAGGCTCATTGAGAAAGTGGTAACATTGTATGAAAATGAAGATGATGATGATGGGTCTGAAAGTGACTAGAATCAAGGTCTTGTTTATTTTTGTTCTTTGTTATGCTTTCTTTTGATTTGTGTTACATATCATTATGGTCCTGCTTTCTGTTTATTGTTTTCAGTCATAAAATAAAAGGTGCATAACATGTTGATATTCTAATTATCGAATTACGATTTAATATTTTGGATAAATGTGGGTGGCAAATGATCAAAGAAAACTATATAAATTTTGAACATAAATAAATGAAGATGCAAGAAAAAGGAAGAGGACAAAATATCAATGGATTTTTCTTGGACCACAATCTGCTATTTTCTTTTGTCTTCTGGTTCTGGTTGGTGGTGGGGGAGTTTTATTTATCATATATATACATTATGACTTGAGTTCAGAAATTCTCATAGCTAAGTGCAAAACATATATTCGGATCAAAATGGAAAGTATAAATTTTTTGTTGGGTTGCTAAAGTATAAATTTTTAATTTTAAGTATTAGATTGTAGAAACTAGCTCAAGTTAAAGAAAAAGTAGAAACCTACTTAAAGCAACTCAACCTAAATGTCCCAGATAATTGCATAAACCAGTTCAACTAAAGGGGGGGGAAAAAGACCTGCAGGAACCAATTAAAATTAGAACGGTTTTAAAATTAAAATAATAACATAAAGTGATAAAATAGAAAATTAACTCGAAATCAAACACTTCAAGTTTCAGAAACTCGTCTACTTGCAGCTACTGTAAACACTAAATTTCACAAAACAAACAATTCAAGTAACCAACCACATTTGCTAATATAGGATTTTATTAAACAAAAACAACCCCCAATTTCAATTAACTATTGACTATTAAAACGATAATTACGATAATTGTGAACCTGCGCACGGATTAAGCAAATCAAGTAAGTGATTATTCAATGCAAACAAGATAAGTTATAGTTGAATTCCACTAATTGAAAATAAACGTGAACCTGAAAAAAAAAAAGAAGTTAAATCCACCAAGAAACAATTTACATAAATCCACCAAAGATAGGAGACGTTATTCTTTTTAAAATCTTGTCTAGAACAAAATCAATAGTCAATGGTTGGTAACAGTTGTTGAGTTACCAAATCTGGTGATTCTTAGGCTGTCTTTTAAGGTATGTTAATTTCGTCCATGTGGAATTTAAGCTTAATTGCAGACGGACTGTCATTTAAATACAAGAAAGTAATTAACGCTAATCTAATCGTAAAGATCGCATAAACCACAATAATATCTTCATTGTTATCGAAGGAAAATTGCATTTATTTAAAGGAAACTAATACTTCAAGACGAAGTATTTCATGCTTTCATGCTACCATATATCTACGCATACAATACAACAGCTTTAAACAAACATAACTACTTTTTAAACTCTACTCACCACTTAAAGCTTCTCTAGTCACAAGCTTTATTCCCCTAACCCACAACTCAGCCATTTCTAACCCCCCATCACATACAAAATGCACCTCTTTCTTCTTCACCGTCACCACCCTAAAAACCCCCGCCACGTCACCATCACCCTTCTTCCCCCGACACTTCACAAAACCCGCACTGGGTCCCACCTCAGCCTCCCGACAAACAACGTTTCTCTTTCTGGAATCACCCCATCTCAAAACCCCTCCACTCGTCATTTTCAACTCTTTCACATGTGAACCACCTCGTCCACCCTTCATTTGTTTCAAAACATTCCCACCACTAAGAACCATCACCCTAGCAAGCTCGTCTAATATCACACACTCGGCCACGTTCGACGCATGTTTTCGTGCCAACGAGAGTGCGGTTTCACCTTTTATATTCATGAAACCACAAACAGACCCGCACGAGATTAACAGCACGCACATTTTCACGTTGTTTTCTCGTGCAGCTAACATGAGGGGCGTGTACCCGTCCCCATCAGGGATGTTTACGTCATACCCTCTCCCAGTCAACAGTTTGACCGCATTAGTGTCCCCGTGACGGGCTGCATAATGCAGAGGGTAAAAACCTCTAGCGTTTTGGCTGCCCTTTTCTAACGTGAACTCAATCATTACTTTCTCAAACATGTCGGAATTAATATTATTTTTCGATAGAGAGATCGCAGTTTCCCCGGATTTGTTAGTTAGCTTAACATCGCACCCGGCATATACAATAAGCCTAAAGGCTTCAATATCAGCTCTCATTGCCGTCACCATAACGGCTGAAAACCCGTTTTTGTCTTGCTCGTCGAGATTAATATCGCCACGATTAATTAAAGTTTCTAAAGCTTGTTTGTCTCCTGAGTGAGCTACGAATATTAAAGGTGAGAAGATGGTTGTGTTACTAGATATGGGTATCAAACCGGATCTAATGATGCCAAGCATTGTTTTTTGAAACCCATTTGACCAACGAGTTGACTTAGCTATTGACTCGGCGGTTTGACCGGTCAAACTGGTCAAACCAAGGTCGGCACCAGCTTTGGTCAACACTCGTAGACATTCTTCCTGTTTAAACTTAGCACTTATCCATAAAGCAGTTTCACCGGTTTTTTTAGTTCTGGAGTTAATATCGCAACCCGAGTCGATTAACAGCTGAAGAACCGATGGAAACCCGAGTCGTGCGGCCATGTGAAGGGATCGGGTTTCGTCATTTTGTGTGGTTTTGATCGGGTGTTCAATGTGGGACCCACATTTTAATAGCGTTTTTAGGGCACGTGTGTTGTTACAAAGGACGGTGTGATGGAGGAGGGTTCGGGTGTTGTGACATGTGGCAGCGGGGATGTGTTGGAGTAACATTTGTAGTATGGAGCCCGTAGCTTCAAAGTACTCCACTGCACACCAGGTGATCGGGTAGGCTTCGGCTAGTCCGGCACCGACCCGGAATTCGTCACCTGAAGTTGTGTCCCATGACCATGCTCCTAACTGGACCTTCAAGTTGACGTTGGCCCCAGCCTTCAAAACAATTGAGAGGTGTTAGTTCCTGTTTGTGCTAGAAAAAGACGAGCAAAGCATTATTGTCACAACTTGTGAACAAGTCGACCCGGCTTAGCTTGTTTTACTTAAATGTTAGCTCGAGCTTAGCTCATTAGTAACATGAGACAGCTCGTGACTAGTCGAGTAAATCTTTTATTTTTACAAACCGAACCAAGCCAACTCGTTTTCAAACAAGCTTTTTAGTTTCCTTTTTTAGTGGATCAATAAAAAAAATGACTTGATGAATATATGTTTCAGTTTCCTTTTATAGTGGATAGATAAAAAAACAAAATACTCTATTATGCACTACACATTAATGACTTAACAGGAAAATTTAACGTCTAAAAAGGCATAATTTGTAGCTTTTTTTTTTTAATAATAGACGTTCTTCGTAATTATTTTGGTTAAAAAAATACATGTAATTTAGCTGTTTAGGGTAAATCTAAAGGACTGAGACCTGTAATTTACAAGTTAAAATAGATCATCTTTGTATAGGTAAACCGGGTTGACTTAAAATGCTATTTTAAAATTTTATACTTTTATATATAATTAGAGGCAATTACATGTAATAGCACCACTATCCAATAATTCGACCCAAAATGATATCTCAATGGGCAATATTCCTGTCATTGCCAGCTAGAAATAAGTCAATAACTTGTACCTTGTACGTTCCGTATTTGTTTATCTTATGTAGGGACAGTCTGTTAATATTTTAGGAACAGCTCTGACGAATTTAGTAGGCACTTGGTGACATGTTTTGGACATTTTTTTTCTTTTACATGTCAATTGGTAGTGAAGTAAATTAATATCCCATCCACCAAGGTAAAAAGATATGATGTGTAATTCATTACACTGCTCTGAATACCAACAACCAACAATCGGACAAATGTGTGTCTGATTTTCTGGTGAACCATTATGATGCAAGCGTCATAAGTTTCAATGGCAACAGACGTCGACATGTTCTACGGTCGTTATAATAAAGACTTCAAAGGGCCCCGGAATCTTTATAAAGATAGTGTCTAAAGGAGTTTTATCTTAATATTGGATGGGGTTCTGCTAATAATCCAAGGGTACTGGGGAAATTATATCAAACTATTAATATCGTAAGTGTAAGACCCTAAGCCAAGTCAACCATCCTGTTAGAAGAGATACCAGGTTATAAGGGGTGTACATGGGTCGGTTTATGTCAGCTTTGGGTTCAACCAAAACAAAAACCGAAAGTTTAGTACTTAAGTTTTTGAAAAACGTTTGTTTTTGTGTTTTGGTTCTCGATTTGGGCTCAATTTGGTTTTTTTAGGTTTTACCATTTGGGTTTGAATTTTTGGACTGAAGAAATAATTGGAACAGAATAACGATTTTGGGCCTAAACCTTTAATTAATGATTAATTGATTATTATACATTTGGACTAAGTTGTTTGGATTACAATATATATTAAATTCTTAAAAAATAACTTAGCATTAAAAATTAAAAATAAAAATTCATAAGTTCGGTTCGGTGTGGCTTTTTTGGTTTTAATTACATGCAAAACCAAAACCTCCAGTTTTGTTTGGTTCAGTTATTTGTTCGGTTACGAATTGGTTAGGTTAGTAATTTTGTACATTCTGTTTGAATGCCCTGGCTGTGATTCTGTAAATGGACTGCACTATTTATTAAATTCTTAGAAAATAATTTAGCATTAAAAATGTTATAATCAGAACTGGATTGGAAGATTACCTGTAACAACCGACGAACAACAGCAACCTGTCTACTAACAACCGCTGCCACAAGCGGTGTGCAGTTAATATTTGTATGAAGAGAAGGCTTTGATGAGCACAACAGGACTCTAGCAGATGCATTTATATCTAAACCACACTGTCATCACAGATCAGAAACACATTGAAAATAGTGGTTAGTAATGTTAATTACTTAATTATAATAAAAAAAGTCAACTGACACATTTATGTTTTATTTACCTTCAAAGAACATCAACCACATCTACAAACCCTCTGCAACATGCAGTGACAAGTGCATGAACAGCAACATTGGGCCTAATGAGATCAGAAGCCATTAGCAAGTCGATAAATATCCCGTCTCGCCCATGACAGCTGGCATCTAACAAAGCTTCCTCACATGACTGTTGAGATGCACCGGCTTTGAGTAAGATCTCAAAGATTTCAAGGTGGCCCTCTCGTACAGCTGCCGTCAATGCAAAGCCTCTAAATAGTTTCTGATTCACATTGGCTCCACCGCTCTGTCGTTTACCAAAATATCAACAACAAAACAAATTTTCATGTCACAAATCATATAATACCAACAATAATAAAGCCCCACTTGAGATTATGAGCATAGTATTCTTTCATTTGTTTTTTTTCATAAATGCAGATCACAAAATTTATTGGTAGTAGATGATGGACACTATATGATGGGCATATTCACTGATCCCATGAGATGCTGTTGCGTTTATAGTTTATACATGTACGTCTACATATTTGCCTAATGGAGCAATTATTAATTCAAATATTTGGGTTACAAATCACAGTTGTAAACTCTAAAATCCAAATATAGTCAAATCATTTCTCAATCACACTTGTAAACTTTAGCTTTTTGGTGTTCAAGGGTCTAAAGGAAAATTGATACAGAATTTGCTTTTGCCTAGATTTGCACCTTACTTTACACCTGTTGACCGGTTGCCCGCAGAATACTAGTTGTGTTTCCGAATCAGTTTGTGTTGCCTTCTAATATGTAGCTTCACATTTTACGATGAAACTCACCATTAAAATATTAATTTCATGTTGTGAAGACACAACTCATGCATTGACTGCTTCAATGTACATATCAAAGTCCTTGAGTGTTTAGAAAAAATTGTAAATCTTCCCCCCCCCCCCCGGTGTTCAACAAGGCAGCATTTAACGCACATGGTTGCAAAAGTGGCTAGCCGCTACCAATTAACTCGGTCAACTGGGGAGTTACAAGTACTCGGGGATCACTCGCCAGGTCCTTGGCCTAGGCGAGGAGTACTCAGGCCTAGGCCGTGATTTTACAACCATAACTATACGAGTTACTGATACAGATTGTGCATTTCTATGATGCGTACTAATCAAAGAGTAGTGTCGTTAAATAACTAACTATTATTTGCGGAGAATAAAATAAATAGAAATAGAATTAAAAGCTATATATGATCTGATTTCAAAGTCTAATACCAGTAAGTTTCTGACGAGTGTCACATTTCCGGTATGAGCAGCAACGAACAAAGCCGTGACGTCAGATTTATACTCGCGGCACTCAAAGCGCACCGCATTCTCCGATTCATCGTCTCCACACTGAACCTCCGCCACACGAAACTTCAACGTAACAGCGCCGACGAAGTTGACGTCAACGTAGGGATCGCGAATGCATTCAAACGCCGATTTCATGTCGCCGGATGACGTGGCTTCAAGCAGGCGGTTAGATACTTCCGCCTCGTAGTCGACTGGAAACACCTGCTACCATCATCTCCGGTGTGTGATCGTCAGTTGGTTGGTTATTTATTTATTGGGAGTGGTTTGTTTGTTTTTGAGTTTTAAGTTAAAAAATTGAATGATGTGAGCGCCAGAGGGTGACAATAAGAAGATGGTGAAGTGATATTGGGAGAGGGGTGACATTAACTTTAACCACGGTTAATGTTATAAAGCATTTGTCAGCACCGCTTTTAAGAATCATAATCACCTTCTTTTTATAAACTAACCCATGTTTTTAAAGCTTAATTACCTGGTAAATTCATTTTCAATTTATAAAATTAGAGACCCATTTTTATAAAAAAATCGTAAAAAACTACAAAAAAAAATTGTATGATAGTGCATGAAGGCAATATATCGTGTATACATATTTATTATGTTCTCGTAGCTATCTAATTGATAACGGTTATGCTGTTCCACATATCCCTGCACTAAAGGGTCACATCTTATGTGAGTGAAGGGGATCTCCTCCTTGAGTCTTGTCACTGTGGACTCTCGGGGTGTCATCGTGACCAATTTTCGGCATGAGATAAAGTAAGTATTCGTTCTGGAAAGGGCTTAAGCCTTAAAGACATGAGTAAATGTGTTGGGTTCTATATTTTATACCGACACATCGAATCGTTACTCGTTTAAATTAAATATTAATTGCAAGTCGATGACGAGAAAATAATGAGAAGTTGAAAATTTTTGGGCGAATTAAATGGGTTTTATGAAATTTTATTGGTTCTTCACCAAGGCACTTAGACAAGTATAAATAGATGATTAGCTCGTTTGTTTTAGTTCATGTGTGTGAATTGGAAGTTTCCCCTCGGGAAGAGCTCTTCCGGGGTGGCAAGTGTTCATGTGTATGTATGAGTGTTCTTCATTGGATTATTCGGTTATGAAAGCCTACTACATTGATCTGTGTTGTGTTTCAATTGCATGTTCATCTTATTATTAATTGTGATTGAATCAAACTCTCCACATCCGTCTATATCTTTCAAGAGAGAATACATGTAGATCGATCCTAGATCTGAGCTCGTTATCACCATTTTACACACTTCCGCACCGAGGCTCTGATTTGTCGATCGGTATCAGAGGGAGGTTAACCGAAGCATTCAGTTTAACCGCTGAATTTGGTTTAATTCGCTCTTGAATCCGCCATGGACGTTAAGTTATGAAGTTAGTTGAAGTTTTTTTTTTTGTGGGGGGGGGGGGGGTGGGTTTGCATGAATTTGGATGAAATTTGATGATTTGGAGCTAATTTATGTGAATTGATGCTTGAGTTGATTAGTTCGGGGATTCAACATCAATTTCACGATTATATGTTCAGATTGATGATAGACTGATGATTTTAAGATGAATTTGATGATATTTCAATGTTCAATTTCATTTAATCAGCATTTAATTTCAGATCTGAGGTGTGTTTGTTCATAGAAAGTAAAAAAACAGAGAAATTAGCGCAAAATGGATAAACGATTGATGATTTGAGGATGATTACAAGTTCACATTCAAGTTTAAATTTCTGGAACTCAAGAAGATGCGGATTCAAATTTATCACAAGCAGATTAACAAGCAGATTCTATGTGTTCTTTTACAAGTATATAATGAGTGTTCGAGCAGACAAAGTGTGTGCAGATCATTCATCACCAAAATTTTACAACCAGATATTGCTATGTGTTCCTGTAGTTAAAATATTTCACGAACATATATGATCTGTTGATATGGATCGAACACTTGTTGCTGATTTGATTATTCTTAATAAGTAGGTGTAGTTTGTTAAAACGGATGACACATTCTTATTTGGACTGTGGTTGCTGCACAATTTTATAAGGCTGCTGATGTGATTTACACGAGCTGCTAGAGGTAGCAAATGCTGTGGGAGTAACAAAATATTGCAAAATTTTATTCATGAACATATATAATTACTCACTAGTATCAGCTTTAGATCACAACAGCTAAATCTGTTGTTACACAATTTTATTTGCAGGGACTTAAAGGTAAATCTGACGTTGCTATAATTTATTTTATTACATAAGGGTTCAAGAAGTTTAGATGCTGATATAATGATAAAGTAACAAGTAGCTGCTGATATGATTTAATGGTCACGAACAGTGAGTGCAGAATATTTGAATTGTTAAGACAAGGGGCCGTTTTATAATTTCAGTAGTGATACAAGTGGTTCAGCATATGGTACAAGTTGTTAATGTAGTCTGTAAAAGGGTATTTCAGTAATTTTTCAGTTGGTACATGGTTTAAATGCAGAAAATTAAGTACTCGGTGCTAGAAAAGGAAAGTCATGAAAGTACTTAATGTTTCTTACGAGTACTTTGTAACATCCCCAAAGTTTAGGTCCAAATTTGACAAATTTATAAAGATAAATGACCAAATATATTTATGGAATAAATAATGGGAAAATAAGATAAAAGGAAACAAGAGCATATTATGTTAAGGAAATAAGGAAAACTCCATCCCACATGGAAAGTGGGAAAGAAATGAATGCACTTTATAAGAAAGGAATTTTCCATGCTAATGTTCTTGTGTGGCTAACCACTCTCACTAGTCCTAGCGGAGGGTTCGAAGCACCCGATGTGCACGAGCACGGACACGGACTCAGACTCGAACTCGGGCGATGGGCGTAATGTGGTGTTTTGATAGCGCACTTTGCACTTCGCACACTCGCATCGCCGCGAGCCGCTTTAGTATTTTGGAACTATGAAAGAGAGATCGAGACATGACGAGCTACCAAAGACCAGGGACTGAAATTAAAATTTAACTTCTTCGCACGACACGAAGAAAACAGGAAACTTCACGCAATGCGAAGTAGCTGTGAAGTAACTTTATGTGACATCCGTCAATTTTGTTTTTGTATCTGAATTTGGATTTGTATTCATTAACCCGACCCGTTGGGTCGTTTCGATGTATTTCGTTAATATTCATTAATAAAGTTCAATTCTCAATGATTCAAGTATATATTCATTTTCTGTTACTTTCAAGCTATTAACGAGACTCCGACTATTTATCATTGATTCTCGAACTTCACGGACTTATTTCGTTAATATACAAAAAAAATACATAGTATTTCAAAGTTCATTCATTAACCTTTAATCCAACTATATTAACATTACATAGTTTAAAGGTTTAAAAGTTAAATATAATATAAATTTTGATTTAATAAGATCCAGAAAGTCTAGGGGCCTTTTTGTGTAAATTGCTTTTAAAATAATAATAATAATAATAATAATAATAATAATAATAATAATAATAATAATAATAATAATAATAATAATAATAATAATAATAATAATAATAATAATAATAATAATAATAATAAACTTTCCAGCCCAACCCCCCTTCCCCTACCCGTTTTTCCGGCGAGAACCTCCAGCCGACGATGGAATTTTCCGGCGACCCTATAACGGCCAAAAACGCGTGATTTAATACAATTAAATGATTAATATTGCTATCTCCGCTAACGTATAACGTTAAACAACTCTTAAAATGTTTATTAACATCGTGTAATGGGCGATTAATCACCCAACGACCGGAAAATATTATTAAAACCCATTAACTACAATTAATCATTCAACTTCTCGATTCAGGCTATAAATAGAATTCAAATCGTCCTCTCAACCTGTCCCTAACATCAAAATACATTTACAAACACTCTGTAATTCGAATCTTTGAGCTTGAAAGGTATTTTCCGGCGAAACTCCGTTCATCACCAAATAAGAACGAATCCGGGTAATTGTTATATGTTTTTGCATTGTTTCTTCTAGTTAATCAAAACCCCCAACATAATCTGATCAAACATGGAATAGAATAGTGGAATTAGATTTCTAGGGTTATTAGTGTAGAAGATGAACTAGATTAAATATATAAATATAATTGTTTTCAATTCTGAGATGAATAGATTGATAGAGCAGTTCGTTAAAACGTTTGTATGACAAGTGAGAGACCCGGGTTCAAACCCAGGTCAGCTCATATAGTTTTTGGCATTTCTTTTTAAACTATTATATAAATGAATAAAGCTAAATTATATATAATAAATTAATTAAAAATCATAATAAACTAAATAAAATTATCTTAAATTAAAAAAATATTTTTATAATATAAAATACATTAAATCTCACCATTTGTCCATATAAAAACCGTTTTCTAAACTCGTTCAACCGTTAATAAAAAATTCGTTTCGTTAATGTTAATTCGTTAATGCAAACTATTAAAAATTCGTTAATCTCGTCATAGATTGTAACTATTAATCCATGACTTATAACTCGTTGTATTTCTCATAGTTACGTAAAATTATTAAAGTATATTAAAATATTATTAAAATAATCAAAGACTTTGAAAATAGTAACAATTATAATAAAATAATAATTAAATCCTAATAAATTTATATAATAATTAACCTTATTAATTACATTAAATTATCGTTAAAATACTCGTTCTCCTTTACTTATAGCTCGTGTGGTTCAATCGATTCGATTCATTTGACGCTTTTCGGCTTTTTGCTTACTTTTCACTTCATATCAAAGGTGAGTTTCTTACAACCCCCTTTTTAACGCTTTTGGTTTTGGGGGTGGCATATATATCCTATTAAACGCAAATCGATTTTATACTCAGCTATTAAACTGCAATTCATATCGTGGACTTGTGTGTTATACGTGCTTACTTGATTATGTGCTCAGCAAGTAGTTGCCTCAATAAGTATGATCATACGCCCCCCTTTACACTCAGGACCATTTTGTTATGAGTGAAAAAGGGACCCCTGATCCGAGTACGTTGGCTGTTGCCAACTGGAAAGGCATTGCATGCGAAGTAGTTTAATTATCACAAGTTACATGGAATTTCAAGGTTTTTATGTATTTATTCAAATTTGTGGGAACTCACCAACTATTAAGTTAGTTGACCATATTTTATATATATGTTACAGATACTATCATTAGAGGCTGAAGACGAGAAGACACCTAGAATCATAGGTTATTTAATAAACAAAATAATCATATTTGATTGTTTTTTTTTTGTATCGTTACCTTCAAACATTGTGTTATTTGTTGCTTAAATGAATTAATGTTATTATTGTCACCAATAGTGTCCCGTGTGTTTGAACAATCTTTACGTCACACTCGGGCGTTTCCGCTTTAAGTCGTGGTGTTCTAGTTTAGCTATAGCTTAATTATTTAATTATTTAGGTTGCTTGATTAGAAAATTATGTGTGCCTCTATTTAATTGTTTGAACGCACTTACTATTGTTGTTGTACCATTTAAATTCGTTTACGCCTCATTAACATAAGCACACACACAAGTCCAAGGCTTAGGCCTAAAAATCAAAATTTTCAAAGGATTTACAAACAAGTTTCGCTTGGGTGTTCCGATAATTCTTCTGCAGAAAGAGGATTCGTCATGGTGGGTATGTAGTAACTGGAAGGGGGACGTGCTTGTTTCCCGAACTCTTGACACCAAGGTTCATGAAACCTAAGGATAAGCATTGCACATATATCCAATCAGATGCTGGACCTGGTTGCTTACCTGGAGAGTTCGGGAAGGGCATGAAACTTATTAGGCCAAAATGTACCACCCAAACGCCATACGAGTCACCACTTTATGTTTTCAACCGTGATAATTGATGTGCTAAAAGTAGTTATATAAAAACACGCTAATCTAGACACTAAGTAATAAATTCTAGACTCTTAAACTTAACTAAACTACTAACCGACAAGTGAACCGATCGACTCTAGTAAAGCTAAGTAAGTCCGGATATCCAACCCACGAGACTCTTTAAATTACGTTTGTTAGCTAATTAGACTCGACTACAAGACACGACTTATTATTTATATTTGTTTGGGGGATTTTTATTTTAAAATACTAATTTAGTACTATAATTAAAACTAATTAAGAAAACAAGTAAATTAAACGAAAACAAAGTTTGTTATGAAAATAAGATGATGATGAGAAAACTACCTAGGCTAGACTCCCCTAAATTTCGGTATTGAATTGACTCGGGAAAATATTTAGTTATGGACTGGGATCGTAAAATAGACACTTAATAGAAAAACCAAATAGGACCCCTGACCCTTCTCAAGAGAGCACCTATGGATTTCTAACAAGTTTTTACGCACACCAGTATTAAAATTCAAGTTCGCTTACGGTCACCCAATTGTTTATAAATTATTTCATTTATACGAAATCCTACCTTACAGCGCGGAAATCAAAGGCAGTTTAATATCTCAATTTGATTCAATAGACAATAATTAAATAATCAAACCTAGACGGACTCCTTTCTTTATTTAATTAATAATTATTATTCGTATGATTTTATTTGAAATCAATCATAAAATAATCATAAACACAAAGTAGATGACCTAATAGCAACCTATCATAATGACAAACAATAATCAAGGCAACTATGGAATAATAACAATTAATCAAACAATCCTAAATATCCATACGCATCAATTTAATATAAGTAAACCTTTTACTAAATCATAAAAACCATAACGTAAATAAATCCCAAATCAAAACACAACGTCAAAATAGGTTCATCATAAGCCTAGGTAGTCTATAACGTTTAGCCTAGCATCTTAAAATAAAACAAAACAATACTAAACGAAATCATGGCGAAAATAAATAAGAACAAAAGAATAAAGGCGATAAAACCCGGAGTCTTCGTCCTTGAACGATAAGCACTTCGCCGGCTGATTCCGCGACTCCAAAGCTGCCGGAAACTCGCCTCGGAACTCTCCAAATTCGTCTGGACTTCAAGGTATGATTAAGGGTGAGTTTAGGAGTCTTTATATAGGCAACTGGGGTCCAAAAATAAGTTAAGTCAGTTAACAATCGAAGATTCTGGAAACTGGGTTGACCATAAGGCCGCCGCGCCGCGCGACGGGCCTGGCCACCCTGGCCGCGCGGCGCTCCGGCAGGTGGGGGTGGCCTGGCCGGCCTAGCCAGTCCGGTTCTCTCCTGGTTCGGTTCGGTCCGGTTCGTTTCCTGATGCGTGGGTTCACTGGTTCGGCTCGTTTTTCGCCCTCTTTTCACTGGAATTAAAACCCGAAAACTACATTATTCAAATAAGTTAGTAGTATACAAATCCTAATAAAAACCGAACATAAACGATTAAAATATTAATTAAAATATACAAGGAATTAATATATATTTAGCCTTATATCAATCATGTCCTCTTTGTGATAAGGATATGGTTGCATCACTTAGGATGTCACACAAGTCATGGTGGTTCATGCGACGTGTGACTACGAACCTCTATGCTTTACAATGTGTTTTAACCGAAAGCCTGTCAAGTCGTGGTGATACACGAATACCCAACTTTTGGTTCGATTTATTTTCGAAATTTTGATTTTGTGTTGGAACATAAGAGTCCATGGTGGTTCATGAAAACTCTAAGTTCCTCACAACACTTATTATATTTATGGTTTTCATATTTTAACAAACTTTAACAAAGATTTATTTTCTTTATATATATCATGCACTATTCCGAGTCTCACGATTTTCATTACCCTTGTTCGCAGAATGGCTTCCCGTAACATTAAGCGTCGATCATCTTATTATATTTATGGTTTTCATATTTTAACAAACTTTAACAAAGATTTATTTTCTTTATATATATCATGCACTATTCCGAGTCTCACGATTTTCAGTACCTTGTAATGCTTAGTATGCTCGAAGCATGTCTTCAAGCATACTTTACTTAGAATATTTTCCTAAGAAAATATTCTACTCCAGCAGACTTCAATCTTCATAACTTATTCAAACTTTGCTCGAATAGGTCCCACGAGCAAACATGTTCTCCTTGATCTCTTCAATATTTCTTTAGGATCTATTGTGAACAACTCCAGCATGCTCGGGTGTTGAACCTTGCTCAAGATTTAACTATGCTCAAAGCTTTTACTTAGAACATTTGAGATCTTTCTTTATTGTATCCATGCTCGACCCACCAAGATGCTTGAATGACTTGGCTTAAGCTGGATAGATCAAGTACTTTCTCCGATAGCAAATTGTACTCGATAGAAGAACATCCTTGCTTGACGAAGTGTAGCTTGCTCGAAGCTTTCAACACTCACTTAGAAGAATTTCAGAAGATAATCTTACAAGCATAAGATATCATGCTCGAGGTAGTAATTCCATGCTCGAATGTCCAAGCTTGCTCGAAGTCCACACTTAGCTATTTCGTGAGGAGGTTGAGAACATTCCAAAATTCCTTGTAAATATCCGACTCAACAATCTCCCCTAGATTGGAACAAGCGATCATATTCTTCCAACAATCAGTTTTTGGATGACCCACTTGTTTACAATTAGTACAGGTGACTGACTAATCAAAACTGCACTTCCCAAAGTGTCTTCGGTTGTATATCTTACACAACGGAATTGATGACTGGGAGTTCTTCTTCTCTCCACGATATTATTTCTTGTTTTCCCTATTATTCTCCTTGAGTACACTTTCCTTTTTGAAGGTAGTCTCTTTCTTTTCTTCTTCACGGGTTCTGATCAAACCATTCATCATATACCCAGCCAATTCCATGGTTGAATCCGTAATTTAAGGTAATGATGATTTGACCATATCTCTAATTTCCGTTGGCAAACCCCAGATATAACGAGTGACCTTGTTATTTTCTGGCGTTACTAATTATAGTACTATCCTACAAAACTCCAGAAATTTCGTATTGTAGTCCTTGAGATACGTTCCAACCACATTGTGGTTTAAAAACTTGATTTGCATTTCATCCTTCTCGTTCATCGGGCAAAACTTCTTGATTACGAGATCTTTGAATTCTTCCCAACTCAACATGTACATGTTTAATCTACCCTTGACTTGTATAAGGGCGTTCTACCATTGCAGAGCTTCGCCTTTAAACGATTGGGAGGAATACTGAATTGCTTCTTCAGTGCACTTACTGATAACATTAATGGCTTCTATTTCTTCAAGTCATCCTAGTGCAACAATAGCACCATCGCTTCCATAAAAAGCTCTAGGCTTAAACGTCTGATATATCTTATAACTACAACCTTTCTTAATCTTTTGTTTCCTGGGTTTCTTTTCATCATAATCACTATCAGTGTTAGTGCTGACATGTTCTTCCTCGTCTCTTTTGGACTTTATAGATTTCTCATTACTTGATGTTTCTTTCTTTTTCATAGACTCGAGCATAGCTGGAAAAACATCAGCAATTCCTTTTGCAATTAGATGTTGCATATCCTCCTTTCACACAGATTGATCACCAGCGGGAGGGGTAGTATTTATTTCCTGATTTTTGGCGTTTTTCTTTAGTCTCCCCCTCGTATTCCTTGAGGTTCAACTATTAATGTCAACATTTGAATTTCCTCCTTCGACATGCTGTAGACGAGAAATAGGAAGTAACTATTAGTTACTATATCTAAGAATTACCAAATGCATATATATCTTATCTATATTTTCATATACTTAAATTGGTTAAAGCCTAAGTAATTTTATTAAATACTTAATTCGCTAAAACCAATGGCTTTGATACCAACCTGTCACACTCGGCTTCAAGGGCCTAGCCGTATGACCATTAGTTAGTACTAATTCTGTCAGTTTTTCAAAGTTGATTATGCAACGGAAAATTTTAAATAAAATATTTACTTTTATAACATAGGAAATTAAATACCCTTTTTTGTCTTACAAAATTACTTGTTTAAAAACAAGTTTTTACATATGCTTCGTTTACAAAATTTGTTGAGTCATCAGGTGTATTATATGCCTAGCGATCTTCTATCTCCACCGACATATCCACTTCTATACCTTACTCTTGATTACCTGAAAACACTTTTAAAAATGTGTCAGCTATATGCTGGTGAATAACGCTGACTCGATAAAAGGTTTTCATTATTCGTTATGACACAACACCAATAGCGTTCAACGACTCAGTGGGTCTCCATCCCATCTCATCAGAACTAAACATACGCATAGACCATTTAGTGGACAGTTACCCGCCCTAGAGACTGTCACTTGCCTCATGGTCAGTATGTCTGTAGTGTGTCCACTGCAGCTCATATATGTAAGGATCCAGACGCATGTGTATTTTAGCCTGACTGTTTAATACTACCTGGTATCAAAACGCTTTAAAGAATTTGAACCATCCCTCATGTAAATACTCTTATAACTCTTTACATATGGATAACCCTCCATAATCTAAAAGAGTAAATATCTTTAAAAAGACAGTGCCTATTCATGATATTAGACGTATTCACATCGTAAAGAAACTTTAAACTTATTCATGCTATAAAAAGGTTGAGCGTATATAGCTTTTGTTATAATCAATTTATCTCACTGATATATGCTTGATCGTTACCTCGGACCTATAGTATGAGAATAATATTTTATAAATAACTAGATCAACAATCTAGCTTTAGACCTTTATTCTATTTGCATAACCTTTACCTTGATATCCATTTCTTTTATAAAACATAAGGACCCTTAGTTCTTTCTTTGTTTAATATTTATACGCTACGTTTCTTCTTCATGAAGAAACGTATATATCAAGTTTCTTCTTTCATAAGAACATTTATAAAATCTTTATATAAAATAAAGAATAATATTCCATCTATAACCTCTTCTTATGAAACTACATTTCACTTAGTTGTCTGATCAAGGTATAGACTATACCCCCAACTAGGGTCTAAGCAATATATAATAAAGTAATCGGGCAGAACTCCTACCTTGTATGGCTTGTCAATACGAAATGCTTAAGCTTGACGTGGGCAGCAGTTCTACTTATCGTCGGGAAATCAAGAGAATAAACCGAAAGAAGTTCTACTATTTGCACGTACTTCGAGACACGAACACGACAAAACTTCAGACAAGTATTTGAGGTAATGTGAGTGATCGAAGTACGATCGGACGAATGAGAATTCATCCTATGGCCACCTATTTATAGGCAGGAAAAGTGTTTCTTCGCCTAGCGCGAATTACCATCATCTTGTTCGTTCGCGTAGCGCGAACGACTAATAAAATGTCTTTGCGTCGCGCGAAGTAGAACAATAGGCTTGGTGAGTTGACAACTAGACCTACCACGTGTCACCACATGGCGACACGTATCCTATGACTTGTCGCCACGTTCGTTCATTGGTACGTTTACTTAACTGTTACTTCGCGTAGTGCGAAGATGAAGAAGGTGATTCCTTCACGTCGTGCGAAGTAGCAAAATTTCCAGAAATTCCATTTTTGGTCCATGGACTTTGGTAGCTCGTCACGTCTTGATCTAACTTTCATTGTTCAAAAATACTAAGGCGGCTTGCGTGCGAAGTGCAAAGTGCGCCATTAAAGCGCCACATTGTGTCCATCGCCCGAGCCCGTGCCCGTGCACGTCGGGTGCTTCGCACACTCCGGTAGGACTACTGAGAGTGGTTAGCCACATAAGAATATTACTATGGAAACTTTCTTTCTTATAAAGAGCTTCCAAGTTTTATAATTTTTCAATGTGGGATGAAAGTTCTCTTTCCTATTTATACTCATGTGGAATACTTCCAGTTTCTTTCCTCTTTCCATGTGGGATGAATTTTCTTATTTCCTTAACATGAGATACTTTTATCTCATTTTTCTCATTACTTGTCTTACGAGTATTTTTGGTCCTTCATCTTTATAAATTTGTCAAATTTGGAACAAATTTTTGGGGATGTTACATAAAGGTTATACGAATAATTTTATTTTCCCATGCTCTTTTATTCAAAAGAAATCATCAGGATTTGTGATCATATCCGTATATATTGATGATCTAAACATAATTGGGATGCACAAAGAAATCTATGAAATGTTATTCATTTAAAGAAGGAATTTGAAATGAAAGACTTTGGGAAAACCAAATATTTTCTTGGTTTACAGCTTGAACATATGAATAATAGAATACTTGTGCATCAATCAAATTATACTGAAAGACTCCTAAAATGCTTCAATATGGAAAAGACAAATCCTAATATCCCAATGGTTGTTAGATCACTCAATAACAACAATGATCCATCCTGCCTTTGTGAAGAGAATGAGGAGGTTCTTGTTCAAGAAGTATCATATCTAAGTGAAATTGGAGCGCTCATGTACCTTACTAATTGTACGAGACATGACATTTCTTTTGCAGTTTATTTGTTGGCAAGATTCAGTTCATCCCCTACTAGAAGGCATTGAATGGAATTAAATGTATTTTTCGGTATCTAAAAAGAGCTATTGATTTAGGTTTATTTTATTCTAAACGACTCAAAAGAAGGGTTAGTTGGTTATGCAGATGTAGGTTATTTATCGAATCCCCACAAAGCAAAATCTCAAACTGGATAAACGTTTAAGAATAGAGGAACTACAATTTCATGGCGCTCTCAGAAACAAACACTTCTTGCAACATCCTCAAATCATGTTGAAGTCATTACACAACATGGAGCTTCTAGAGAGTGTGTTTAGTTGAGATATATGACACAACCTATAGTAACTTCTAGTGGACTAGAGAATTATGGAAGTCCAACTCTATTCTACGAAGTCAATGTAAGTTGTGTCTCACAAATGAAAGAAGGATATATCAAAACTGACCGAACGAAACATGTATCTCCAAGATTTTTTTTTCATATACTCAAGACCTTTAGAAAGGTAAACAAGTTGAAATAAGATATGTCCAATTTAGAGGCAATTCAGCTAGTCTTTTCACAAAAGCACTCCCTACAACGACTTTCAGGAAACCTGTTTATGATATTGGCATGCGACACATACGAACAATGTAGTGACCAACGGATGACAAATTGAGTGGGAGCTATTCACTACACTCTTTTTCCCTTTGCTAAAGTTTTCCCCGTTGAGTTTTCTTTAGCAAGGTTTTTATTGAGGCAGCACTTCAAGATTAGACTCTAAGTTTGAAAGTGTATCATCCAATGGGGAGTGTTGTAAATAGCTAGGTGTAAACTTGAGTATGGGATGCATACATTTTCAAACCAATTATTTAACCTTGTCTCCCCAAATAATAGAGTTAGTTTAGTATAAATACCGCATGAATGTATGAGTAATATCATCCTAATAATTCACATTTTATGATATTGTTATTACCATCTCTTTCAACCATCTCCAAGTTTCTTTAATCTCATAATTAAACTTATTATAATAGCGGCAAAAGTATAACAGTTAAGAGTTTGTCTAACAAGAGATTTTTTTTCCTTTTTACATCGAAATGACGTTTGGTATTATATTTTGTCTATTGAACAATTATGATAAAATTTGAATCTTAACGTCCTCAACGCATTTCTTCACCTTTGTACCAATCTTTAAACACCCATGTATTCTAGTTTCCAAAGCTTCCACAACATTTATAGTTTCGTATAAACGGTTCCTTTTCTTCTTTTTGGTAGCATGATTTCAAACGTATTTTATTTGAAACTGATAGAGATATGCACAATATGTAACAGAATGCTTGCCTTCCTCATTCAATAAACTCAATATATATTTACATATGAATCTTCTAAATAGAGATAGTAAATAACTATGACTCCTAAATATAAGGCATATAATATTTTACAAATATAAGTCTATTACACCCCCGCAGTCGAAGCGGGAGGCGAACGAATGCTGAGACTGGAGCGAAAGTCTTCAAATAGAGCGCGCGGAAGACCATTGGTAAAAATATCTGCTATCTGATATGGAGATGGAACACGAAGGATACGGACATGACCCCGTTGTACTTGTTCACCGACGAAGTGTATGTCAATCTCGATATTTTTCGTTCGTTGATGTTGTATGGGATTAATCGAGAGATAAATGGCACTTACATTATCACAATAGATGAGAGTAGCTCGAGATAATGGTTGACGGAGATCCAATAAAAGATTTCAAAGCCAACAAATTTCGGCAACTACGTTTGCGACACCCCGATATTTAGCTTCGGCACTCGACCTGGAGATGGTTGGTTGGCGTTTGGAGGACCATGAGATGAGATTGGATCCGTAATAAACGCAATAACAGAAGTGGAGCGTCGAGTATCCGAACACCCGGCCCAATCGGCGTCGGTGTAGGCAAGAAGAGTGTGACATTCATGACAAAACGAGGTACACTATATTCTTTACGTAACAAGTAAACGACAAATCGGTTAATTCGTAGTGCTTAAACGAGTAACCGACCGATACTAATTATGACCCGTATACATACTGAGGGGTCATATACGAGTTATATATATGTTATAGAGGCTAACATATTGATATTTAGGCCTCGGTACGTTTAAAACTCTCTAAACGAAAAAGGTTTCGTTTATCGATACGCTATAAGCTTAAACGCAATCGTTAATATCAAAACAAGCATTGTAGCATCCGTTAAGCCGAAAAAGATTTATAAAACACTTATATGACATGTTCTAAGCCATCCGTGAAAATATTTTGGAATTTTACAACGAGTCAGTACGTTTTTCTTATTTTACAAAAACAAGCTGAAAAACACTCGTTTTTGCGTTATTTCTCATACCCGAATTAATTTTCTTGCGAAAAACCGAACCCGAACTAAACTTGAAATGGGCTTTTCATGTTTGGGCTTGTGTGTAAAGTTAAATGGGCCAAAACAGCCCATTAAGGGGCTCCCAAATAGTTCCGATCGGACAGCCCAAAGCACCCCACATGTTTTTCTTTTACAAAGCTTGTAACTTAAGCATTGTTATTCATTTCAATACACCACACACTTTCAAGTCCAGAGCAGCTCCCAACCTGTTCTTTCAAGCTCCTTCCAAAAACCTTAAGGTAAGGTTCAATTTTAATAAGTTTTAGCAAGAATTGATCCATATGATTATCATATAAACATGTTTTGATTAGTGTTAAACATGTTTAACCATCCAAAAACCCTAAAAATCAAGTAAAATTATGTTTTGATGTTAAACATGTATACAAACCTGGAACATATACTTTTTTGGTCAAAAACGCGGATTAGAACATGAATACAACGTTTTTACGGTTAGAAAGTTCGGTTTGAACCTAAAACCGAAACCCTAATTATCAAGGCTGGTACATGGATGATTTATGCTTGGTTTGATGTTATATGATATGTAGATATACTGAGTTTGCAACCCGAGACCCGGAAAGACGTTTAAGCTAGCAAAATTCACCAAAAACCGACAAGGTAAACCCGTAATACTCGTTTAGGGGCTGTTTAGTATTAGGTTGTGACGTGCTTGTTGTTAGCTTGTGAAAATTTGCAGGGACATTAGGGATCATATAAATGAGTCCCTGTTCAAATTTGGTAATTTTTCGATAAACGTAGAATATTTGGCGAATTTATTCCCGTTTATGGGCGTTTATTTGGGAAAAATAGCAAAACATATTGAAAAATTATGAAACTTGGTTTTGGAGTTTGATATGGGATGGTAAGATCACTGGTAAAGTTTGGGAATCATTGGAAATGTCTAAGTATGGTTTGTGCAGCCATGGTTTAATTGAGTTTTAACAGCCGAAAAACGCACAAAAAGGCATTTTGTCAAAAGAGTTAGGTTCTGGAAATTTAGCAGGGGCTATGTAGTCACATTGAGACCATTGGTAAAAATTATGGGATTTTTCGGAGGTCGTTTGATATAAACGGGCCATTTATTACATGATTATAACCTATTAAATGAATTTTTATAAATAAATAAATAATCATAAAATTTCTGGAAATATTTTTATAAAATTCTCCATGTCTTAATGTATTTTTACAAAAATTTACATAATTTATATGTAATTACATATTTAGTTATGATTTATTAAAGATTTAAATTATAATTGTTTTAACGAAACCGGCAGTTTTGTGTTTAACGGACTGACTGGTATGTCAAAATGTCAAAAGTGGTCAAATATCATATTTTTGAATGATATTGATAAAAACGAACTTTTTACGAGAATTCCGGACAATTCGGGTGAATTGTACGCGTTTTGTATAATCAAACCCGTGTGAAAACGGAAACGAACCCTGCGGTCAAACCAGACACCGAAACCTTAAAGTTCTTTTATAAATCAAATCATTTTATCAATCAATATATTTACTTAAGTTTTATATGATCTTACCTAATCCCGAAACGTATAAACGACCAACTGAGCTAGGCTCGGAAAACTGTGAAACTGAGCCAAATCCAGTTTTAAACATTTCATAGTATACAACGTCACAATCTAAGACTATGGTCATGTTCTGGGCCTAACAGCTATACCCAGATTATCTATACAGCCCGATTTAGCTTGAACACTGTACTAGTATTAACGATACGATACCGTTTATAGGAATCAGGCTATAAACGAGACATTTGACTTACTGACACGTAATTTCTGTGCAAACTACAATAAGGTGAGTTTCACGACCCCCACTTTCTAAACTGTATTACGAACTTTTGGGGTGAAAAGCATGTTTACATAAACTGTTATACTTGAAAATGTGTGATGATGTGGATTATCTAAGTACTAACACTAGACAAGTCCCCACAAACACAAGTGATTAACTTCGTGCCGGTGGCGTGTGGATAGTACTATCGGTTTGACAAACCCAACTGACAGAGCCGGTGGGGTATGCCGGAACATATGTAAACCCAGTTGCACATTGTCATTATATTTTTACATACTGCTATGTGGTGTTAGACATAGTACATACTTGGGGCAAATTGGCTGTTAAATGCCAACGGGAGTGCATGGGCAGTGGAGGCCATGTGTTTTAGCTCGTTTCGGTTTCACTTGTGGCTTAGTATAATACATCATACACAGACATATATACATACACACTGTAAACTTTACGAACTCGTGTACTGATTTCATTGAAACTCGTGAAACTTGAAACTCACCAACTAGACGTAGTTGACCCGTTTTACATGCTTTTCAGGTAAAGCAAAAGTGGAATGATTTGCTTACGTGCTTGGTGTTAGAAAGACAAGTTGAATAGCTGTGAATAGACGCTAATCTTATACTGTATAAGAAGCTCGTAAACCGGTTATGTGTTTTTCACCTAGTTTGTAAACATAGTACCTACAAATGTAATATGATGTAATCTAGTGGTTGAATTTTCTTTATAAACAATGTGGTTGATACCAATGTTATCTGTTACATTCCCGTATTACGCTTCCGCAACTGCCTAGTCGGGGTGTGACAGAAGTTGGTATCAGAGCCATTGGTTATAAAGAGTTAGGATGTCCCTTAGGATACCCTAAGATAACCGTAGGCTCGATTAACTCTGGGAATAAAATAATATACACGAATGATTCTCGTGATGAACACGAATGGACAAGTGGGTTATTATGGTCCGGAACGTAATAACGGACTTGTTTGTACGAGGAAATTCGAGAAGAAGTCGATAAACAATCGAATAGGTAAAAACAGCAACATATGTGTATAAAATATAATAATAGATGAATATTTGTGTATATAAACGATTATTTGTGCCTATATGTATATAATACCTACGTGTATTTTATTATAATTAATATAGAAGGGTATTATTCTTATCACTAACCATTGTGCAGGAATATGTCAAGATCCACTGATCGTGTACCTAACACTTTACCAACAAGGCCTGAGGAGGAAGAGGAGGATCCGGAGGAAGAACCAGAGGAGATACAAGAAGGTGCAGATGTGGTAATTCCCTATGAGGTACCCCCAAACCAACCCGACTTATCGGGTTACCGTTGTGACACCTACCCCCCTAGGGAATCCCCTAGGAATGTAGTAGAACAGGGAGCTACTAGTGCTTATCGTTCACCTGTTAGAGCACCCAGATCCCCTACTCCACCCGTACAGCATACACCAGTACCTCCACCCACTATTAGAAACCGTCGGACTGCTCGCATTTCAGTGCGTCCACCTGAGCACACTTCTTTCCCACCTCGATCTACGTACCATAGGGGAGAAACATCGCGTGTCCGGGTAACAGAGATACCTGTTCCTACTTGGGGTTTACCCGCCCCGGTACCCGAGCCACCCCATCATTCTGATTCAGCATGGTTTGGTTTAGCAACTGATCAGCTCTTAGAACACTCACACATGATAAATAGTCTAAACCAGCATAGACACGATATGTATGATCACATGAGGTATATGCAGCAGGAAATCAGAATTGTACAAAGATCCAGTGCTGACAGCCACGGGCGTCAGGATCGAGCGATGATACTACTGGGGGCGTGTTTAGCAGTTAATGCGGCCCTAGTGGCTGCTGTGATTTGGTTGTGGTTCCATGTTGCAAAGAATGGATAGGACATCGTAGTTTGGTCTTATGTATATAGTCTTTTGATATCCCAAGCAGCATTTTGTTACAGCGTGTTGGGCTAGCTTGGGAGTTGTTTGTAGTTTTGTACTATTTCAAGCACTGGCCCTTATCGGGTTAAGTCTACATGTCACTTAGTGACAAATTTTGATACGCATATACAAGCGCTGGCCTATACCAGGTTAAGCCTATGCGCTAATTTTGGATGCATATGTACAGTAATGATTATAATTAATACAAACGTGTTTTCTTTGGCATAGTTATGTGATGTGAAAGTGTGATATCGTAAAGTTGTGCTGGTCATGGTGAAACGATGTTGATTATTATACAATTGATTATTTTATAGAATGGCCCCGAAGAAAACAAACACTTTGTCTGAGGCGGAAGTGGCCGCAATGATTGCTCGTCAACTACAAGCAGTGATACCAACCATTGTAGCCCAAGTCACTGCAGGCATACGTGCTAACAATATTGTTAATCAACCTACGAGCACCACCACGGCCACTGTTAATACACCTCCGCCGGACACTAATGTAGCCCCGGGTGTTACTACCCCGGTGAATACTGATACTGTCATAAATAATAATAACACTCTCCCAACTATGAATGTCACTGGGAACCCGGAACCTGTTGTGCACCCTGATAATATCCCGAACCCGAACCCTGTACCGGTTGTTAACACAACTAATAATAATAACCGAGAACCCCCGCGTCAGGAGTACTCATACAAACAATTTACATCATGTAAACCGATTGAGTTCAAGGGTATTGAAGGACCTAGCGGGCTAGTCAAATGGATAGAAAAGACCGAATCAGTAATTAATATCAGTGAGTGTCCACCGAACCGCGTAGTCAAATTTGCTACCAGTATGTTTCTAGACCAAGCGCTGATGTGGTGGAACACAGTAGTCCAAATAAGGGGACAAGATGCTATTAATCGTATGTCATGGACTGAATTAAAAACCCTCATGTTAGAGCATTTTTGTCCTAAAAGTGAGATTCAGAGATTGGAACACGAGTTATGGAATCTGGAAATGAAAGGAGCGGATCATGTGGGATACACGAATCATTTTAACGAACTGTCCCGCTTAGTTCCATGGTTAGTTACACCGGAAGCGAAGCGAATTGAACGTTATATCTGGGGACTGACCCCTGCTGTGAGAAGTATAGTAAATTCAGTTGCCCACCCGACATTAGAAAGTGCTGTATCTCAAACGGGTGTCGTTACTTTTGATTTGATGAGAAGTGGAGTGATAAGAATGCCAGGTGAAACAAGTTTAAAACGAACTGATTACGGGACAAGAATGCAAGGGAATCTTCAAAACAAGCGGGCTCGTCCGAATACCCGAAGTTATGCCATGACCAGTTCTAACGTAAAACAAGAAACCTATAAAGGGACGTTACCGAAATGCAGAAGATGTAACTTTCATCATGTGGGTGATTGTAAACCGATCATCTGTCAAAAGTGTGGAAGGACGGGACACTATGCCCCCAACTGCAGAACCCCTACCAGCATTATTAATCGTCCACCGCAATCAACTCAACTCCCTCGACCTCAACCAAACCGCCCACAACTCAACCAACAAACCCCACCTACCACGAACCTCCATGCCTGCTATGAATGTGGCAGTACAGAACATTTTCGGAGATACTGCCCCAAATTGAACCCGAGTATGGTGAAAAGGCAAAACCAAGCACAAGCATCAACCTCCAACACAGCTAAGGGACGCGCATTTGTATTAGGACCGGGTGAAGCGCGTCATGATCCGAATGTGGTGACAGGTACATTCTTAGTTTCGGGTCAGTATGCTTCAGTTTTGTTTGATTCGGGTGCCGATAGAAGTTTCGTATCTGTTAATTTCTTACCTTTAGAAAATATGCCGGTTAGTGAACTAACAAAACCATATACTATAGAACTTGCTAACGGTAAGTCTATACTTGTTAACCGAATAGTCCGAGACTGTTCCCTTATCCTAAACGACCACCCATTCCTTATTGATTTACTTCCAGTGGAATTGGGAAGTTTTGATGTTATAGTCGGTATGGACTGGCTATCTAAGTATAAAGCTGAAATTATTTGTAAGGATAAGACCGTTAGAATACCTCTTTCGAATAATGAAGCTATAATTGTTCAAGGTGAGAAATCTGGTACGGTACTGCCTCTCATATCTCAACTTAAGGCATTGAGATATTTACGCCAAGGTTGTACATTATACTTGGCGAGTGTAACAGTTAAGGAACCTGAGGAAAAACGAATAGAAGACATCCCAGTGGTACACGAGTATTCAGATGTATTCCCCGATGAGTTGCCTGGTTTACCACCGACCCGACAAGTTGAATTCCGTATTGACTTGATACCAGGAGCAGCACCCATTGCTAAGGCACCTTATAGACTTGCGCCTTCTGAAATGCAAGAACTGTCCAACCAGTTACAAGAATTACTGGACAGAGGTTTTATTCGCCCTAGTTACTCACCGTGGGGAGCACCAGTATTGTTTGTAAAGAAGAAGGATGGAAGTTTTCGTATGTGTATTGATTACCGGGAATTGAATAAAGTGACTATAAAGAATAGATACCCCTTACCTCGAATTGATGACTTGTTTGATCAGCTTCAAGGTGCAAAGTATTTTTCAAAAATCGATCTTAGATCTGGTTATCATCAAGTGAGAATTCAGGAAGAAGACGTACCAAAAACAGCCTTCCGAACTCGGTATGGTCACTATGAATTTTTGGTTATGCCGTTTGGGTTGACGAATGCACCTGCAGTGTTTATGGATCTCATGAACCGAGTTTGCAAACCTTACCTTGACAAGTTCGTGATAGTGTTTATCGATGACATTTTGATATATTCGAGAAGTAAGGAGGAACACGAACAACATTTGCGGGAAATTTTAAAATTATTGAGGCAAGAGAAGTTATACGCAAAGTTGTCCAAATGTGAGTTTTGGCTGCAAGAAGTACAGTTTTTGGGACACATTGTGAACTATCAAGGGATCCAAGTAGACCCAAGTAAAATTGAGGCCATTAAGAATTGGCAAGTGCCTAAGTCACCAAGAGAAATTCGTCAATTCTTAGGACTAGCCGGGTATTATAGAAGATTCATTGAAAACTTTTCAAGTATTGCACAACCTCTAACCCTCCTAACTCAAAAAGATCGAGCATATGAATGGGGAGAAGAACAAGAAATGGCCTTTCAAACGTTAAAACAGAAGTTATGTGAAGCTCCAATATTAAGCCTTCCAGATGGAACTGATGAATTGGTAGTATATTGTGACGCATCTCGTAAAGGTTTAGGATGCGTACTGATGCAAAGAAAGAAAGTAATAGCATATGCTTCCCGACAATTAAAAGTACATGAAAAGAATTATACGACCCATGATTTGGAATTGGGAGCAGTTATCTTTGCATTGAAGATTTGGAGACATTACTTGTATGGCACTAAATGTACCATCTATACTGATCACAAAAGTTTACAACACATATTTGATCAGAAAGAACTAAACATGAGGCAAAGAAGATGGGTAGAACTGTTAAATGATTATGATTGTGAGATTAAATACCATCCGGGTAAGGCTAACGTAGTAGCTGATGCTTTAAGCCGAAAAGACAGAATCAGACCACTACGGGTACGAGCACTCGGAATGATTGTTCAAAGTAGCCTAACCGAACAAGTTCGCATTGCACAAGATGAGGCCTTGAAGACAGATCAGCTAGAAAAAAAAGAACTACATGGAAATGAAAGGAATTTTGAGAAGAAAACCGATGAAGTATACTATTACAAAAACCGGGTCTGGATTCCAACACTTCATAAACTCCGAAAGCTGATACTTGATGAAGCACACAAATCCAAGTATTCTATTCATCCAGGTGCTGATAAGATGTATAAGGATGTCAAAGAATTTTACTGGTGGCCTGGTATGAAAAAGGATATAGCCGTGTATGTAAGTAAATGTGCAACATGTGCAAGGGTAAAGGCGGAATATCAAAAACCTTCGGGAATGTTACAACAACCCGAAATCCCACAATGGAAATGGGAACAAATTACCATGGACTTTGTGACACACCTTCCTAAAACCTCAAGAGGACACAACGCAATTTGGGTAATTGTGGACCGATTAACCAAATCCGCACACTTTATTCCCATCCGTAACAACTACACCACCGAAAAACTCGCTCAAATTTACATCGATGAAATAGTATCTCGACACGGAGTACCTCTTTCGATTATTTCCGATCGAGACAGTCACTTTACTTCACATTTCTGGCAAGCAGTACAAGAAGCCTTAGGAACCCGAATCGACTTAAGTACGGCTTACCACCCCCAAACCGATGGTCAATCTGAACGAACCATCCAAACCTTAGAAGATTTACTTCGTGCTTGTGTACTGGACTTTAAAGGGAATTGGGATCAACACCTCCCGCTCATTGAATTCTCTTACAATAACAGTTATCACAGTAGTATACAAGCAGCACCTTATGAAGCTCTATACGGGCGAAAATGTAGATCACCACTATGTTGGACAGAAGTGGGTGATACTCAAATTTCAAGATCCGATTTAATTCAGGAAACCACCGATAAGATCCACCAGGTTAAACAAAAATTGAAAGCTGCCCGTGACCGACAAAAGAGTTATGCCGATATTCGCAGAAAACCGTTATCTTTTGAAATAGGTGATAAGGTATTTTTAAAAGTATCGCCATGGAAAGGTGTTATAAGATTTGGAAAGACTGGTAAACTAGCCCCGAGATACATCGGACCTTTTGAGATTGTCGCAAAAATTGGTCCCGTAGCTTACCGATTAAAACTACCCTTAGAACTGAGCACTATTCATGACGTGTTTCATGTATCGAATCTGAAGAAGTGTTTGACTGATGAAACGACAATAGTACCACTGGAAGATGTTCAGATCAACGAAAAGCTCAACTTCGTAGAGGAACCGGTAGAAATTGTAGACGGGAAAACCAAACAGTTACGACACAACAAAATTTCATTGGTAAAAGTTCGGTGGAATTCAAAACAAGGACCCGAATATACTTGGGAACGAAAGGACGAATTCCGAAAGAAATACCCACACCTGTTCCCTAGAAAACCGATGACACATTAAATTTCGGGGACGAAATTTCTTAACGGGGGGAGAATGTGACATTCATGACAAAACGAGGTACACTATATTCTTTACGTAACAAGTAAACGACAAATCGGTTAATTCGTAGTGCTTAAACGAGTAACCGACCGATACTAATTATGACCCGTATACATACTGAGGGGTCATATACGAGTTATATATATGTTATAGAGGCTAACATATTGATATTTAGGCCTCGGTACGTTTAAAACTCTCTAAACGAAAAAGGTTTCGTTTATCGATACGCTATAAGCTTAAACGCAATCGTTAATATCAAAACAAGCATTGTAGCATCCGTTAAGCCGAAAAAGATTTATAAAACACTTATATGACATGTTCTAAGCCATCCGTGAAAATATTTTGGAATTTTACAACGAGTCAGTACGTTTTTCTTATTTTACAAAAACAAGCTGAAAAACACTCGTTTTTGCGTTATTTCTCATACCCGAATTAATTTTCTTGCGAAAAACCGAACCCGAACTAAACTTGAAATGGGCTTTTCATGTTTGGGCTTGTGTGTAAAGTTAAATGGGCCAAAACAGCCCATTAAGGGGCTCCCAAATAGTTCCGATCGGACAGCCCAAAGCACCCCACATGTTTTTCTTTTACAAAGCTTGTAACTTAAGCATTGTTATTCATTTCAATACACCACACACTTTCAAGTCCAGAGCAGCTCCCAACCTGTTCTTTCAAGCTCCTTCCAAAAACCTTAAGGTAAGGTTCAATTTTAATAAGTTTTAGCAAGAATTGATCCATATGATTATCATATAAACATGTTTTGATTAGTGTTAAACATGTTTAACCATCCAAAAACCCTAAAAATCAAGTAAAATTATGTTTTGATGTTAAACATGTATACAAACCTGGAACATATACTTTTTTGGTCAAAAACGCGGATTAGAACATGAATACAACGTTTTTACGGTTAGAAAGTTCGGTTTGAACCTAAAACCGAAACCCTAATTATCAAGGCTGGTACATGGATGATTTATGCTTGGTTTGATGTTATATGATATGTAGATATACTGAGTTTGCAACCCGAGACCCGGAAAGACGTTTAAGCTAGCAAAATTCACCAAAAACCGACAAGGTAAACCCGTAATACTCGTTTAGGGGCTGTTTAGTATTAGGTTGTGACGTGCTTGTTGTTAGCTTGTGAAAATTTGCAGGGACATTAGGGATCATATAAATGAGTCCCTGTTCAAATTTGGTAATTTTTCGATAAACGTAGAATATTTGGCGAATTTATTCCCGTTTATGGGCGTTTATTTGGGAAAAATAGCAAAACATATTGAAAAATTATGAAACTTGGTTTTGGAGTTTGATATGGGATGGTAAGATCACTGGTAAAGTTTGGGAATCATTGGAAATGTCTAAGTATGGTTTGTGCAGCCATGGTTTAATTGAGTTTTAACAGCCGAAAAACGCACAAAAAGGCATTTTGTCAAAAGAGTTAGGTTCTGGAAATTTAGCAGGGGCTATGTAGTCACATTGAGACCATTGGTAAAAATTATGGGATTTTTCGGAGGTCGTTTGATATAAACGGGCCATTTATTACATGATTATAACCTATTAAATGAATTTTTATAAATAAATAAATAATCATAAAATTTCTGGAAATATTTTTATAAAATTCTCCATGTCTTAATGTATTTTTACAAAAATTTACATAATTTATATGTAATTACATATTTAGTTATGATTTATTAAAGATTTAAATTATAATTGTTTTAACGAAACCGGCAGTTTTGTGTTTAACGGACTGACTGGTATGTCAAAATGTCAAAAGTGGTCAAATATCATATTTTTGAATGATATTGATAAAAACGAACTTTTTACGAGAATTCCGGACAATTCGGGTGAATTGTACGCGTTTTGTATAATCAAACCCGTGTGAAAACGGAAACGAACCCTGCGGTCAAACCAGACACCGAAACCTTAAAGTTCTTTTATAAATCAAATCATTTTATCAATCAATATATTTACTTAAGTTTTATATGATCTTACCTAATCCCGAAACGTATAAACGACCAACTGAGCTAGGCTCGGAAAACGGTGAAACTGAGCCAAATCCAGTTTTAAACATTTCATAGTATACAACGTCACAATCTAAGACTATGGTCATGTTCTGGGCCTAACAGCTATACCCAGATTATCTATACAGCCCGATTTAGCTTGAACACTGTACTAGTATTAACGATACGATACCGTTTATAGGAATCAGGCTATAAACGAGACATTTGACTTACTGACACGTAATTTCTGTGCAAACTACAATAAGGTGAGTTTCACGACCCCCACTTTCTAAACTGTATTACGAACTTTTGGGGTGAAAAGCATGTTTACATAAACTGTTATACTTGAAAATGTGTGATGATGTGGATTATCTAAGTACTAACACTAGACAAGTCCCCACAAACACAAGTGATTAACTTCGTGCCGGTGGCGTGTGGATAGTACTATCGGTTTGACAAACCCAACTGACAGAGCCGGTGGGGTATGCCGGAACATATGTAAACCCAGTTGCACATTGTCATTATATTTTTACATACTGCTATGTGGTGTTAGACATAGTACATACTTGGGGCAAATTGGCTGTTAAATGCCAACGGGAGTGCATGGGCAGTGGAGGCCATGTGTTTTAGCTCGTTTCGGTTTCACTTGTGGCTTAGTATAATACATCATACACAGACATATATACATACACACTGTAAACTTTACGAACTCGTGTACTGATTTCATTGAAACTCGTGAAACTTGAAACTCACCAACTAGACGTAGTTGACCCGTTTTACATGCTTTTCAGGTAAAGCAAAAGTGGAATGATTTGCTTACGTGCTTGGTGTTAGAAAGACAAGTTGAATAGCTGTGAATAGACGCTAATCTTATACTGTATAAGAAGCTCGTAAACCGGTTATGTGTTTTTCACCTAGTTTGTAAACATAGTACCTACAAATGTAATATGATGTAATCTAGTGGTTGAATTTTCTTTATAAACAATGTGGTTGATACCAATGTTATCTGTTACATTCCCGTATTACGCTTCCGCAACTGCCTAGTCGGGGTGTGACAAAGAGAAGCATTGATGGATTTACCGAGAGTTAGGCCGAGATGCAATGTACCTTTAACATACCGAATGATGCGCTTTAAGGCATCCCAATGTGTTGTCGTGGGTGCATGCATATTTGCTGTACTGCATAACTTATGTCGGGACGAGTGAATGTAAGATATTGAAGTGCCCCGGCCATGCTCCTATAGAGTGTTGGATCATCAAAAAGAATGCCCGAGGAGGTACTCAACTTACCATTGGTGTCGACCGGAGTAGCTACGGGCTTACAAGTTTGCATGCCTGCCCGTTTGATGATATCACTAGCATATGAACTTTGCGAAAGAAACATAGTATCATCAAACCGAGTTACCGATATCCCAAGAAAAAACCTGAGTTGGCCAAGGTCTTTCATGGCGAACTTACTAGCCAAATTAGCCATTAACCGCTTGCGTAGGGTGTCCGAAGAAGTGGTCACAGGATGTCATCAACATACAAAAGTAGATATGCGGTCTAGGATCCGAAATGTAAAATAAATAAGGAGTTGTCACACCCACTTTGTCTAAACCCCAATGTTAAGACATAATCCGTAAACCGTTGGTACCATGCTCGAGGCGCTTGCTTTAACCCGTAAAGAGATTTCTTAAGGCGACATACATGATTCGGGTATGCGGAGTTACGAAACCCAATTGGTTGATATACATATACTGTTTCATTTAACTTCCCATGTAGGAATGCGTTAGTAACATCTAACTGATGCACGGGCCAAGATCGTGATAATGTGATCGATAAAACTGTTCGTATCGTTGCCGGCTTAACCACTGGGCTAAATGTTTCCCCACAATCTATTCCAACTTGTTGTGAACGACCATCACATACCAACCGAGCTTTATAACGCTCAACAGTGCCATCCGAATTAAATTTATGTTTAAATAGCCACATACTACGAATCACATTCATTTGTGGGTGACGTGGGACCAATTCCCAAGTCTCGTTTTTAAGAAGGGCATTAAACTCATCGGTCATGGCAGTGTGCCATTCCGGAATTGATAAGGCATGGGCGGGGTTTTTAGGGATTGGGATTATAGTAGTGGCAGAGAGGTTAAATATTTTCTTTGGCTTTAGAATCCTGTCCATGGCACGAGTACGCATAGTACGAGAAGATGGTGGGTCAGGTTGTATGTTGGGTGGAAGGGTAGTGGGGATTGTCGTATGAATTGGAGAATTAGGAGGGGATGCAGACTGGTTTATTGAGCCGGACATGTTCTGTGAGGAAGATGTGGTAGGATGGGCTATAGTAGGGCATGCGTGAGTCAAGGAAATTGGGGTAGTAGGTTGGCCGTGAGGTGGAGTGGTGTGTGGTGAGACTAGATCTGGTAGTGGGGAATGTGCATGTGAAGTTTGTGAAGTATTTTGATCTGTAAGATAGGGAGGGAGAGGGGTAATAGGGGATGGATCAACTTGTGTCCAAAGGGTTGGATGAGGAGGAGCCGATAGAAAATCGTAAGATGGTGGAGCGGAAGATAATGAGTTGGTGTGTTGTTGGGCAAATGGAAAAATTGTTTCGTTGAATACGACATACCAGGAAATTATTATTTGGTTTGTGTGTAAGTTTAAGCACTTGTACCCACGGTGATGTTGCGGGTATCCGAGAAAGACACATGGAGAAGACCGGTAGGCAAGTTTATGAGTGAGAGTGGATGGGTGTAGAGGGTAACAAAGCGATCCAAAAACTCGCAGGTGGTTATATGCAGGATGTCTATGATAAAGAAGTTCGGTTGAGGTTTTAAAATTATGTAATCTGCTTGGAAGAATATTAAGAAGGTAAGTAGCCATGTCAAGGGCATGGTGCCACAATGTAGGGGGTAGAGACGCATGAACGAGAAGGGTGCGAATCATGTTATTAATAGTTCTTATTTTACGCTCGGCTTTCCCATTTTGTGAGGAGGTGTGAGGACATGAGAGGCGGAGAATCATGCCATTTTGGTCGCAAAATTGTTTAAACGACGAGTTTATATATTCAGTTCCGTTATCACATTGGAATGTCTTTATTTTTCTCTCAAATTGAGTTTCAATTTGTTTGGCGAAGGTATTAAAAATGTGAAAAACATTAAACTTCTTGGCTATGGGAAAGGTCCATAAGAAATCAGTTAAATCATCTAGGAATAGTATGTAGTAACGATGACCGCCGATGCTAATAACCGGAGAGGTCCATAGATCACTATGAATAATATCAAATGGTAAAGTAATACAAGTGTTCGAAAGCGAAAATGGTAATTTGATACTTTTTCCAAGTACACAAGATTGACAAACTGTCTTACTCAACTTATTAAAGGAAATAAAATCAGAATGTTTAAAGGAATGCAATAAAGACAGTCCAGGTGACCGAGCCGTTGGTGCCATAGTTGATGAGAAAGAGCTGCAAAGGTGGAAGGTGAAGTATAGTGTGTAGACTCCGGTGGAAGCAAAGGATAAAGATCACCACTGCTGTTGCATCAAAGGATAGGGATCCGGGTCTTGAAATCCTTCACAAGAAAACCAAAGGGGTCAAATTCTATGGAAACCCAATTATCAATAGTTAGGCGATGAACAGAGATTAGATTTTGAATTAGTTTAGGGGCAAGGAGGACATTGTTTAATTTAAGGGGTGTGTAGGGAGGTGGCAGGTATTGAGTCCCTTGTCCAGTTACCAGAATGGTTGTGCCGTTACCAACAGTGATATTATGTAAAATGCCGTTATTAAAAAGAGACCGGGAATTACCTGGATTATTAGTCATGTGAGATGTTGCCCCGGTATCCATAAGCCACTGATCCGGAGGGTTTAGCGACATAGTATAAAGAGCTTGCTCAATATTCGTTGGGGTGTAAGCCGCCGTGTGGGCCTGAGTGGGCCGTGGACTGAGAACTCCAGCGCCATAGTTGCTGCAGTTAATGTATTGGGTCGAGGGGTGGTTGGGTATGGGCAAGGTGGGTTCGGCCAATATTGCGGGTAGTGAGGTGATGACTGGAAGTGAACACCAGGCCCATAGGAATGCTGTTGGGCTTGTTGGGCTGTCCAATATGAAGGTGCAGCCCAGTTAGATGGGTTTCGATTGCCACCAGGCCCATAGGAGTGTTGAGAACCAACCCTGCCACGACCAAAAGAATTCCTACCTCGACCCCGGCCACCACGATAACGACCACCACGACCGCGTCCCCGATCCGAAGAGTCAAACCGAGAATCAGTAGAAGGATGAGGGCTTGTGTCGGTTTTAGTTTTGGTGGTGTGTAGTGCGGTGCCGGTAGCGATGGCAGCTGCGGTTGCTTGAAGGGATTTCCGGGTTTCTTCTCGCATTAGTCTTGAACGAGCAGCATAGAATGATGGCAGGGGTTCCATATTTTGTAAAAACATACCAATCCCTTCATATTGTTCGTTGAGACCGGTGATGAGTTGAATGACGAGGTCATCGTCTTCTACCGGGGCATCAACGTTAGCTAGTTGATCTGCTAAAACTTTCAACTCTTGACAATAGGCATTCATGTTTGGGAAGTTATCAAGACGAGTAGTCGCAAACTTGTTTTTGAGATGGATTGCCCGGGAGGATTTGTTGTCGGTGAAAATATCAGCAAGGGCTTTCCATGCGGCAAAAGCCGTGGTGTTTTTCTTCAATATAGTGCATAAGAGATCGATTGAAATAGTACCATAAATCCATTGGAGAACTATGGAGTCGAGTCGTTCCCACGAGTCAGTAGTAGGCGGGGACGTGGTTGTAGGGTCGGCCATATCTTTGCTGGAGGAGGTTCGAACCGATGGTGTGGCAGTGGTAAAGTGGTCATAAACCAAGTAAGCCTTACAATGAATGATAAATAATTCTGACCAGGTAGTATATTGTGCAGATTCCATCTCCAAGGTTACGAGGATGAAGTTTTTGATGTTCATGACGTTGATAGCCAGATGAAGCTTAGATTCCATGGTGGGATATAAGAGAAGTAAGATAGGGATGGACCAGGATCGGTTGAGAGAAAGAAGATGAAGCCGTGAGAGAGGGTTGGTTAGGGTGATACCATGATAGAGATATGCACAATATCTTACAGAATGCTTGCCTTCCTCATTCAATAAACTCAATATATATTTACATATGAATCTTCTAAATAAAGACAGTAAATAACTATGACTTCTAAATATATGGCATATAATATCTTACAAATATAAGTCTATTAGAAACATTGGATTAAAGTGGACGTTGTAAGATTTTTTTAAGTGCTGCTAGTGCTAAGCGTACTCCGTTCACAAATTTAGTAGGCTCACGCTCATTAAAAAGTATTATCACGCTCACAAATTTTAGTGACCCTTCTCTGGTGATTAGCTCGGTACCGGTACCGAAAATCCTTAAAAATGGGTAACGGTATAAAGGCAAAAGTTAGGGTATCGTACGAATTCCGAAACCTCTACCGATTAGCACCAACGGTACATGATTCAGTATCGCCACCGGGATCTGATACGATTTGGTCATCCCTACCTTCTCCACAGTTCACACTCGTTTGGAAGAGGGCAGCTGAGAAACACGTGATCAGGTTTTATTAACATACCCTTAGTTGTAATTCTCATAGTCTCACGCGCTGTAACACCTTAACAACAACAATAAAGAAACAAAAGCTGCCATCCACTCACCCGCCTTCTCGTTAAGCGGGCACTTTCGTCGTAAACCTCCTTGGAATCATTGGCACGTATCTTTCACCTTCCACCACAAATGAGTACAATTAATTCACAATTCAGCATTCTTTAACTACTCATTACCCCCTCATAATCTTGCAATAATGCAATTTGCTCCTCTTAATTTGGTACGTAATCTAATCTTTTCGTACAATAGCATTTTCACAGTTTCACCTGTATTGATTGCTCTTTTATGGATCATAAAAAACAAACGTAATTTCCAATACGTATAACGTTTTCAAACCTTATCATGGTATTATCAAAGCTATTTAATGGCTCCACGTTAATGCAAAAATAAATGTGGTTCGAAGTATTTATGAATAACAAATTATTACCAAAGGAGAAATTTTATTATAAAAGTACTTGATTATGATCATGTCAACTACAATTATTTGTCACTAGCCACTAGTCACCACATGCACACTCGTTAAATATATATTATAATAATTTAGGTTTTGATTAGTCTCATACCCGTTAAAAATATATATTATACTTGTCAAGGATCTATTACATAATAGCCATCAAGTTTAAGGCTGTGATCTATTAACAAATTTTTGGTATGGAGCGAAAAAATTTGGATAAAAAAAAGATATAAAAAAAAATACATCAGTATAAAATAATATTGAAAGGTTACATATAACTAAAAATAACATATTCACAAAATATAATAGAAAAGTCTTAAAAGTTAAATTTAACAAATTAAACTGTTCAGTTATAAAAGACTTAAAAGCTAAGATGGAAATATATTTCAAAAGTTAATTTGTGTCCCAACCACTCAAGATTATTTACTCTCACTTTGGTTAAAATGAGAACTTTTTTTCTTTCACAAAATTACATGTTGGAATGCTCACTTCACAAACCTTTAAATCATGTGGTATAGTGGTAGGAAGCTTGGGTTTTTTAATGCAGACTCAAGTTTAATTCCCACTTACAACGCTTTGGGGGATATGGGTGGCTCAATAAAGAAAGACTGAGATCTTTGTGATTTTCAGTTCGATTCTGAGGGCATTCAGGTTTTACCTCGAGCAGGCCTTCGGGCGGTGGCTTTTCCCCGAAACTAGAGATAACTTGGGGGCGCTTAACGGCTAGGTTGAGCCAGCTGGTGGTGACCTTTTGCCATTAAGTCATCCCGTACTAAGTACCTAGGCATTCTATGTTTGTTGACCGTTCAAAAAAAAGTTCAATTTAAAATCTGATTTAGATTTAAAATATATAGTCTACAATATTTCATCAATTTAACCATACATGTTTCTAAACCTCAATACACTTTCTTTTATAGATTTTAAGATCATTTAATATTAATGTGCTTTCTATTTTAAAAAAAAAAATGGTGACTTTCTTATTGAGTTTAAATGGTAATATTCAATTTAACATTAGTTGTGATAAATTTTTTAAAAACGCTCTTATTTTTTTTTCGAACTGTAAAAAAACGAAGTTATTGATCTTAAATATTTCTAGTTTCAGGAAAATCAAATCTCATGTCATGTGTCGGCATCCAAATCCACTGATGTCGTCAGTTCATTTACGACCCGGTTGACCATGAACCTGAAAAATAAACAACTTGTTCTAAATAAGAGCATGTCTTGAAAATATACTAATTTTGGGCAGTCAGCAGCATCTCACATGCACCGAACAACCTTTACCTTTTGTCCTCACTTAATTCCATGTAATAAGTTTCAGTCCGTCCGTTTTCTTTTTTAATTAACTATCACTTCCGTTTCGTGTTTTCATTACTTATTCACGGCATTGTCATCGGTTTTCCGTACTGATTTCATCGATGTTTGCCCTAATTTATGTTATATGAAATGATTCCTGCAATTTAGAGCAAATTGAGGTAATCGTATTCGAATTCTTGCAGCTTGTACTGTCACTGTTGGTTAGGTTTTATGCATATACTGATTTCGTTGCTTAAACCCTTACGTTTGGATTGCATATTTGTTGAATGTTGTTTGTTTGACTGATTACTTTTTTACTTATTATTCTCATTTGCCATTTAGTTGTGTGTTTTTAAAACTCATTAGTATAACTTAACAATTGCAACTTCAAGTTGCAATAATTGGATCCAGGGCTGTAACGAACCAAACGATCGTGGACCGTTCAACGGGAAGTTCATTTGCATCCGCTCATTTAATAAATGAACAAACACGAATAAGAAATTTTGTTCATTTAGTTACATGAACAAACATGAACAGATGTTGTGTTCGTGAACGTTCGTAATGTGTTCATTTATGTTCGTTTGTTTATGTTTGTTAGTTAAAGGCTTCTTTTATATTTTTATAATATTTTATTTGTAATAACTAACCTAACATTTATTTAAACTTTTATTGTTTGTGTTCAATTCGTTTCATTAATGGTATGTTTTTTAAAGTCTGCTTTAATTAACAACAAATCTAACTTGTGCTTCGTTGACATTTACAGAATAAAACCGCCAATTACCGTATGATTTTGTTTATTATTATTATTATTATTATTATTATTATTATTATTATTATCTCAAGTGCTTAACTTTATATTTTAATTAAGGTGATTATGTCTAATATTTGGATCAAGAATGCTGCGTTTTATAGTACATGTTTGTTTTCGTTAGCGAACCATTCCTGAACAAGTTCAATTCCTTAATGGATGAACAAGATTTTCCGTTCGGCTAGCGTTCATGAATCATTCATGAACAAGTTTAATGCTAAACGAACAAACATGAATAAGGCTTCGGTCGGTTCGTTTACAACCTTAATTGGATAGAATGTATTAGTTAGGGTTTATTGTGAATTTGTAACTATGTCTACCATAACCAGGAGATATGATTTGATTAGCTTTACTTTGTAGTTATCGTTATTGTATCCCTATATATAGTTGATTAATAATACATGGTACATTGGTACCTAACGTGGTTTTCATTCTTTTTATAGCAGTAATCTGTTTAAACGCACGTCTGAACACTGACTTAACCTTGTTCTTATTAAAAGAATTCCAAAACAATAATGGTACTGGGATTAAAGACGAAAAACAGAAAGAACCCGCACATCCAACTTGATTACATCATCAATCTCATAGAGATTAAACCATGGCCTCCATCACAATCATTAAGATCACTTCGGTCCGCGTTGATTCAGTGGGAACACGGTGACAAGATTTCAGGGTCTACCAAACTAGTGACTCCTTCAACTGGTTCCAGTTCAGGTGTAAGTGATGGCAAAATTGTAATTAACGAATCTTTCAGGGTCCAAGTGACATTATCACGAGACCCGCCAGTCAAAACAGGGGATAATGAAACTTTTTTAAGAAATTGTATGGAGCTTAATATGTATGAACAGCGAAGGGACAAAACAGTAAAAGGGCAATTATTGGCGACCGCAGTTATAGACTTTGCAGAATATGGTGTTGTTGAAGGGAGTTTGAATATTAGTGTGCCTATGAACTGCAAGAGGACTTTTGGTAAGACGGGTCAACCGATGCTATTTGTTAATATCCAAACGGTTGAGAAAGATAATCGTTTGAGGTCATCCTTTAGGGAGAGTTTAATTAGAGAAGGATCAATGGACAGGAATCGATCTGAGTCCGTGTCTGCTTTGATGAATGAAGAGTATGCCGAAGAAGCCGAGTTTGGTTCGGTTACAGATGATGATATTTCCTCTCAATCTTCGTTGGTTGCGGGTTCTTCAACTTTAGAGGTAGTTGAATTTGCTCTCTTTTTATTTATTTTTTAAAACAAAAAGAGGGTAACTTTACACAATAGTAATCAAGTTTCCCAGGTGTCCCGCTGGCTAAAGTCAGTCAACTTTTACTAGTTTTTCTAATTCTATGTAATTTTTCTATAATTGTTAAAAAAAAAGTTTGAAATTAAGTGGCACAAATAAAACTTATATAAACCTTGGTTACTAATCAATGATGATTTATTTCATATTTTTTTGTCTTAAATGAAACAATTATGGAACTTGGTTATTATTTTAGTGATTTTTTTTTCTTCAGCATTACCTACTTCTTCAAGTGAATTGCAAAAAAAGAATCACTTGTTAGTTACAGTGATTAATATATCTTTTATTTGTCTCACTTAATTTTAAAAAAATTAAGCATTTACAAAAATATTACATAGGATTGGAACACCTAATGAAAGTTGAGTGACTTTAGAGGGGACAAAAGACTGAGCAACTTTAATGGAATGCTTGGAAAACTAGATTACTATGTTGGCGAGCCAACTTATATTAATCCGGTGACAGTTAATTGCAGAATGGACATGAAGCTAAATATGGATCTTCAGAAAAAGTTAATGATAAAAAAGTCTCAGTTCAAGATAAACGGGCTGCTTTCGAAAAACATATATTGTCATCAAAAGATTTGTATACTGAAGTAGAAAACGCAGGTGCAACTTTATCAAATATCCGCAACTCAAGATTCAGAACGCTTCCAAGAAAGGCTATTGCCGATGATGACAAAGTTGAACAACTTTTGGAAGTAAGTCAAAGTGGTCAAGAAAGTCAAACCATTGGTGATAAATTGAAGAATATGAACTCTGTCGGTTCTTCATCGGATTCATGCTTTAGCAACGGATCTGTGAGGACTAGCAAAGTTATAGAGAAGTTAAAAAAAGTCGGTGTGCAAGATCATGATAGTGGAAGGAAAGATATGATAAGCAAAGTACAACACTTGGAGCAAAGAGTGCAGGTTCTTGAAGGTGAACTAGTAGAGGCTGCAGCCATTGAGTTCAGTATTTATTCGGTAGTTGCAGAACATGGGAGTAATATTAGGAAAGTTCATGCATCGGCTCGTCGGCTTTCTAGACTTTATTTTCACGCGTGCAGAGAGAATTATTTAAGGAGATCAAATTCAGCAAAAAGTATTGTTTCAGGATTGATTTTGGCTGCAAAAGCTTGCGGAAATGATGTTGCAAGGTACATTTTGTATCCAATGAGTTGCACACTTTTGTAGGAATCATTCAGTTTTGACTTTTGATGGTGTTTCTATTGTATTGACTTCAGGTTGACTTTCTGGTTGTCAAATTGTGTTGTGCTAAGAGCAATAATACACAAAACTATTGAGAAAGATTCTAATGACGGGGATGGCACGTGTGTGATTATTTCTAATCTTGAAAAAGTAGAATCTTGGATGTTCTCGCGCATTGTTGAATCCATCTGGTGGCAGGTGCTCGGTTTTAGTTACTAGGGTCATAAGTAATGGGGAAATTATCAAAATACCATTTTGACGATAAGATAGCTATTGACTTCTTTATTTACTCAAATATCAATAGACTTTTTTTCTCAGTTAAGAAAATGGCTCCAGATGGAAGTCTATTATGCCATCTGCTGCACCAAATGACACGTGTTGCTAGGGGTGTGCATGGGTCGGTTTTGGACTCAAACCAAACCAAAATAAAAAATTTGGTTTTGGAGTTTTTGAATGTCATTTGGTTTCGGTTTGGCTTTTTTGGTTTTGCCATTTGAGCTTGAAATTTTTGGGCCGGAATATAAATTGGTCAAAAGAATGAATTTGAGCTTGAATCTTTTTGGTAATTCATAAGTAATTGAGTATTATGTGTTTGAACAAAAATATGTAGGTAACACTATGCATAAAATTCTTGTAAATTACTTAAAATTCAAAACAAAATATGAAAATCCATTAATTCGGTCGCAAAACAAAAACCTCTACAGCATAAAACTAAACCATCAGTTTTTGTTTCGGTTCGGTTATTAATGTTTGATCTTTTTTGTTTACGGATCGGTTTTTTGGTTTCATGCACACCCCTACTTTTTGCGCCCTGGTTGATTGGTAATTTAAAAACGCAAAGCTGTTTTGTTAGCTAACTTTGTCAAAATGGCTATTTTGGTAATTTTCCCATAAGTAATTGAGTCAAAATCGCTACCTGTTTACTTTCTTGTTTGGCGAAGATCTATTTTATAATTTTCTAACCTCTTTATCAAAATCTTTTAGATTCTTGCTCCTTATATGCAATCCACTAAATCTGATCAAGCAACCAACTCTTTGGAGCTTTGGAAAATTGCTTTTAAAGATGTTTATGAACGTATATGTCCCGTTCGAGCTGCAGGACATAATTGTGGCTGCCTGAGTGTGCTGTCTATGTTGGTAACAATTTATTATTTTGCTCAATAATATTATGCATGCCTAGAGGCGTGCGTGTTATAAATGATTTTCATTTTATATTATTATTATTATAGATAATGGAACAATGCGCGAGTAGATTAGATGTAGCTATGTTTAATGCCATTCTTCGTGAACCGGGCGATGAGATTCCAACCGACCCGGTATCGGACCCAATTAGTGATTCTATGGTCCTTCCTATTCCATCAGGAAAAGCAAGCGTTGGAGCCGGTGCGCTGCTGAAAAGAACGGTTAGTTAAACTAACTTAACCTTAGTTAAACTCCCTATTTTCGACACAACCCAAAACACGATACGGAAATAATCAAGTTTTGGGTAGCCCCTTTTAGAAACGGGTCATGTTCGGATTGACCTTTTTAATAAAGCAACTTGTGTTGACCTGTTTAACCTATTTTGCTAAGTAGGTCATCCCACTAACCCGTTGAAGTGTTTAACCCATTATTTAGAGCCCACAAACTTAATAACACATATACTCAAGAACGAATTGATTAACGGAAACACAAACGAGCACACATTACTTAGGGTAAACCTCTCGTATTATTATAATCAAGAAACTACCTCAAAACTCAGTACAATAATCTCCAATACAATAACCCTAATTATAGCTATGTATTTATAGGAGTGATCCAATTTGCCAACAAGTAGTTACCAAATATAATAAAACCCTAATTGCAACCCCATAAACCCATTACATCATTAATGAATTCCACATGCCCAATAGGTCTAGCCCCGGTCACCTGCACATGACAGGCCTATTTAGATGGAAATTACCAACATATACAACTTGGTGATCACCCACCAATCTATTTGACACGCTTAGATAAATTGGTTAAACGGGTCATGTTCAGGTTGACCTGTATAATTAAGCGTGTTGTGTTCAAGTTGACCCGTTAACCCGTTTAGTTAAATAGGTCAACTCTAGTTCGTTTTGTGACCCGTTTAACCCATTTTTTTGGAACCAACAAACTCGATTAACATTATACAACTTGGTTACCCCCCCCCCCCATTCCGCCAAACCTGTTTGACACGTATAATTAATGGGTCGTGTTCAGGTTACACAATTTTAAGTGTCTGCATGTAAGGTTTGATATTTTTGACACGAATAACAATATGGGTTACAATTCAACCTTCCAACTCGCAACCCTACATGATTGACGCCTCTGCTGGGATGATAATCATAGGTGGAAAATGGACGTGTTGGTAAATGAACTAACAGGTTAAACGGGTAACTTTTAACACGCATGTTTATTTTGGTTGAGTACAGATAGGAAACTGGTCTAGCTGGCTAACCGATCTATTCGGCTCGCCTATCACTTTTCATCTCCTTACTGCATTGAGTGAGCTCATGATACTTCCAAAGGATATGCTATTGAGCAATACGATCCGAAACGAGGTTTTTAACTTTTTATAAAACCAAAACTATTATTTAAAACATGCTAATCTGATTATGTACTTGTGCATTTAAAAAAGTTGAATCTTTTTAATTTTGAAGGTGTGTCCTACTTTTGGTGTACCGCTAATAAAGAGAATTATTGATAATTTCACACCAGATGAATTTTGCCCGGACCCGCTTCCTGAAGTGGTGCTTGAAGCGCTGGAATCAGAGGTCAGTTTTTTCTGGATTATTCTTATTATTTATGCTGAAATGTTGAAATTTACGACACAATTAGGGGTGTGAACTTATGACATGAACTTTATGCGAATTTCGCGAGTTTGGGTCAGTAGTTCAAACCCACAAACACGTTTAACTAAATGGGTCCATGTTCGGGTCGTGTCACACCCCCCTGGTCGAAGGCGGAAACGCCGGGGCGTGCGTAGATTGAAATCATGCACATGGTATTAAATGTAAAAACTCATTAAAATAAACTAACAAATTGTTCAAACCAAATAGGAAACATGACATAGCAATTTATTCATTAAACTTTTAAGTCTGACTCATCCCCTATGTGAAACTTCAAGAATCTTCATAACTTAATTTCCATCACCTGAAAAACATGCGAGAGTGTCAACTAAAAATAGTTGGTGAGAACATAGGTTTTAAAAATAAGTTTTATGTTGAAAACCTTCCATATGTGTTAAGTTACTTGTATACTTTTGTGATTACAACCAAACCTTTGACACGTTTAGCGAGTCGTCTAATCCACGATTAGACTATTATGTTTAATGTTTAATGATCGTCGGATTCTGAGCCTCTACCCGAGGCCTGCGTGGGCGGGTTGGGCCAATAGATCTATCATCATACTACCACGGGCTTAACAAGTTAGTGGTTGTACATGCGATTAAGTATACACTTGTAATGATTACACATAACGAATATAATGAAATAAATCTTGAATCAAATAGCATGTATAAAACATAAAGTAAATAAGTTGCATGTTTCCACCCCGAAGTATAAAACGTTTCAAAGCATGAAAAGGGGCTATGAATTCACATTGCTTGATGGATGAACACGAACACGAGCAAGAGTTTGTTGAACCGGTTACGGGATGCCCTAGATTAAGTTTTGATTTTTAAATTAGTTAGTGTCGCATACTAGAATGTTTTAAACCAAGAGCATGACCTCCAGCAAGTTGATTTCCAGGTAAGAGTCACGGGTCCAATGGGATTATTTACGCCACTCTTGCCTTCGACAGAACCGTTTGCTTGTCAGATACATGCCTACCCGGTTTATACTCTATTTGTATACTAACTCAAAATGGTTTTGATAAATAATAAAGTACGAGGTTAAAAGTGTAATATTATATAGTTTTGGTGTTTATTGACATTTAGGAAAGTATAGGGTTCAAAGTGTAAATATTATAGTTTAGGATGTTTATTAGCATTTATGAAAGTATAAGGACCAATTATGTAAATATAATTTTTAGTTATGATAACTTTATGAGTTTTTGAAGATCATAAGAATATTCATAGTTGTTCGTGGAAAAATTATACTTTGATCCAAGATTTTGAGAAAATAATTTATGATTTTTAGGAATAACATGATTATCATAATCTTTTAGAGCAAAAAGTAAAGGTTTTATTAACAATTTATGATGATCATGGTGAGGGTATACGAACAACTATGAAGATTCAAAATTAAACTCAAGAACATAGGAACAAACTAAAAGAAATTCAAAAGAACAAGATCATAATCAAAGAAATATGAAGAACAACAAAGAAAACATGTAAAGCTTACTTGATTATGCTAGAGGGAATAGAGAGAATGAGATTTAGTGTGAAAAATAATGAGGATGGGAGGCTCTATTTATAATGAAGAGTAGAAGGTTTGAATACCATTTAGATAAAGATAAAACCTATTTAAACTAAATGATAACCTTAATATTAATATTAATAATAATAATTAGGATAATGATAATAAAAAAAATTATATATGTATGTTATGAGATTGAATGGCTTTCCACGGCCATTCTTTTCTCAATTTTTTTTTTCAAATTAAAAGAATATAGATAAAACTAAAACTTAAGGAACAAGGTGAAGTTAGAAGGTTTTAGAATGCTTCATTTTTTTAATCACTTGATTATTTTAAATACTTAGGATAAAGTTAATAATAACAAAATATTTTGTTACATGTTATAAAATATTAATCTAGGCATTCCGGTTCAACGTGTCATATTAATGATTAAGCACGATTATGATGAAATGACATAGGATCATATAATTACGCATATAAAGAATTAAAGATAATGTTGTTCAATAAATAACACATAATTCAACACTAATAAATGTAGACAATGAAATAAATACGAGAACTTTATTAAATACGAGCACAAAAGACTAGCATTTTTGCAAGAAAAATCCATAGATGTTACAGGTCGACCCAGCGGACTCACGAGGGCTGCCCGTTTTGTTTTATGCTTGTTTTGTTAAAGATGTGTTTTAAGTTTTAACTTGAACCGATTCGGTGTTTTATGTTGAAAACTTGAAATTATAAAATATAAAGAGAAATAAGCCTCAGGCTTTTATAGTTTAAACGTAAGTATTTTGTAATTGCGAATTTATAATTTTGGAGTATTAATATGCAATAAAAGAAAAAAAAAGAAAAAAAAATTCTTTATTTGAAAGGTTAGACATTACGTCCTTTTCACTAATTGGTATTAAAATCCTATAAACTTTTTTACACTACTTTGCCCTTACACCTAAAGGACAAAAACTCGTGCGTGTTCAGGTTTATGTGTCTAACCCGATTCCGGGTTCGTATCAGGTTTGACCTGTCCACCAATTAATACCTTTTCACTAACTGCAACTAAAATCCTATTAACTTTTTCTACAAAATGACTATTTTGCCCTTACACCTGGAGAACAAAATGTGTAGTTTTCACAATTATTTTCTTGGGACATGTTAATGTCAATCCTGCAAGTAACTCGTGTTGCATTCTGGCTCACTTGTAACACAATTTTTGGGTTCGCAACGGTTCGACTTGTCAACCCGCAAACACAACCTATTTAACACTCCTAAAATAATGAAATTTGATCTTTTTAATCAGGATTTACTCGAGAGTGGTGAAGATTGTGTCATGAGTCTTCCATGTGCAGCATCTCCTATTGTATATCACCCTCCATCTGCATCTTTAATAGGATGCATTTTAGGAGATGATAGAGGCCCGGCCTGTTTGTCACGAAGTGGGTCTTCAGTCCTACAACAGGCAAACACGAGTGATGATGAATTAGATGAATTGGAATCACCTTTGACTTCAATAGTTGACTCTTCTCAGGTTGTTGATGTTTCAGTGAAGCCTGTGTGGTCGTTAAAAAATGTTGATAGCTGTAGTAGCGCCAGGTATCGACTACTTAGAGAGGTGTGGATGAATTGTGATTAGTGACCGACGGTTGGTTTTCGGGCCTGTGAGTAATATTTAGGATTGAGAAGGTATTTGAACCCTTTGTTTCTAACCAATATTTATATTTATATTAGATTAGAAGTTAGTTATGTTTTTTTTCTTGTCTATATGATTTGGTTCAACTTATGAATAATGCACTAGTTTAATTAGATGCCCTCGTCTTCTTTTACGTTTTTTTGAATATTTGTTTTTAAGTTAAAAAATAATAAACGCTAGATGCGTTTGATGTCAATTAAATGCTAAATGGTAATTAAAATATTAATGTTGATTAAAATAAGAATATTTAGAGCTTAGAAGAATAACAAAATCAACAATACAACTCTCTTTTATTGCATTTTCACCCATATTAGTCGGTCATTTTAGTTATTGGTTCCTAATCATTTTCTCTCCCTCCCTAATTTAAAGACTTCTCGAGTCATTGAAATAAAAATTTCATTTGATGTGTTGTTTAGTTTCTTCACTTATTTTAATTTCTCCATTGTCACCTTTTCTTTCACTTTTCATCCATTTTCAATTTTGTTGATCTCCAAATGCTCTTCACTGTATGAATACACTTGATGTCATTAACTTATTTATAATTGTTCTCAAGCTTTCATTGTTTCTGTGTTCACTTCATTATGCTTCCATCCTGTTATAACACCTTTTGTCAATTCCAACATTATGGCTTCAAGCTATATGTTTTATTGTTTTTGATGTGGTACATTATCATCACTATAAGATTCATAGGTTTTGACCATGGAGTAATGACCAAAATATACATACTTTCGTCAAACGAAAAATGGTCGTAAAGGGTTTGAAGCTTCATGTTGACAAGAGGTCATTAACCACATCTAGTGCTAACCACAGTTACCTTGGTCAAATTGGGAATGTCAAATAGCACCAAAATGTTGGGAAAAACGACCACCTAGCCACGAACGGTAAACAAAAATTGCGGAATTAATCTTCGTTTGGCTAAACTTTTTATTGACCCCAAATGAACCAATGAGGATGTAAACAAATAGGGTAATTAAAAAGTAACAAGGACACAAAAATTCTAGCGTGGAAAACCTCTCAAGGTGAGAGTAAAAACCACGGGACTACTAGAGCCGCTTCAAATCCACTATCACCAATAATAAGCAATACAAAGTCTTCTCTAGGTAAAACTAGAGGCATACACAAATCATCATATACATGGCACAAACTAACATCAAGTATATGGATCAAATATAAAAGAGTAAACAAGTAAGAGGAATCACCAACGAGAAAACGACCGGTCTCTGGAACGTCTCTTGTCTTCACCAAAATTCTAAAACCTTAGAGCACAAAAAATCCTTTGTCTCTATTTTTGTTGGCTGAAGAGGAACTCACAAATTGTTCTCACTTTTCTCTCGTGTATCCCGAACCTCTGATGTCGGCTGTCTATATTCACAGCCAAAATAAAACCCTTTGCTTGAGTCTTGCTCCTCACGTAAAAGCCCACCAAAAACATCATAAAAGATATGAATGGGCATGTGGGCCCAAAGAACCCACCAAACAAAGAAACCATCATACGGTTTTGAAAAACATGCATATCTATTTTTTTTTCTTTTTTTTTCTTTTTATATTACTAAATAATAATAATAATAATAACCCATGTATAATAATATTTGTTGGGCTTTCTCATGAGCAAAAAACCCCAACAAATCTCCCCCTTTTTGTCTATGAGAAAGAACTCACCATCCCGGCGAGCGAGCAACATATCTTTAGCTTCTCCCTTGCCAAAGCTTTGGTCAACATATCGGAACAATTATCATCGGTGTGAACTTTATCAAGTTCAAACAACTTGTCTTCAATACCATCTCTAATCCAATGATACCTCACATCAATATGTTTTGTTCTTCTATGATACATAGAATTATTAGCAAGGTGAATAGCACTTTGATTATCACAAAGAACCACGTAATGCTGTTGCATAAAGCCAAGCTCTTGCATAAATCTTTTCAACCACAATAATTCTTTACATGCTTCTGTTGCTGCCATATACTCTGCCTCGGTAGTAGACAAAGCAACACACTTTTGCAATCTCGACTGCCATGACACAGCTCCCCCTGCAAATAACATCAAATATCCAGAAGTGGATTTCATGTTGTCCATATTTCCTGCCATATCAGAATCCGTGTAACCAACAAGCATCGGCTCCCCATTTCCAAATGTTATACCCAATTTGGAAGTACCACGCAGATATCTAAGGATCCACTTAACTGCTTCCCAATGCTTCTTACCCGGATTCGACAAGAACCGACTAACAACACCTATTGCATGGGCAATATCAGGTCGTGTACATACCATTGCATACATCAAGCTTCCAACTGTTGATGCATATGGAACACCGTCCATCTCTTCAATCTCTTTCTCGGAACTAGGGCAATCTTTTTCAGTTAACTTAAAGTTGGGAGTAAGAGGTGTACTAACCACATTAACTTTAGACATCTTGAATCTACTAAGCACATTTTCAATGTATTGCTCTTGTGACATGTGTAACTTCTCTGAAGCTCTATATCTAGTAATCCCCGAATGCCAAGAATATTCTTAGCTGGCCCCAAGTCTTTCATAGAAAACGACTTGCTTAACTCTTTCTTCAGCTGAACAATTCTTTCTAAACATATCATCAACATAAAGCAATAATATTATGAAATCATCATCACCAAACCTCTTAAAGAAAACACAATGGTCAGATGTAGTCTTTCGGTAACCTTGCTTCCCCATAACTAACTCAAATTTCTTGTACTACTGTCTCGGTGCTTGCTTCAACCTATAAAGACTTTTCTGAAGTTTACAAACATAATCTTTTTTACCCTTAACCTGAAAACCTTCAGGTTGCTCCATATAGATTTCTTTATCCAGGTCACCATGAAGGAATGCAGTCTTGACATCCATTTGCTCAACCTCAAGATCAAGACTAGCAGCTAAACCAAGAATCACTCTAATGGAACTCATCATCACCAAACCTCTTAAAGAAAACACAATGGTCAGATGTAGTCTTTCGGTAGCCTTGCTTCCCCATAACTAACTCAAATTTCTTGTACTACTGTCTCGGTGCTTGCTTCAACCTATATAGACTTTTCTGAAGTTTACAAACATAATCTTTTTTACCCTTAACCTGAAAACCTTCAGGTTGCTCCATATAGATTTCTTTATCCAGGTCACCATGAAGGAATGCAGTCTTGACATCCATTTGCTCAACCTCAAGATCAAGACTAGCAGCTAAACCAAGAATCACTCTAATGGAACTCATCTTCACGATCGGAGAAAAAATCTCATCAAAATCAATACCCTTTCTTTGACCGAACCCTTTGACCACCAATCTTGCCTTGTACCTAGGCCGTGAGGTATGTTCTTCGGTCTTCAATTTGTAGACCCACTTGTTCTTTAAAGCTCTTTTGCCCTTAGGCAACTTCACCAACTCAAAGGTATTGTTCTCATACAAGGAATCCATCTCATCTTGCATGGCTTCAACCCACTCTCTTTTATGCTTATCTTCCATGGCCTCTTTGTAATACTCGGGCTCTCCCCCATCAGTGAGTAAGACGTACTCACCAGTCGAACAACGAGTAGAAGGTTGACGGTCTCTCGAAGACCACCTGAGTGGGACAAATGCAGGCATATCTACCGGTAACTCGGGATGAATATCCTCATCCAACTCTGCCTGCTCTTGATTATCAACATTATCGGTACCATGTTGTTCGTCATTTTGAATACCATCTTTGTGATGTGGCTCAGATTGCTGAGTAGGAATAGGATCCAAATCAATGAGATCATCAGTGTACTGAGGAACTACCTGTGTCTTCTCAATATCTTTCAAACTCTCATCTTCCACAAACACAACATCACGACTTCTAACAAGCTTCTTTGAAACTGGATCATATAGCCTGTATCCAAACTCATCTTGCCCATAACCAAGGAATATACATTGTCTGGACTTCACATCAAGCTTTGATCTTTCATCTTTGGGAATATGCACAAATGCTTTGCATCCAAAGACCCGCAAATGACGATAAGAAACATCTTTGCCACTCCAAACCCTGTCTGGAACATCATTATGCAAAGGAATACAAGGAGTAAGATTAATAACATGTACCTCTGTATTTAAAGCTTCACCCCAAAAAGAATTAGGCAACCCTGCATGTGAGAGCAAACACTTAAACCTTTCAACCAACGTTCTGTTCATCCGTTCTGCTAAACCATTCAACTGTGGTTTCTTTGGAGGTGGCCTTTGGTGTCGAATACCTTTCTCTCTACAATAAGCATTGAAAGCACCAATATATTCACCTCCATTGTCTGTTTGAATACACTTGAGCTTCTTCCCAGTTTGTCTCTCAACTAGGGCATGAAACTACTTAAACACATCAAATACTTGATCTTTAGACTTCAAAGTATAAACCTATACCTTCCTCGAATGATCATCAATAAATGTGACAAAATATAAGCAGCCCCCAAGTGTTCTAGTCTTCATAGGACCACATACGTCTGAATGCACCAAGTCAAGTATACTTTCTTTTCTATGAGGCGGATTCTTATGAAAAGAAACTCTCTTTTGCTTACCATTCATACAATGAGAACACTTCTTCAAATGAACATCTTTCACACCGGACAAGGAATCTTTCTTCAATAAAACAGACATCCCTTTTTCACTCATATGGGCAAGTCTCTAATGCCACATATCGGTTACATCAGAACTCGTTAACGAATGAACCGAGTCCCTGGAAATCTTTGGATGTGCCATGTATAACTTTGAAGTTCTTTCACCTCTTGCCACGATCAACGAACCACGAGTGAGTTTCCAAATTCCACCACCAAAGGTACTGTGGAAACCATCATCATCTAATGTGCCAGTGGAGATCAAATTAAGTCTAATATCCGGAACATGTTTTACATTGTGTAAAACCAAATCCATCCCAGTATCAAACTTCAAACAAACATCCCCAACACCAACGATCTTTGATAGCCCATTATTACCCATCTTGACATTCCCAAAATCACCAGGAGTATAAGATGAATAAAAATCCCTTTGTGATGTCACATGACAAGTAGCACCACTGTCAACAACCCAACTCGAATCATCACGTGCAATGTTCACCCTATCATAATCACAACAAATATGAAATTCTTCGATGGCAGTGTTAGTTTCAGAAGTACCTTCATCACCGTCGTCTTTCTTGTGGTTGTTCTTTTTATTGTTGTAATTAGCCTTCTTGTTCTCCTTTTTCAATTGTCTGCAGAATTTTACTGTGTGCCCTTTTCTACCACAATGATAGCACTCAAACTCTTCAAACTTCCCTTTGGACTTACTGCAGTGCTTTGCTTTATTACTCGAACCTCTACTATGGCTTCTCCCCCTAATTTCGGTAACTAAGGCATCTGAATGTGAAGAGGAACCTTGTGACTTTCTTCTCATCTCTTCATTTATAATACTACCTTTAGCCAATTCCGAAGTAATAATACCGTTTACTGCGGAGTTGGACAACGATGTCCTAAAAGTCTCCCAAGAATCCGGTAACGTACCAAGAAGCCATAAACCTTGTATCTCGTCTTCAAACTTAATACCCATATCTGCAAGTTGATTAACAATACCCTGAAAAGCATTCGAATGATCAGTAACAGGCATTCCATCACGGTATTTCAAGTTTATCAACTGTTTAATCAAGAACAACTTATTGTTCCCGGTCTTCCGAGCATACAACTCTTCAAGCTTGGTCCAAAAAGTACGAGCATGAGTCTCCCCACTAATATGTTCAACACATTATCATCAACCCACTGCCAAATATACCTACAAACCTTTCTATGCAAAATATTCCACTCTTCAACAGTTTTATCTTCAGGTTTATCGGTAGTGAACACAGGCAAATAATAATCCTTCACGTAAAGAAGGTCTTCCATCTTGCCTTTCCAAACATGATAATTTGCACCATTCAAATTCACCATCCTACTTGTATTAGCTTCCATCGTTCAAACAATTCTTAACCCAAGAACAAGAGCCGAAGCTCTGATACCACTCTGTTGGGAAAAACGACCACCTAGCCACGAACGGTAAACAAAACTTGCGGAATTAATCTTCGTTTGGCTAAACTTTTTCCCGACCCGAATGAACCATTGAGGATGCAAACAAATAGGGTAATTAAAAAGTAACAAGGACACAAAAATTTTAGCGTGAAAAACCTTTCAAGGTGAGAGTAAAAACCACGGGACTACTAGAGCCGCTTCAAATCCACTATCACCAATAATGAGCAATACAAAGTCTTCTCTAGGTAAAACTAGAGGCATACACAAATCATCATATACTTGGCACAAACTAACATCAAGTATATGGATCAAATATAAAAGAGTAAACGAGTAACAGGAATCGCCAACGAGAAAACGACCGGTCTCTGGAACGTCTCATGTCTTCACCAAAATTCTAAAACCTCAGAGCACAAAAAATCCTTTGTCTCTATTTTTGTTGGCTGAAGAGGAACTCACAAATTGTTCTCACTTTTCTCTCGTGTATCCCGAACCTCTGATGTCGGCTGTCTATATACACAGCCAAAATAAAACCCTTTGCTTGAGTCTTGCTCCTCACGTAAAAGCCCACCCAAAAACATCATAAAAGATATGAATGGGCATGTGGGCCCAAAGAACCCACCAAACAAAGAAACCATCATACGGTTTTGAAAAACATGCATATCTATTTTTTTCTTTTTATATTACTAAATAATAATAATAGTAATAACCCATGTATAATAATATTTGTTGGACTTTCTCATGGGCAAAAAATACCGCAACACAGAATTCCGCCATCGTTGTTTTGTGGACGTTTCTGCTACCTATGATGATAACATGAAGTTCTTTCAAGATTATGTTTTGGTTGTCGACACTAGCAGATAGACTATCTAAACATTAAGCAAAAATCATCAACCCCATGCTTTCCCACCTTAAGAACGAGGAGGTTGATATACTCCAATGCAACATGCCATCAAGATACTAACGAGCTTTGGTAAATCTGAAACATGCCGAAAACAAAGAGGCATACAATATAGCATATTTTAAGATTTGAATATAATTTAAAGAAAAATTATATCAGATTATCAAGTCATCCTAAAAAATTGACAAATGTAATAGACGTAGACTCATATTTAGAATATATTGTTATTATGATAGTCATTGATGTAGATAATCTTATCCTATAATTAGGAGATTACAGTTGCATGTTTATATATACTATTAATGAGAAAAGGAATGGGGGAATTCATTCAAAAATACTATCTCCTTATTATCTCCTTCATGGTATCAGAGTCTCAAAACCCTAGCCTCCATTGACGGCTAGATTCTTTATCTCGATCCCACGCTTCTGCTACCATCATCCTATTCCTTTTCTTCTATTTACCTCATGGAATCTAAGCTACATCCCGCACTTACAGTCACAAATATCAATAACTTCATCCCCATAACCCTAGATAACGAATCCGGACAATACACGTCAAGGTCGGAGTTATTTAAAATTCATTGTAAGGCTTTTCTGGTCTTCGATCATCTCACCTCCTGTATGCAACCATGTGCCGAAGCCTCCGAGCAATCTCCAACAGATGCTCCCAAACTACCGCCTCCTATTGACTCTTGGGAACGAATTGATGCAATAATTCTTCAATGGATTTATGGAACCATATCCCTTGATTTGTTAAACACAATTCTTAAGAAAGACATAACCGCCTTCGATGCATAGACTGCACTCGAAGATATGTTCAATGACAGCAAAGCTACTAGGTCCATCTATCTCAAAACAAGGTTCGCGAACACACGCCTTGACAACTTTCCTAACATGCATGCCTATTGTCAAGAGCTCAAAGTCATTGCCGACTAGTTAGCCAACATCGATGCTCCGGCTAGCGAGCATGATTTGGTGATTTAGTTAGTTACGGGTTTAGACGAAAAATATGAAGGAATCGGCATGATTATACAGAACACCGAGCCGCTTCCATCTTTTGCTAATGCTCGATCTCGGGTCACGATGGAAGAACAAAGAAAGTCTCATCAAGCTGCCCAAGCCGCAACCACTGCCGGAACCGCGTTGCACGCCACAACTAACAAACCGGATCACCCGGTTCACGCATAGCATCGTTCTTTACCAGAAAGGGGGCGTGGTCACGGTCGTAATCGTGGTCGAGGTCGTGGACGGACAGGTTGGGGTAAGGGCCGCAGATCCGGATACAATAACCAGTCCACCACCGGTTACGGTTACAATACACCACAAATCGGTGATCGATACAATAACTCTTCTGGGTCATCTCACAACAATACTCCACCAACTTGGACTCCTAATAACTCTACATGGAATTCACAGGCCCAAAACTTCCCCTCTAATTGGCCCAACCCCCCCATGTCCTTATCCCACCATCCCTCGGCCTAATGTACACTCAGGCATCTCGGCTGCTGGTCTTCTTGGGCCATGGCCAAATAAGGCCTACACTGCGGCTTATACATCGACTAATATCGAACAGGCTCTCTACACCATGTCTCTTAACCCACCTGATCAGTGGAACATGGATACTGGCGCAACTTCTCACATGACGAATAATCCGTATAATTTCCATTCCTTTTTTAATAATGGCGTTTTACATAATATAATTGTCGGCAACGGCACTACCATTCCGGTTCATGGATAAGGACATCAATACCTACCACCTCCATACCCACCCCTAAAACTAAATAATGTCCTTTATGCACCTAAATTAATCAAAAACCTTATTTCTGTTCGTTGCCTTACTACTGATAATTGGATTTCTATAGAATTTGACCCTTTTGGCTTTCTTGTGAAGGATTTCAAGACCCGGATCCCTATCCTCCGGTGCAACAGCAGCGGTGATCTATATCCTCTACTTCCACCAGAGTCTACCCAATACACACCTCCTTCAACATTTGCAGATATTTCCAACCAACTTTGGCATCAACGTTTGGGTCATCCCGGGCCATCTTTACTTCAGTTTTTAAGACGTTCGGATGCTATATCTTTTACTAAATTGAACAAGACTATTTGTCAATCATGTGTTTTTGGAAAGAGTGTTAAATTACCATTTATGCCATTGTATACATGTTCATCTTTACCTTTTGACATTATTCATAGCGACCTTTGGACCTCTCCTATTGTTAGTACTGGAGGTCATCGTTACTACATTCTATTCTAAGATGACCACACTAATTTTCTATGGACGTATCCACTAGCAAAAAAATCCAAAGTCCACTCTATATTTTGTACCTTTTCCAAATTAATAGAAACACAATTTGAACGAAAAATTAAAAACCTACAATGTGATAATGGTACCGAATATGTAAACAATTCCTTCAAACAATATTGTGACCAAAATGGTATGATGTTTCGTTTATCATGCCCTCACACATCCTCCAAAAATGGGAAAGCGGAACGCAAAATCCACTCCACCGCACTCTTCTAGCTCATGCCTCTCTTCCTTCAACTTTTTGGCATCACGCTATTGAAATGGCCACTTATATTCTAAATATTCTCCCAAGCAAAACCCATCGCTTTAAAACCCCCACCGAACTACTCTATAACAGACACCCATCATACGAACATCTCCGTGTGTTTGGTTCCTTATGCTACCCTCTCCACCCGTCCACCCTCACTTATAAACTTGCCCATCGCTCACACCCATGTGTTTTTCTTGGTTACCCTCAAAATCATAGGGGTTACAAATGTCTATACATTAAAACCAATCAAATCACCATCTCACTACATGTTGTTTTTAATGAAACAATTTTTCCATTTGCAAATAACCCATCCAATCCAATTTCCTCATATACCGAACCTCACAGTTTCCTCAACACTCCACCACATCCATACTTATGGTCCCACATCACTAATTCCTCCCAACCCACATCTCAAGAACAAACAATCATCACACTCAATCAACCCTCCTCTCCACTCACGGCCCAACCATCCCCACCCTTCTCCCCACTCACGGCCCAACCATCCCCAGCTCATCTCACTTCCCTAACCCAACCGATCCATCAAATACCTACCCCACAACACCTTCCTACCTCTCTGCTTAACACACCATCGTCACCCCCCACACCCATTTCCCCGGTTGCTCAAGCCATGCGCACCCGTGGCATGAACGACATCGTGAAACCAAAGAAAACCTTTAATTTATCTGCCACCACGATCTTCCCTATACCTAAAAATCCCACCTACGCCTTGTCCATACCGGTGTGGTATAATGCCATGCAAGATGGGTATAACGCACTTATTAAAAACGGGACTTGGGAACTTATCCCCCGCCATCCACAAATGAATGTTATACGCAGTATGTGGTTGTTCAAACACAAGTTTAATTCGGATGGTACTTTAGAGAGGTATAAAGCAAGGTTGGTTTGTGATGGTAGGTCGCAACAAGTTGGTATAGACTGTGGAGAAACTTTTAGTCCGGTGGTTAAGCCGGCAACGATACGTACTGTCTTATCCATTTCTTGTTACAGTCATGGCCAGTATATCGGTTGGACGTCACTAATGCATTTTTACATGGCACTCTTCATGAAACATTCTACATGTATCAACCCATGGGGTTTCGAAGCAAAATCCATCCAGATTATGTTTGCCGACTTACACGGTCCTTATACGGTCTCAAACAAGCACCGCGGGCATGGTACCAACGCTTTACAGATTTTGTTCTGCATATGGGGTTCCAACAAAGTAAGTGTGATAATTCTCTGTTCATCTTACATCGCGGGTCTAACACAACTTATTTATTACTTTACGTCGATGATATTCTTCTCACGTCATCCTCTGAAGTTCTCCGTCAACAGATCATGAACAGTTTGGCACTTGAATTCTCCATGAAAGACCTAGGCCAACTTAGTTACTTCCTAGGTATCTCAGTTACCCGGATTGGAGACTCAATGTTTCTAAACCAATCTTCTTATGCTCATGAGATTATCCGACGTGCTGGTATGCAAGCGTGCAAATCCGCACCCACTCCTGTAGACTCATATGGTAAAATGAGCGCCGATTCGGGTACCCCGTTTGAAGACCCGACACTGTATCGTAGCATGGCCGGTGCGCTACAATATCTTACTTTTACTAGACCTGATATCACTTATGCCGTTCAACAGGTCTGTATGCATATGCATGCCCCGCAGTCCTCACATTGGGAAGCCTTTAAACGCATTCTTCGATACATTCAGGGTACAGTGCACTTTGGACTCACACTTAGCAAATCGGTTGATCCTTCATTACTTGCTTACACTGACGCCGACTGGGCAGGTTGCCCGGATACTCGGAGATCGACATCGGGGTATTGTGTGTATTATGGAACCAATCTGATCTCTTGGTCCTCTAAACGTCAGCCGACTATCTCCTGCTCGAGTGCCGAGGCTGAATACTGAGGAGTGGCCAATGTCATTGCACAAATTTGTTGGCTTCGTAATCTTCTTTTGGAACTTCATTGTCCCCTACTACGGGCTACTCTCGTGTACTGTAACAACGTAAGCGCGATATATCTTTCCGGGAACCCCGTTCATCATCAGCGTACGAAGCATATTGAGCTCGATATTCACTTCGTTCGTGAACAAGTTCAGCGCGGGCAGGTGCGTATACAACATGTTCCGACATCTTACCAGATTGAGGATATATTTACAAAGGGTCTACCTCGCGCTTTGTTTGAAGATTTCCGGTCCAGTCTCAACATCCGGTCCCCTCCCGTTTTGACTGCAGGGGTGTAATAGACGTAGACTCATATTTAGAATATATTGTTATTATGATAGTCATTGATGTAGATAATCTTATCCTATAATTAGGAGATTATGTTTGCATGTTTATATATACTATTAATGAGAAAAGAAATGAAGGCATTCATTCAAAAATACTATCTCCTTATTATCTCCTTCAAAATGAGACTCTATTTGTGGGTTATTTGGAGTAATCGACTCTTAAAATCGATCAAATTACATGAGATATTAACAAGCAAATGAAATAATAAAAATATATAACCATGCCTAACATTTTGAACTTAATTCAAATAAATAGCATAACGATAAAATAAAACTTAGATGATTTTTTTTTCACTCATTTTTTTCCTACAGATCCACTCAATGATTTATATAAACTGGTACGTGCCGACTAGTTGAACATGTTATACCAGATTTCATATAGTAAACTGTTAATTTGAGCCCAGTAATTTAGGGTGATTGGTTTGAACATCGAACCGCCAGTTTATTAAAATACTGGTTTAAACAGGCAAGCCAATTTGAAGCCAAAAGCATTTTGGTAATTAGCGGCCTGTATTTTATAAAATCAACCTTTGAGACTACAATTAGGGCGCGTTCGTTTCACGGAATGGAATGGAATTGGAATTGGAATTGGAGGGAATAGGATTTGGAGTCTGAACATTCCAATAGGAATTGGAATTTGAAGGAATTGAAATCCAATTCCATTCTTGGTGTGTTCGTTTCACAAAGGAATTGGAATTGAGTTTTTTTTTTAAATTTACGAGAATAACGGCGGAAACATTTTAGTTTTTTTAGATTTTTTATTTTTTATTTATTTTTTATGTTATGATTTTTTTAATGATTTTTTAGGGGTTTTCTATTAAGATAAAAAACCACTCAAAAAAATATTCAAAAATAATAATAAAAAAATTATAACTCAAAATATAAATCGAAAACAAAAAAAGTAAAAAAACCAAAGTATTTTATTCGTTGTTCTCGTTTAAAAAAAAAAGCTCGAGAAAAGATTCCAACGAATTCACTTGAAATCCTCCACATTTTGGAAGGATTTAGAATCCCATCATTTAAAGGAATTTGAAGGAATTGAATTCCAATTCCAATTCCTTGACAACCGAACACATCAAAAGGAAATTAAGATTCCAATTCCAACGAAACGAACACACCATGTCATGGGATTTTAATTCCAATTCCTTTGAATTCCCACGAATTTTGTGAAACGAACGCGCCCTTAAATGCAAAGCATTTAACCTAGCAATTAAAAGTTAAAACGGTCATTCCAATTAACATGGTATTAGTCGATTCTTGCTATTAGTCAATTATGGATTAATTTTGGATTATTTTTTATAATGGAATCATGTAATTTTGAATTTCTTTTTACGTTAAAGTTGTATTTATATGAAATTATAGAGTAATTAGTTAATCCGGTTTAACCTTTAGGTGCAACCGGTTGTACCAGTTAGTCCAACCCTACGCAAGTTAAAATTTTTTTTTTAGAAACATCCACCATAGTATTGGAGTTCTTGGTCCCTCGTCAACCACTTGTACCAACACCCTAAAATTGTACCAACTACCAATGTCCAACCGGTACTGAAACTTCATAAACATTTATCTAAAGCACATCGAAGGTTCCTAACAATTTTATATTAAAAAAAAACAAAAAACATACAGAATCGGGTCCTAACAATTTCTTGTTCGTTTCCTTACTCATTTTCTATACGCAAATGATTTCTAGGGTTGGACCACACACAATTCTTTCTATTTTTTATTTTAAAGTTTTGACAAGTTAGTTTGAAATCTTTCAATCATCGTATTAGCTTGTCGATCACACTCGAAACCCTGTTTGATTCTTCCACCTTCAAGTCGTTTTATAAAAATTGCCCAATTAGTTATATTTCCGAATATATACAAACTTGAATCTTTGTGGCCTTGCTTGATAATTGATATTAATAGTCAATAAATGGTATTTTCATTGACTTTCTCTTAAAAATTAAAATGACTTCTCTGTACGGGTTTAAGCAAAGCCAAAAAAAATCAAAACCGTACCTTCAATGCAAAAACTCACAATCAAGAAAAAAGAAAAGTCGGTTGTTAGCGGCTACTATATTCAACGGATTAGATCGACACATCATATTTTTCTCTTGTGTGTACAATTATGTGTATATAAAAGAAAGCCATGCAATCTTATTTAGATTTTCTTTACTTTTACTTTCACTTTTTATACTATAAATAATATACCTCTCTTTAGATACTTTTTAATTTCACTCAGATTAATCTTCTTTCGTTACTTGTGTAAATTAATTATTAAAAAAATATATATTAAATACGTAGATGTGGTTTTCTCAGCATTAAGGTTTTAAATATATATTAAATACGTAGATGTGGTTTTCTCAGCATTAAGGTATAAATTTTGTTAAAAACAAGTTGTAATTAAAATAAATATTTCAAGTAAAGTGTCAAAGTGGTCCTCGAGGTGTGGTTAATTATGTAATTTTGGTCCAAAAAAGTTGTTTTTTTATTTTTTTTTTGCAGCTGGACCATTGACGTTTCTTATTTGTTGGCAATATCGTCCAAACCGTTAACTTCGTTAATTTTTATCGTTAGGTCAGGAATATAACTGACTTATTAATTATTTTTTTTAACCACCGTAAGTCCATAACCTACCCCAGGGCCTAGCTCATCTTCATCAAGTCAGACCCAACGCCCACCCCACCTTAACCCGCCATCACACCACCACCACTACGGCCATCCTCCACCACCTTAAAAAATCAAGCCACCACGTATCAAATCTTCTAATTAAGTTCATAAACAATCTTTGCTCCACAAACCTAGTTTTCCTGACCCGTTTCCCCAAATTAGTAGATATAGTGATTCGCATAGAAGCTCCCGGCAGTGGTCTGCCTCTGAGTACTAGTGGTGGAAATCCAAGATCTGCTAGTTGCTAGCACCAGTGCGTGCAGTTTCTAAGAAGATTCCGGTGGAAGCAGAGGACGGACGAGTCAAGTGTGTCAATGTTATCCGGCGCCGGCTGTAGCCGCTTCTGGGTGTTGGATAGGTGGAGGGCAAGGTGTTCCAACAGGTTTGAAACGTCACGATTGGAAACCGAAAAAGACATTAAGCTAGTCGAGGAGGTCGTGGCGTGGTTGTAGGGTTGCACGGTGGTACAATGGTCACCAATGACGTGTAGAGGCTGTGATACGACGGTGTGGCTAGATTATAATTATTATTAATGTTTTTAATTTAACTTTTAATTAATTATATATAAAGGCCAATATCCCCTGAGTTAACATTAAACATTAATGGAGTTATCGCTTTTGATGGCGTTGACAACAAATGAGAAACGTCAATGGTCCAGGTGCATAAAAAAAGTTTTTTGGACCAAAATCGTAAAATTGACCAAACTTCAAGGATGGTTTGGGCATTTTACTCTAACATTTGGTTATATTTCTTTATCATAACCTATATGAGTGTCGATACTGTATCGGCATCATGACGAACCAAACAAATTATGACCGAACAAAATCGATAGTGATATCAATATTGTTGGAGCCGTACCGATATTCATTTTAATGGTCGTCAATCGTTGTAAAACACGTGTCGATATCCTTCTGTTAATATTACGACTTAATTTTTTTGGTTCTCTTTCCGTTGCTATGTTCGTTAACTTTTTAAGAAAACTAAATACCATAATTGTGCTGTGATGAATAGGGCCAATTCCGACCAAATAACATCGGTACCGATATTGTTATTATCTGAACCTGCACCGGCATTCGTTTCTTTTGATGTCGTACCGTGTCATGACGAATCGAACCGATTCCAACTGAACAACATTGATACCGGCATTCATAATTGGAACGATGCCAATTTTTGTTTATACTATTTTTTACTGATTTAAAACACATGTCATTGAAAAATGCTTGTGGAAAGATAGGGACGAGATTGTTTTTAAGAACACCCAGCTGTTTGTCGAATTCTTGAAGTAATTAAAGAGTTGAGTTCCATTTGGGTCAAGTATAAGGGAAAATTTACTACTTTAGAATGGATGGATTAGGTTAAGTTTAATTTTAATATTTAAATTTCTTTTGTAAGGATGTGTGGCATACACCGCTAGTGGTGGTGACATGACACGAATCTCGTTGAAACACCGCACCTCTTCCGATGGCCGCTAATAAAGGGGTTTTCATGGGCTAGACCTCACGACTCATGGAGGAAATCCATCAAATCCAATCTCTAATTCTTTTTATGATGATTTTTAGTTAAGATATTTTGTATTTAAATAATATGAAAAATAGAATGGTAAAGAATGGAGTATAGCCGGTTGCGCTTCATTACATAATAAACATATGATAAAATAATAAAAAAGCACCATCATTCGAAATTAAAAAAATATATATAATATACATACTATGGTCTTTATAAATTAAAAAAAATACTTATAGTTGTTCCCTACAAGTTTTCATATTTTGAAATTGTTACATGATATAAATACGATTGTTCGGCCGGATACCCGACTGCCGGAGGAAGGAGGTGTGGTGCCTGTATAATTATGGTGGAGAGGGGAGAGAGGCAAAGAACGGCGTTTGTAATTGTATCTTGGTTTAAAATTTTGGTTTATGAAACCCTAAAAAGCTACAGAGAAAATAAAATAAAATAAAGTAATGTAAAATAGAAATGAACCAATGACCTTCAATTATTAACCAACTTAGATATTTATCCACCGGACCAAACAACTTATATTCAAATTAGGATGATTCCTTTCTTTATATAAGACGTTCACTTTATTATTTTCTATATACCAATACACCATTATTTCGAAACTCGGGTGGTTCCTGGGAACCACCCATTTACATGGTGGATCCGCCCATGAGTATAACATAGGCTAAATGGTGGAGTTAAAGGGTGCTTGGTGAATAAAAGCTGAGTTGACAATGGTATGGCTGATAATCCAGAATGATGAAGACTGAAGAATAGAAAATAACGCATAACGTACCTTGTATTGTATTTTATTGTTTGTGTGGCTTCAAGGGCCTTGCTAGGAAGCTTGTGCTTTACTGAAATTTTGTAGTTGTCATACAAGTCACGTACGGATTCAATTAAAGCCAATAAAATCAAAACCGCACCTTCAATGAAAAAATCACAATCCAGTTGATGTTGACGAAAAAGAAACAAAAAAATTTGTCGGTCATTGGCGGCTATTCTATTCAACCGATTAGCTCGACGCCTCATGTATTTTTTTTAATATTTTGTTAATGTAAGGTTGTAAATTGATTTAAAAAAATTGAAGCATCAAGTTTATTATTAAATAAATCTAATTATTTCCCATCGACTTGGAATTCTTAAGCGTCACGTAGGATGGATTCTGCACTTATGTTGTTGGTTTATAGGAAACTAGTTTTAGAGTCCGTATTACACACGTGATAATTTAAATTATAAAATTATAAGTAAAACAAATAATTACATAGCGTATATGAAAAAAAAATGTATTACATCTATGCTTGTATCTATAAAATGTGTACATAAATTTATTTTATTTATATCACAAAATATTTTTTTTAAATGACCTTAATAAAAAAAATGTCCGTGCAAAATCTTACCCGAGAATGCTTCTTTCTATTGAAAAATTCATTCTCGGTGTCATATATGTATAATTGAAAGAATTTTGGTTATGAATCAATTTTGAAAATAAGACTTTTCATACGATAGCAGTTCTAACCACTCAGCCTAAATACAAAAGAGGCGTTACCTTTATTGATATATTTATCAATTTACCACCCATCAAAGGAAAGTAGGATATTAAATTGTAGCAATGGATGTTCTTCAAAAACTATGTTTTTCTGAGCTACACCATAAAAAATATTTTGATAAGTTTCAGAGGGCTTCGACTTTGTCAAAATGACAATATAAAAAATAATATGTTAACCCATTCAATTTTGTGAATATTTTGTTTCATTTGAGCATAGTTTTGCATGACATGCTTCCCATACAACGTTCCGATCATCATTGAAGGAAAATTAATGTTGACATAAATATTTCAAATTTGATAAAAGTTAGAAGCATTGATAAGCATGGGGGTGACATGTCGAAAGTGTTTGCAATCTTTTCTTAAATTTTAATAGTTGGGGGAAAAACAATCAATTTGCCAAATCCCGAACCTTTTGATTATTTCAAAAAATGCCCTTAAAAATAAACTTGGAACCCGAATCATGTTTAAAATTCTAACTTTCATACTTTTGACATTTTAAGTCAACACTTTGAACCTATAACAAATTTGTCGACAAATCTATTTTGCATTCTCAAACTTTTAAAAATACTTAAAATTTTCATTTTTGACCTGTAACAAATTTTGACCTAAATGTAGTTAACTTGTACCAAACAATCTATTTACCAACTTTTGACCCATAAAATCAAATTTAACTTCCACAAAAAACCCGAAAAATTTTTCATTTGATTTTTGGAATTCACCAAGTATTTTGAAATATATAGTAAAATAGTATGTTAATAAAATATATAGATATTATATAAATATAGTGTAAAAGGAAAGTGAATAATTATTGATTTATTACATATATTAGGGTATATTAGTTTTGGAGGGAAAAAAATTGTGAGAATTAATCAAAAATGACAAGTGTCCCCATTTATTTTACTTTATTAGAATAGGTAGATAATGGGGAATTAAGAGCATTTTCAGTGGGTTTTTCAAATTATGTGAGGGAGTTCTCTATTTTTTAGAGATGGTTAAAAGTGGTCGTAAGATGATGAGAGAGAGAATGTTACTGTTCATGGTTAAATTTGGAGAAACGTACTGTTCACTTCTATAATTTTTTAATATTTTTTAAAGTGGTTGTGAGTGAAGGAGAGAGAAAAAGTAATGATAAAAGTATAAAAAAAATATTATTTAATTAAAAATAAGGTTGAAAAGTTGTGTTTTTAGTGTAATTATAGACATAAAAAAGAAGAATGGACTGGAAATGCTCTAACAATAAGCACATAAGAATTTAGAAAAGAGAAAATAGGGTATTGTGTGTTAACATTTTCTTAATGACAAACAAAAAACACTTCCATAAACACTAACAAGAAGCTAGAACAGTCAAGCAAACACTACAAGGCTACAATAGCCTATGCCAAATGACCAAAAACACCAAAACAAGATTACAGACCTTGTAGATCATTATTGAGCAAAAGCATTAACGCTTTTAGGGAATCCATTGTAGAAGTGGAAACATCTCGCCGCATTATCGTCAAATAGACATGGGGGGCCTTTTCAATTTTTATGCATAGTGATTAAAGCCCCTTGTAATGATTAAATAGATTCAAAATTAAAAAAAATAAAAAAAAATGGAAAGATTTGATTAAAAGATGCAAAGCTTGCGAAAGTGTGATTGAGAAGAAAAAAGTAAAGTGCCGTCAGGGTGAAATTCTAGGAAGGAGAAAAGGCCAAAAACATCCTGTGTGGGCAAGAGGCGTAGCTGTGTTTAGGCGTTATTGGGGTGCCACATGAGATGAGCAACGCCTCACTATGCATGCCCTTAGCTTTGGTGGTTTTAATGATATCAATGTATAATTTAAAAAAAAAAAATTACTTTCATATATTCGTTTCACTCTCTAAAAAAACTCATACATCTCATTCCACTTATATATATATATCAATTAAATAATTTTTCTTTATCATATTTTATTATTATTATTATTATTATTATTATTTTCTCTCTTCCACTCAAATCCACCTATAAAAATATATTTAAAAAAAAAAACAGCCACGGGGAACAATAGTGAGAAACAAATTTGGAGGGTTCGTTTATTTTTTTTCCATAAAAAATACGAGGGATGAGATGTAGTGGTGTTTTTTTTTCATTGTCACCTAAATTTAAGAATGGGGTTGGGAATGTGGGATAAGATGTGGATACTCTTAGGCCATTATGGGTAATCAGGATTTGCTTGTAGACCAAATGAGAAATCACGTTATATATTGTTACAAGTTACGAGATGTGGAGTGCCCTACGAGGACGGGTCCAAGACATCACCCTAGCAAGGCAAGGAGTTGGCTCTTATGGGGTCCAAGGGACAATGCCCTGCCAGGTCAGCGTGAAGTTTTCACTTTTGCTTTAATGCAACAAATTCATCATATCGGCATGGTTGGTGAAAAGTTGCTAAGAAAAAAATATCTTTAAAATTAACTAAAATTGTAACACCTGCCAAAATTTCATTTTGAAATATCAGCTTTTAAAAGTCGAAGGGCCGAAGTGTAAATACCCAACAAAGGATGTTGGTGTAAAAATAAGAGAGAATCATAAAATAAAATAATTCGGTTTATATTAAACAATCGTTTAAAAGAAAAAATAAATGTTCGATGTTACGAGATATTTAACTGAGCGATAAAATTAAGTTATTGTCTAAATATTATGGATAAAAACATTATATATATATATATATATATTATGGAATACATGCCAAGTTCTATAATTACTTTTCTTAATCTTCCAACACCTCATATAATGTTATGACTAGGTGATAGCCCGTGTAACACACAGTAAAAAATATATATACTTCATATATATATTTATATATATAATACAATATAAGTTCAATTGTCTTTAAAAATTAGCAATAAAAATCAAACTAACACACCTAAAGACATTAAAATTAAAAATGTATTTAACTAATATGATAACATGAAAACACATACACAACATACCAGTAAGCTTAATCACAATAAGCTTCCAAAATTTTCTTTATATACCACATTTGTTGTTCGATTCATAAGATTAGATTCTTTGTCTAATAGGACTATTTTAACGTCGTCTCTAGTCTTCACTCTTGACAAAGCAACATAAAGCTGGCCATACGTAAAAACTGGCTCTTTTAAGTACAACCTAGCTCTTGCTAACTACTGTCCTTGACTTTTATTTATAGTCATTGCAAAACAAAGTTCAATAGGAAATTGTCTTCTCTTTAACTTGAAAGGAAGTTTTTTATCGGATGGAGTAAGAGTACTTCGACTGAGTAATGCACGATATCTAATGCTAGTACCAGAAACAACCTTAGCTTCAATAACTCTTTTTCCCAAGCTACCAATATGTAGGAGAGTTCCATTGCACAAACCTTTTTTCTGGTTAATATTTCGTAGCAACATAATCGGAACACCGACCGTAAGTACCAATATACGTAGGCAAACCATACATCTTTATCCCATTCAGAATATCAAGAGAGTACAACATTGGATCAAAGTCTTCAAATACACTTTCAACCTCAGCTACACTGTCTGAACTTAGATATTTCATCGCTTCACCAAGAAAAATTCCTAACATATGGTCGTTAATTTCTTGCACGACCTTGTTTAAAGGAGCCAATACTGCACCTTATTGAAAGTAATTCCCCTCGTTGAACCTTTCTAAAATCGATGGATAAACAAAATTTGTTAAATCAGATATTGGATCCATTGATTGTTGAATTAGAAGATCATCTGGAATTTGTATAACTGCTTCACTGTCATTTGGGCCACCAAGATTGCCTTCACCAATATCCAATAACCAACCTACAAATTCTTTGATATCACGAACATGTAGCGATTGAGAACCAAGAGTGACTCTCATGTTTTTTGTTAACTTCAAAACTTTACGTTTAGACCATATATATAAGGAACTTCTTGTGGCATTCACGCAATCACTTCTTGTTCCATTTTGTACAACTGCAATATTCATCTGAAATCATCACCAAAAACAACAATCTTGCCTCCAAATAATGCGTCTTCTATATTTCTGGGATGACCTGTCATAACATCTTTTAAGGTTTTGTCCAACGCTTAAAATGCATGTTTATGAATCATTGGAGCTTCATCCCAAATAATTAACGAAGTTTTTTTTAATAATTCAAAAACGTCAGTATTCCCTTAACCTGGAATAATATTAAAAAAGAGACATATAATTATTCAATTCAATAAAACAAAGTAAAAGATTTTCAAAAAAGTAATACATCTTAAGTAATTCAAACAACACATAACACTAAGAATCCTCGATTAGATTTATTGGAAAAAGAAATCTGGAATGAGCTGTTCTACCACCTTCCAGTAATAACGAAGCTATGCCGCTTGACACGACGTTCAAAACAATCTGACCCTTCGACCGCACAGAAGCAGATAACGTTTTCTATAAATATGTCTTCCCTGTACCGCCATAACCATAGATAAAAAAAACACCACCTTTGTTGGCATTCCATGACTTCATTATTTCACTGTACACACCTCGTTGTTTGCCTGTTAATGAAACAAAAAGACAAGTAAACTCATTTGTAAGATACTCGGTATCATAAGATAGCTCTTCAACAATGAGAGGATTCATTGCCGATGATATTGAGTCCTTATCTGGCTAAGGCATATGATTATACTTTCGAAGAGTTGAGTTGCTTGAAACCAAAAAACCTTCGATCTCAAGTGACGCCAGATTCTTGAGTTGGTCTTCGATAAGTATCAGATCTACATCATCATAGCAAATAAGGTAGTATTCTAGGAATTTAACAATGTAATTATAAGTTATTAAGTCTAAAATCTGTTACTAAAAATGATCGGTTGTAAAATACCAGGATTGTTCTATTTTTTTGTTGTTGTTTATAAAGAAGGCCGTCAACTAAAATTTGCCAAGTACTTTCCCAAACAAAATCAGGCCTAGACAAGCTGTACGTCATCAACATTGTGGCAAACAGATTTCGTATATAATATCCACTCGCAGTATGAGTTGCTTCTTCGATGGCTTCAATACTTCTTATCATAGTCTAAAAGATCTCTTCTATAGCATGCGTCACGAAAACTATCACAAACAACACCATCTACTGTTTTGATGTCTTCAAAACATTTCGGTCCTTTGACCTTGTTTAACAGAATCCTTAAGTAGTATGCTTCATCAAACGATGTCAGAACAGCATGAACCCTACTAATTGCATATCCACTCTTTAGTAGTTCCATTTAAGACCTTGTTTTTTCCATACAAACATCGTTGGAAACTCAGCATATGTTCACTCCCTTGCACACTCATACATTTTATTGCATTCCATTTCAAGCAGTAAACATTGAAGAGGCATTAGTTGTTTTGCTCAATGCGTCTTCAAGATCCTGTTCAAAATCGTATATTACATGTTGTTGCCTAGGTAAATGAAAGGCAAGCTTCATTATAGAAGGAAGTCTGTAATGTACATCATATGAAAAAAATCCTCCATGTGGCTACGATAGCCGAAAGATACCTATAGGCATAAAATGCCTAAATTTCATCAACATTAGATTCCTCGTTACACTCACTATTATTTTGTACAAGGGAACTCGTAGCACGATCTAGATCCTTATCAATATACTTGAACAAATACTTTATTGAACCATCCTGTTTGCACCACTAGATATTAATATGAGCCTGATATTTTCTTAAGAGATTCTTGTTATAAGAACCACGCTTTTGTTGTCCAAGTTAATACCTTTGTTCACAACATAATTTCCGTTATATCGTCTTCTATAAGGCGGAAATCCCTATGAATCTACGGTTGTCTCGTTAATAAATGTCTTTGGAAAATTCTTTGAGCATTTATTGTCACCCATACAGCTGCAGCTCCCGTTAGCCTCACCACAAGGTCCGTGAATCATGTAATCAGATACAAGCTTGTATAGATCGAGATCAGTATTCTTGTCGAGAATTTCACTTGAAATAAACAAATCTATATTTGATGGATTATATATCTTGCTTTACAGGTGCATACATAAGTAAATATGTGCATGAGGTAACCCTCATTTCTGAAACTCGATTGTATACACAACTGCAACCACAAATGTAACAAACTATTGGAAAATATATTCATGAAGGTAAATACTTTTGACCTAAAACTTAAATTAATATTGGACGAATAAAAAACTTTAAATACTAACCTGCTCTAACCTTCGCAAGAAAAGACTTGTCTTTCAACTCCTTGATCATTGAATCAAGTTTCATATTAAAAAGACGACATAAATACATATAGTCGATCCTCAGCTTTTAAATTGGTATTCTTATGAAATCGTTTCACTTCGGCCAACTTGGATTACATGTTATAGTGATGAAAACATCAAGATAACCGTACCATCTACAACGACACATTGCGTCAAGATAATTTTGCATCATATATCTACTTACTCTGGTAAATGAAGATGTTAAAATTACACGCTGACCAGCTGTAGATACGTCAGAATTTTTGGCTGATTTCAAGTTCCGTAGACTTTCGTATGTTTCACACCACGAAGATCATTGTCGCACCCTCAAATTTACTAACGGAGTTTTACCGTGAGGCGTGTGACATACCAGGATCTAGCTCATTTGTTATACCAAACATTCAATTTAAAATATTCAAAACATTATTTAAGTCTCATTCAAACATGAGAAAACAAAAATCAAACCAGACACTTTAAAGTTTTGTGGAAGCGTAAAAGTAAATTATTTAAAATAATAAACCATGTGCTCAAAGATGCTCAACCCATAAAATGCATATAATATGTAATAAAAGTTCATGTGACAGGTGTGACTCAGATATACGCAATAAAACCCGCTCCTTAGCTCATCTAGCAACCTGGGCAAGTATAAATACTCAAAGGTCAACACGAGGTTGGTGAGTTTATAAGTTGTAGTAAAAAGTAGTATATATAGTACGTATAGTATAAGTAGTATAAGTTGTGTATGTAGATTTAGCACTTTTGAAATATACCAAGGTAGCTAACCCATTTACAAGCTACTAGACATTTGAACCGAAGATGACTGTATGTAGGCCTTCTTACCATGTCTATCACAAAACACTGGCGCATGTATGTTAGGACAATTTACATCCGTCCGACCTCTAGTCAAGTTTTAGCAGGTGGGGTTTGACAAACCCAGTAGTACTACTTAAATTTCCCCACGATCCCATCCTAACAATTCAAGGTATGTAAGGACTTTAGTGATATGAGGGCATCTAGTATACACTTGTGATATATAAGAAACTACATAAATCCAAAACAAGTCACTGCGTTTTCCTACAGAAAACCAGTATATAAGTATGTCCGTGTTTTCTATCCAGAAAACAAGTAAGGAAAAGTGTTTTGTGTTTTCAATTCAGAAAACAAGTATATGAAAATAGTTTTGAGTTTTCAATCCAGAAAACAAGTAAGGAAGTTTTGTGTTCTCAATCTAGAAAACAAGTATACGAAAATAGTTTTATGTTTTCAATCCAGAAAACAAGGAAACTGCATGAACTCACCCGGTGTCGCATGTAATACACTTTTCTTAAAACCAAAAGGATGAACTTGACTCGCTAACTGTTAGCTAGTATAAGTTTTTAATTTATGAGAGTGTGTTCAACAACACATGACTCTAAGACTCATGTATGGACTCACACACATGAAAAGACGTGAATGATGACATGAAATGAAGTGTAGGATCGACATGAAATACTATCCACTCTTTACTCAATGTACGGAATCCATTAAAGACTAAATGGACAAGAATATCTCTTTCAAAGCTTCATATATTATCATAATAGTCCAAGTACAATGAGAATCTGACAAATATCAATGCTCTAGTACAAGTGAATGAACTCTCTAAAACGCATGTCTACAAAAAATTTATGTACATGGAGAAGGAAATAGGCGGCGCATAACCTTATACAGTGCATAACTTATGCGCTGCATAAGTTATCCGTTGCATATGGACTTATGCGTTACTATTCATACAAAACTCATTCCAACAATTTCTAATGCATACAAGACCCTAGCGATAGACGTTTAAGCACTAACAAACTCCCCCTCGGATATTTCTAGGTGTTGATATTCAAATCTTTAGTCCTTCATTCCAAATACGCGTTCCCAATACTCTTTCCTCGTATCATCAAACGATATTCTTTTGGACCTTTCTTGATTGCTAGGAATGGAAACACCACAAGGCTTATATGAAGCCCGTTCCATCCTTTGTTTGCGTTCAACTTCCTTCTCTTGCTCTCCCTTGTCCTATTCTTCACCCAACTGCCTCCACTTGCTCTCCCACACTATACCCGAATTTAAGGAAACAAACTTTAACGACTCGGTGATAGTATAGAGCTTGGTCCACATGCTTTCGTCGTAAATATGAATCTTGTTAGCATGTACAGCTTCAATACCCTTCTTTGCACAATTCATTAGCCACATCAAGTCTAACACTATAATCACATCCCATTTTCCTCTTCGGGTCAGAACAATCACCGCTTCAACAGTAGAACTTTCATAGTACCACCATTTGAAATAAACGTGAAAGTTTTGTTCCATTGGATACACCAGAATGATCTTCAGGGTCTCTGGCCGTTTGTAGCTCATGGTCTTGACAAAAATCTTCTGTTTCTGGATCAATTTTCACACGTGAAACATGTAAGAATGGTCCTTGTGGAGACTAGTTTCTAAATCCACCTTTAGATTGTCTCACAATAAAATCCCAAATCTCCGATATAGGACCTTTCTCTGGAGCATATAACGATCTCTTCTGACACAGATCCATCATATCCATCCACGGTAATGATTTCAGTTCACACAGACTCTCACAATATTGTACACAAAAAGTACGTCTGACAACAATCAATCTAATCTTCTTCAGATAGGCAATGCTGATACACTTTCCCAACTTCACTTCGTTTGGTTTCTTATAATACTTCAAAGTTTGTAAGAATTGCTTCTCTAGTTCCACCTTGTATTCGTTAAACTAGTCTTTTTTAGTACTGGTAACCTCTTCTTCATCAACTACCGGATTACCCTGACTGTCAAGTTCTTGACTTAGCATCTCTATTTCCTTATTAAAGTCTTCATCAAATTCAGGAAGCTCCTGATTCTCCTGAATAACATATTTGACTTTTTCCTTCGCTGATTCCTCTAGTATTGTATCAACCGGAATCTTTCTTGTTTATCATCACAAATACCTCCCAACTCCTTCTCGAAATCGAAATCAAACTCCTCCCCAGTGACATTCAAAAGTCTGGCAATATCAGCCTGATCCAACTCAATCTCGCATTCCTCCAACTCAACACCTTTGTAAGAAAATAATGCAGGAGGTTTAGTTGAAATTGGATCACTAAACAATACATCCAGCTTAGCATCTACATTTCCACCTTCTGATTCTCCAGCTGGCTTTTCATGTATGTCACTTCTGGTTGTTCAGATTGAGTCACTTCAACATCTTGAAGTTCATCAGTACCAACCTTAACTCCAGTATCTCCCCCCTGTACTCGGATCATTAGGATTATCATCATTATCATCATGTATAGGTGAGTCTTCATAGTCCACTTTCACTTCCTCATCTTCTTCTTCCTCGCCTACAGTTTCTTCAACGACTTTCTCAACAACTTGTTTAACGTTTAACAATCAAAGGATCAGCTATAGTAGAAGAAGTTTCAATCTCCAGTACAATCACATCAGGCATAACTTTATCCGCTGACAAAATGATAGGTTCTCCAGCAACCTTTCCCTTAACCTTCAAATCTGTTTTGAACGCACAATCTTATGTTGACACATCGCCTCCATAAACTCTGTCAATCAGTTTATCATCAACACCCTCAAATTCTTTCATCAGATTGGCACAGAGCTTGTATTCTATCACGAGGAAATACTTCATGTACTGATTAAGCAAATTTGCCTGTAACTTCCTCCTCATATCAACTTCCACAATCATCTTCTTTTGCTCAACATTCTTCATCCTCAGTCTATCATTCTCGAAAGTCAGACTATCAATTCTTATCCCCTTGACTCTGCATAATCCCATTTAGTTCTTCAAACTCCTTTAGAGTAGGAACGTCAACAAAGCAACTAGGATCAAACTTAGGAAAACTTCCAAATCCTGGTTGTCCTTAAGGAGCATTAGTCTTTGGAATAGACTTTGATTGAGGTGGTGGTGTGGCTTGTACTGTCGGTGTCTATAACACATTGTTATCTCAGATAAGATCAATAGCAGGTTCATCAACAATGAATTCCTATGCAATAGGAGTAACCTCGATTTCATGTTGTACTTTCTCTCCTTATTCAACTTCTGGTTCACCAATCAACCTCATAATTGGAGAACCTTTTCTTTTAGCCAGTGTTTCTTTCTGCTCGTAGGCTTTTTCTTCTGCACAGGACTTTTAACAACTTCATCGGGCTTATAAGTCTCATCATCATCTTCACCGGATATCTTCTTCTTCTTTTGTTGTCTAGCTTCATATCTAGCACATGGATCAAATAATAATTTTCTCCATTCTTTAGAATCTGACTCTGTTTCCTCAGTATCTTTATTTGATGTAGCTGAATATACAACTTCTGGAGTCACCTTGGGGGATACCACCTTAGTTTTAACAATTTTCCTTCTTTTCTTCTTTTGTTTATGAGATTCTTCTTCAGAATCACTTTAAATTTTTGATGTGTTATAAAATGCTCGTATTTTCCGCACGTTTTATCTACGTATTGTATTATATTTTATATGTTTTAACTCGTTTTAGATAGGTTTTACATAATTTTATTCATATTGTAGGTTTTGGGTGAAAGGAAGAGAGAAACCGAGCTTTTGGAGTAGTTTGCGAGCCTTTTACGCATACGTTTTCAAGTAAAAACTCAAGGCACGGTCCGTTACATCAAGGAAAAGCCCAAGCCTCATATTATAACATAACATAAAAAAGAAAAAAAACCCCTAAGTGGGCAGCTACCTGGCGATCGCAGCAGGCAGAAAAGGAGGAAGGAAAAAAAAGTTTTTTTCGGCTTAGGGTTTGATCGTGTGACGGCTAGGGAAGGAAGAAGACACAAGAACCAAGCCTCGGGGACGTTTCTCATCAGTTGTAGCAGCCAAGAACAGCCCGAAATTCATCCATATCCTTTCTTTTCATAACATTGTTCATCATCTTTTTATACTTGTTCAATTGATTACTAGTTTTGCGATTGATTGAAAGATTGAAGTGTTTATGAGTAGGATTGATTGTTGAATGATTTTTGAGATGATTGGTATGAGTTTTATGGTGTTTTTATTGAGTATATGCTGCTGTCCAAATAATATGTTAGGCTAATCTTGTTAGTTCTACCTAGGAATGATGATTATTGTTAGGTTTTGATAGGTTTTATGGATTGTTTGATTGATAGACTTGAATTGTTATTGTAAAGTTTGATTTAGACATGAAATAGGTTGTGTTTAAGGGCTGGAAATTTTGGTGATTCATTGCATAAACCTCGTGTGTTTATTGATTAGTTTTATATTGATTGATCGGTGCATTGTTTGATTCTAGACTTGGTGTTTAGGGTTTGTTTGCGGTAGGAACAACCGTAGGGTTTTGTTGCATGATTATTTGGTTAAAGTACAGCGGTTAGGCACCTTCTTTGAGACTGAGAGGTGATAAGAAGTTAGGGTTGTCTCATTGCCTTTGCATGCTAGAATAAGGATTGCGAGAGAGCGAGTTCGTTTCTTGTCAGGTTTAGGTGTTTTGAGCGACTAGTTGATCTATTTTGGTTTAAGTTGAATTGTTCCTCTATCCTTGGTTGTGTATTATTCATTGCCATTAGGGTCAAGTGTTGGTGAGACAGAGAGGTGATCCTTCATTAGAACACGTTAGCAATTGTTTCCCGGTTTGGTCGTTTTAGGCGATTTTGAGTAGTTTAGGCTTGTTGAGTGAGACCGAGAGGTGATCCAGTGAGCCCAAGCGATCCTTAGTCGTGTCATCTTTAGGGACCGGTGTCTTGAAGTCATTCAATCCATTAGCTTGTTAGGCCTACAATTTGATTCAGACCTAGGTAGACGTTTTTCTACATCCTAAGTTAACACAGTTAGTTTGTCGTTAAGTTTTCTATTTTTGGTAAGTTTTGTTAGTTAGTCTAGTTAGTTTAGTTAAGTTAAAAGAAATCAAAAATCAATATAATATTATTCTAAGGTAGGTCTTGTCTAGGGTCAGTAATCATTAGCGTCTTACGTGTCCACGTGTTCGATACTCGGACTTCGTAGGTCTATACTACTTGCGATCGATACACTTGCCGGTTGTGTGTGGTTTTAGGATTTTCGTTTTAATATTAAAGCTTAGTTGTGAGGGTCATTATTATAGGGTTATTAGACACACATCAAGTTTTTGGCGCCGTTGCCGGGGACACGGTTTTAGGCGTTTTGAGGGCAATCCGAGTTAGGACTTACCTTTTGTGCTACTTGTAATTATTTTTGTTTTATGTGACTTATTTGTTAGAATAGTTTAGATAATCTTATTTCTCATTATAGTTTTTATGCGACAGACTCGATCTCGTGGACCACCCGACACTGAAGCATTCCCCGAGCCAGAGAGAGAGTTTCGTGAGAGACATCGTCCCGTTTCACCCTCGTCCACTTCTTCATTCGTTGACCCTGACGATAGGGATAGGATCATGGGCGACATTCCACCACCGAGGAGGACAGTTGCGGACCGGGCCCGACCGGCCAATGCTGGCGCGAGGTCCAGCATCGCACCACACGCCATTGGAGTTGCTACGAACTGGCAGATACCGTCGAACATTCTAAATACCATTGCTCATTTTGCTCAGTTTCACGGGTTGCTTCACGAGAACCCGCACTCTCATCTCACTCGCATCATGCGTATCTGCGACACTTTCCATCTTGCGGGCGTTTTCAAAGACGCCGTTAAGCTCCGCGTCTTTCCATTTTCACTCGCTGATCAAGCGAGTCTGTGGCTCGAGTCCCTCCCACAGGGCTCTATAGCTACTTGGGCTGCCATGCAGACCCAATTTCTTGAAAAATACGATCCTCCGGCTAAGGCCGCTCGTTTGCGTAACCAGATACATTCTTTTCAGATGGAAGACACCGAGAGTTTTTACGAGACCTGGGAGAGTCTCAAGAATCTATTAGCGTTGTGCCCGAACCACGGCTTGCAATATTGGGCGGTCGTCGAGAAATTTTATAATGGGGTGACGTATGTGACGCAGAGTATGCTCGACACGGCGGCGGGAGGAAATCTGTTGACAACAAAGGACCCCGATGAGTGTATCGCTTTACTTAACGGGTTAGCTATGAGTGGATACCAGAGACCACCCGCTAGAGGAGGTAAGACCGTCGATTCCATCTCACGAGGCATGCATTCGGTGGACACCACCACCGCACTGACGGCACAGGTCGAGGCGTTGGCGAAGATGGTGAAGGATATGCAGACGAAAAGCAAGTTGTGTGAGATCTGCAGAGGGGGGCATGATACCGTTCAGTGCCCAGTCAGTTCGCAGGAGGAGGCCGTAGACTTCATAGGAAATCCAAACCGAAATCCAAATTCTTCCAATTCTTATAATTCGAGATGGAGAAGCACTCAGAACTCAAATTGGAGGAGTGGCAGCCCGTCCGGTTTTCAGCAACGCCAGAGTTTATTTCAGGATGCCGGTGAGTAGAGGTGGTCAAAAAAACCGGTCCGGGAACCGGTTTGCCGGTTTAAACCGGAAACCGGTTTTTAAGAAAACCGGTTTTTTAAAAACCGGTTTGACCGGTTTACAAACCGCCGGTTTGTATATCGGTTACACGTTTTAGAGCCAAAACCGGTTAACGAACCGGTTATTAAAAAAACCAGTTTTTTTAATAACCGGTTATAAAAAAACCGGTTAACCGGTTTTTTTATAAACCGGTTTTTGACCGTTATAAAAAAACCGGTTAACCTGTTTTTTTATAACCGGTTAACCGGTTAAAAACCGGTTTTTTTCCGTTGTATAACGGCTATATAGCCGTTTTTTTTTTTGACCGTTTTTTTTTTTTTACCATTTTACCCCCACAAACATCTATATATAGTTTAGGTTGGGTATTGGTTAGATCACACTCGATTATACAACTCCAAACGCTCTAAACGTTTATTTCATACGCGATTATTTTGTTATCTCACGCTCAATTATACCACATTACCACTCCATACGCTCTTATTTCGTAGTCGATTATCATGGCCTCCCAAAGTGCTGCTTCATCCGTCAACATGGGTGCCTCGAACACGGGAGAAACGGTCGTTCGGGTCATCCCCACGAAACGAAACCAAGATGTTTGGCAACATTTCGACCTATGCGAAATGTCTAACGGTAGCCAAAAAGCTCGATGCAAACATTGTTTGAAGTTTTATGGCAAAGATGCAAACTCCACTTTAAAAGCGCATGTACAAAGGCCCTTTTGCAAGGCCTTGAAGGACGAATCGGGAGTAGTTCGCAGCCGGAGATGACGAATCAAGGAACGGTGTTTACGTACGACCTTGAAGCGGTACGTCAACAGTTTTCAAACTTTGTGATTCAACAAACACTTCCTTTCAACCACTTCGACAACCCTCAATTCACGGAGATGATGCAAAAGTATGTTCAACCACGCTACCAACACGTAAGTCGTTCGACCCTTAGAAGAGATTGTCTTAAAGCATGGAAAAACGCTAAATCCGAACTAATTTCATACTTTTCAAACTTACAAACTGGTGTAAACTTAACAACGGATGTGTGGTCGGTACCTAATGGTTCGCCCGACTCATACATTTGTGTGACGGCTCATTGGGTTGACCCCGAGTCGTGGCAAATGATGAAACGAACCGTTGCGTTTCAATTGTTTGATTACCCGCACACGGGTAGAAATATTTTTAAACTCTTGGATAAAGTCATTCGACAATACAAGATTGAACATAAAATCTTTTCAATTTCGTTTGATAACGCGTCCAACAATACGGCCGCGGTTGGCCATTTAAAATTAAAGTATAAACCTATTTGTGATGGAGCGTTTTTTCATAGCCGATGCATTGCACATATTATCAACTTGGCCGTGCAAGATGGGTTAAACGTGATCGTAACGCAAAGAAACAATTTTAAAAGAATGTTACGAGATGTTTTTAGCAACAATAAAACATTTTCAAGATACAAAAAATTTTGTGTAGAAGCTAATTGTCAATGGTTGGGGCCGAATTGGGATTGTCCAACAAGATGGAACTCGACTTGTGATATGTTTGAGAAAGCCATCCAACAAAAAGAATCATTAGTTGCGTTTCATCAAATTTTGTCAAGTAGGGGTAAATGTGCACCGTACGATCCAAGAACCTGGTTATTGATTGAGATCGTTACGGAGGTCCTTCAAATTTTTAAATCTTGCACAACTAGTTTATCCGGGGTTTACTATCCAACAAGCCCCATTGCTTTACCAAAAATTGCTGTCATGTGCACAAAGTTGAGTGAACTTCATTGTAGGGGTGCACCTTATTTTGATATGGGTGTAAAAATGAAAGAAAAATTTAGAAAATATTTTCAAGAACTACCCGCTGTTTTGACATGTGCTGCTGCGTTAAACCCTTGCATCAATGTTGGTGGTGTTGAAGTTTTAATAGAAAAAATTTGTGATGAGCTAGAGTTAAACGACGATCAAAACCCCTATTATAACCAAACTTTAAAGAATGCTTTCAACACCACCTTGTCAAACATGTATGATGTTTACCTTACAAAATACGGGTCGTCTTCCCAAATTCATGACTCGTTAAGAGCTGTTGCCCAATCCCAATCCCAAACCGACCTTGAAATGGGGATGTACTACATGATTTGGGAAGACGCCGGTAAACGTCAAAAGGTAAACACCCCAAGCAGTGAACTTGGAAGGTATGGTGGTACCAACTTTGTGAAACACATGACTCCGGATGAATTTAAAAGTCTTGATTTGCTGGCTTGGTGGAGAGGTAAGGAGGATGAGTTTCCGATCCTCGCCGCCATGGCCAAAGATTTACTAACGGTCCAAGCTTCCACGGTAGCTTCGGAGTCTGCTTTTTCTGTTTCTGGCAGGGTTATATCGATTAGGAGGACTCGACTCACTCCACCAGCTGTAGAGATGTCGATTTGCTACAAGGATTACTTGGACTCTTTAGATAGGGCACAACATCAACGCTCACTCGAGGGGGAAATGGACTATGAGGCGGGCTTGTATGAAGACGAGGTCAATCAAGGACACACTCAACCAATGACCGATGAAGAAGCCGCGTACGACGATTACCTAAGGAATAGCTCGGGATCGGGTAGCGAAGAAAATTAGTTAAAGAAACAGCAAACATGGAGGCAAATAATGAGTAAGAAACAACAAGTTGTTAATGTAATCGTGTCTAAGCATTTTTTAATGTTTGTATTTTTGAGTTACGAATATGCGATAACGATTTAATGTTTGTATTTTTAATGTAAAAGCTATAAATGAAAGTTATGTGTTTTTAATCTTCCAAGCAAAGAACCCTAACAACGAAAGCAAAGAATGGAGTCAGTCCGTTTTGCCTTGTAGTTACCGGTTTGCCTTGTAGTTACCGGTTTGTTTATACTGTGAAAAAATAATGGTTATTTAAAAAAAAAAAAAAAACCGGTTAACCGGTTAGACCGGTTATTAAAAAACCGGTTAATAAAAAAACCGGTTTATTAACCGGTTCTAACCGGTTTCTAAACCGGTCCTAACCGGTTAGACCGGTTAGGGTTTTCAGATACAAAAACCGGTTATTAACCGGTCCGGTTATTAACCGAACCGGTTTTTTTCCGGGAAAAAAAAAACCGATTTGTGCACCTCTACCGGTGAGGGAGCGAGAAGTGGGGAGAAGAAGCCCACTTTGGAGGAGATGATGGCGCAGCAAACACAGATGTTGTCGCAGCTTATGACACGTGAGGATTCCTGACACAAGGAGACGCAGGAGAAGCTTCGAGAGCACGAGCAGTTCATGAGGAATCAGGCGGCGTCAATTCAGAATCTCGAGCGGCAGATGGGGGAGATAGCCAGTCGATTAAACGAGAGGCCGCAGGGTTCACTACCGAGTAACACCGAGCAGAACCCGAGAGGATTCGTGAAGGCTGTGACGACGAGGAGCGGTGCAGGGGCACGAGATGAGCCCGTGATCCAGCAGAGATCTAGAAGAGGAGTTGTCGAGGAGCAGGTGGATGAGGAGATTCAGATGGAGTCTCCACCGGCCCAGGTGCATCCGAGGAGCAGCCCAGGGAGTTCAGTACATGCCGAGAGACAGCAGTCGCCGAGCCAGCCACCGAGAGTTTACAAACCCAGATTGCCATACCCTGGGAGAGTCCTTAGAGATAGAGATGAGGAGCAGAACTCCAAATTCGTAGATCTTTTGAAGCAGCTTTACCTCAATATCCCATTCCTTGAGGCACTCACTCAGATGCCTAAACACGCGAAGTTCCTTAAGGATATTCTCTCGAACAAGGAGAAGTTAGCTGAGGGCGCTTCCACCCCTTTAAGTGCTAATTGTTCTGCTATCTTACAGAGGAAGTTACCAGAGAAGAGAGCCGATCCAGGGAGTTTCACAATTCCCTGCACCTTGAGTGATGATACAGTAGTTCATGCGCTGGCTGATCTTGGTGCCAGTATCAATCTCATGCCGTATTCTGTGTATCGCAAGCTGGGTTTAGGCGAACCGAGGCCTACCAGGATGAGTATCCAACTTTCTGATCGTTCCGTGAAGTATCCGCGTGGGATTGTTGAGAACATGCTCATTCGCATTGGTAAGTTCATTTTCCCGGTGGACTTCGTTATTCTTGACATGAATGAGGATGATAATGTTCCACTCATTCTGGGCAGACCTTTTCTTGCCACCGCACATGCGTTGATCAATGTTCGCGATGGCAAACTGATCCTTCGAGTCGGGGATGAGAACGTCACGTTTGACGTCCGACAGTCACCTAAGCATCCCAAATCGACTGATGACTCCCTATGCTTCATTGATACGATCATGACTCATGTGGGGGAGTTTTCCAGTGACCTCGGTGGAGGCCCCGCCTCAGACACACGTTTCCTAGATAGGGAAACCTCGGAGGTTGAGATAGTCACCTTGACTGAACACCCCCCTAATGCTGATATTGAGTCATCTTCCTTTGATTCTGAGTTATCTACCAGAGATCATCGTGTTCATCAGTTGCTTGAGTTGGAGGAGTTACGGGACCATACTTACGCGCATTCAGATTGTTATAAGCAGCAGGTGAAGGAACTGCAGGATCGTAAGTTAGAGGGTATTGAGCAGTTTAAGTGTGGGGATATGGTCGTATGGTATAATTTCTAGTTGAGGTTATTCCCAGGAAAGTTGAGATCCCGTTGGTTAGGTCCGTTTATTATTACTGAGGTTTTCCCGGATGGCACTGTTGAGATAAAGGATAAAGGCGGGACATTTATGGTGAACGGTGATGGACTGATGCACTTTTCGGCTTAGGGTTTGATCGTGTGACGGCTAGGGAAGGAAGAAGACACAAGAACCAAGCCTCGGGGACGTTTCTCATCAGTTGTAGCAGCCAAGAACAGCCCAAAATTCATCCATATCCTTTCTTTTCATAACATTGTTCATCATCTTTTTATACTTGTTCAATTGATTACTAGTTTTGCGATTGATTGAAAGATTGAAGTGTTTATGAGTAGGATTGATTGTTGAATGATTTTTGAGATGATTGGTATGAGTTTTATGGTGTTTTTATTGAGTATATGCTGCTGTCCAAATAATATGTTAGGCTAATCTTGTTAGTTCTACCTAGGAATGATGATTATTGTTAGGTTTTGATAGGTTTTATGGATTGTTTGATTGATAGACTTGAATTGTTATTGTAAAGTTTGATTTAGACATGAAATAGGTTGTGTTTAAGGGCTGGAAATTTTGGTGATTCATTGCATAAACCTCGTGTGTTGATTGATTAGTTTTATATTGATTGATCGGTGCATTGTTTGATTCTAGACTTGGTGTTTAGGGTTTGTTTGCGGTAGGAACAACCGTAGGGTTTTGTTGCATGATTATTTGGTTAAAGTACATCGGTTAGGCACCTTCTTTGAGACCGAGAGGTGATAAGAAGTTAGGGTTGTCTCATTGTCTTTGCATGCTAGAATAAGGATTGCGCGAGAGCGAGTTCGTTTCTTGTCAGGTTTAGGTGTTTTGAGCGACTAGTTGATCTATTTTGGTTTAAGTTGAATTGTTCCTCTATCCTTGGTTGTGTAGTATTCATTGCCATTAGGGTCAAGTGTTGGTGAGACCGAGAGGTGATCCTTCATTAGAACACGTTAGCAATTGTTTCCCGGTTTGGTCGTTTTAGGCGATTTTGAGTAGTTTAGGCTTGTTGAGTGAGACCGAGAGGTGATCCAGTGAGCCCAAGAGATTCTTAGTCGTGTCATCTTTAGGGACCGGTGTCTTGAAGTCATTCAATCCATTAGCTTGTTAGGCCTACAATTTGATTCAGACCTAGGTAGACGTTTTCTCCATCCTAAGTTAACACGGTTAGTTTGTCGTTAAGTTTTCTATTTTTGGTAAGTTTTGTTAGTTAGTCCAGTTAGTTTAGTTAAGTTAAAAGAAATCAAAAATCAATATAATATTATTCTAAGGTAGGTCTTGTCTAGGGTCAGTAATCATTAGCGTCTTACGTGTCCACGTGTTCGATACTCGGATTTCCTAGGTCTATACTACTTGCGATCGGTACACTTGCCGGTTGTGTGTGGTTTTAGGATTTTCGTTTTAATATTAAAGCTTAGTTGTGAGGGTCATTATTATAGGGTTATTAGACACACATCAATTTTTTATAAACATTCTTACATCCCACAATAGGTTTCAAATCATCCATCTTGACATTCTCATTCTGTAAGTCCCATGAAGGATCTTTCAATGTGATATCAATATACTTGATGATTAGGCGGAAACTAATCCCAAGCAGATTCTATGCAACACACAATAACACACGTAAAACAAACAGAGAGGCTTCAAAACACACATATATTATACATCGGGTGCTTAAGCCCTTAATAACTTACACGGGTTGAATAACAATGAACGAACAACCCTACAATCGATAACATATGTCAATATATATATCCTACCAACTAGGCCCAAAAAGAACTAAAGCCCATCGAGATCAAGTGATCTCGGTTTACATACAAAAGCCCAACAAACTAAGCCCAATACTACAAGCCTAAAACAAATACTACGACCTAACAATCTCCTCCTTGGTTTATTGCTTGATTTCAGCCATTATTAAAAATGCCAACCGAGGACGTCTAACATGATTCTACACCTTCATTTCTGCCTTCCGGCGTATATACTGTGGTTTCTAAATAGAAACTTGGAAGTTTAGTATCTTATTTAGTGCCTTTATTCTGGTAATAGTAACCCCGGCAAGTAATCCGGCACAGGTCATGCTACTTCCCAACAGAAGTAGATGATCATGACTTTTGTTAAGGAAAACATCAACAGATATTAGGATTGATTGACTCAGAAGCGTCAAATAAGATGTATCTTCGGTAGAACCAACGAATCCTCGATCACAGTTTGACCGATAATACTTCAAGCCGAAGATCTCTCTGGTTGATCAGGAGAATCTGATCAGTCCAAACCGAAAACCTGAGAATACTATCCATCGTCATCCCCATATCACCAATCACCATTGATGACCAACTGTAACTGCAAATGATGACTAAAACAACATTCAGTAACTTCAAGAGAAAGCAAATAAACTTACCAAACTCATGAACCGATTGCATCTAATATTCCAGACAATCATCACAGTAAATTGTCACACCCCGGCCTAGCCTAGGTGTGTGACTCATAAGTTGGTACATGTTTTGTAAATAAATCAGAGTTTAAGGTTGTAAAGCGGAAGACTTTAATAAATTATTATTATAATTATAAGATAGGATTTTAAAACACCCGTTTTGGTTTATACAAAAGTGTTTGGAAAATAAAACCATGATTTACATTATTTTAATAATAAAACATCCATTGAGCCATCAGATCGTCTAACGGCTATTGATCGTCTCCAAACACCTATTCTCCATTACCCGTAAAACATTTATAAAAATACGTCAGCAACACATGCTGGTGAAAACGCTGACAAAAAACATTTAAGTTTCTTAGTTATCCCCTCGGGTATCTTATGACCCGGCCTATCGTGGCTTAGGAAATAACCAAGTTAAATTTACTATTATAAACCTCCAGTTATACTTGAAACCTCTCAGTGATACCGCAGCACCGAGGACTTAGCAACTACTAATATACACGAGATAATCCCCTCTCGGACATTACTTAGGTCCGGCCCAACATGGCGGATGCATTAGTAAGTGTGGTGCTGTGTGTCCACCGTCTTCCCACATATGTAAGGATCCAAAAAAACGTATACAATAGCCTGAGGGCTAGCATTACTTTTGTTTATAAAGTTTTAGGGATATAATCCCATGCAAACATTCACAGACTTGTTTTATAAAAAGTTGGACGTATTCACCTTTCTTTTCGTTTGGTTTCTTTCACTTGTTTTGTATAGCCTTGTTACCCTGGACCTATAGTACGAGAATAACGTTTTATAAGTACTAGATCAACGATCTAGCTTCAGACCTTTAGTCCGATTGCATAAACTTTACCTTGACATTTTATCTCTTTATAAATATAACAACCTCTAGTCCTTCCTTTTGTTAATCATTTATAATCTTTGTTTCTTCTTCGTGAAGAAACGTATATTTCAGATTTCTTTCATTATAGAAATATTTGTAAAAATCTTTATATATAATAAAGAAGTATCATTTTATCTATCATCTCGACTTTATGAAATCTATTTCCACTTTATAAAATCAAGGTACGAGCTATAACCTCGACTAGGGTCTAAGCCACTTATAATATATTAATCGGGCATGACCCCTACCTTGAACAGCTTGATCTAAGCTTTATTTGAACAATACTCCTACTTGGTAGTGGAAAGTCGAGAGAGTATTTAGGTAGGGTTACGGCACGCACTTCGAGGTAAAACTTGTCGGGATATCGACATATCGGGGTCGTGGCATGCTTATCGAGGTTGTGTATGTGTTTTGGAGGGTGTGAGGTTAGATGAGAGATCCCCCCCCCATGGCTGCCCTATTTATAGAAAATTTTCTGCATCTTCGCGTATCGCGAAGCTGCTTCGCGTATCGCGAAGATGCACTAGCTTCGCTGAGTCGCTGCGTAGGCTTGCCATGTATCGCCACATGTCACCTAGGCCTGCCACGTGTCACCGCGTGGTGACACGTGTCCCGTGACGTGTCCTGCAACTTCGCGTATCGCGAAGATGCAACTCAGATTCTTCGCGTATCGCGAAGATGCAAAACTTCAAATATGCTCATTTTTAGTCCCTGATCTTTTGGTAACTTGCCATTTCTTGATTTCGTCTCGTCATCCAAAAATATAAAGGCGTCTCGCGGTGATGCGAGCGTGCGAAGTGCGCCATCAAAGCGCCACATTGCGCCGGCGTCGGGTGCTTCGCACCCTCCGCTAGGACTAGGGAGAGTGGTTGGCCTCATAAGAACATTATCATGAAAGGTTCTCTCCTTATAAAGTGCTTTATATTTCTTCCTTCCTCCAATGTGGGATGGAGTATCCTTACTTCATTCCCTAACATAAGCTTATTTTCTTTCTTTGCCTTATTTTACCCATTATTTATACCATGAATATTTTTAGTCCATCATTTTTATTATTTGACAAAATTAACCCATATTTTTGGTGATGTTACATCCTCCCCACCTTAGAATGAATCTCGTCCTCGAGATTCGCTAGAACAGATGTGGGTATCTTTGAGAGTTCCATCTTATCTTGACTAACTTTAGCCTTCGACGTTTAAGTTGTTTGACTTGGAAATCTTCAACTTGTAGGGGTTGTTCTACAAATTTAAGATTTTCGTTGATTTCGACATCTTTCAAGGGTGTGGCTAAAGTTTCGTCGGCCAGACATTTACGTAAGTTAGAGATGTGAAATACATCGTGTATCCCTTTCATCTCTTCTTGCAAACGTAAGCGATAAGCAACAGTACCGATTCGTTCTAGAACTTCAAATGGGTCCACAAAACGAGGACTTGACTTTCCTTTCTTGCTAAATCGTACGACTCCTTTCCACAATGATACTTTTAGTAAAACCTTATCGCCTACTTGGAATTCCAACGGCTTACGGCGGACGTTTGCATAACTCTTTTGTCGATCTCTTGCCATCTTAAGTCGTTCACAGATTTGTAACACTTTATCCATCGTTTCTTGGACGATCTCGGGTCCAGATATTTGATTATCTCCTGTTTCAGACCAACATACAGGCGTTCTACATTTCCGTCCATACAAAGCTTCAAATTGTGCGGCCTGAATACTTGTACGATAACTATTGTTATACGAAAATTCCATCAAAGGCAGATGATCATCCTAACATCCGCCTACATCGATCACACAAGCTCGGAGCATGTTCTCAGGCTCGGAGCATGGTTTATGGTATGTTGGCGGCCTTCTGGGTGTCAAGTACAAAGACTCGAGCATTCCCCTTCTTTCCTTCATTCTTGGTGCCGCTCCCTCCAGCACCTCCAGTACCCCCACTCCCAGCAACATTCTTTTTAGGACATTCAAAGCTAAGATGTTCCATCTCCTTGCAGTTGAACTAAGGCTGTAAACGAACCGAACGAACACGAACAAGGCCTTGTTCATGTTCGTTCGTGATATAACGTTTATTATTCATTAAATCCTGTGTATATTTTATCAATTATTTTATTAGTTTTGGTCGGTTTCTCGTAAGATTTGTATACTACTAACATACTAATGGAACGTCTTGGAAAGTGAATGGTCATCGCTTAAAGCACTATCTTTGAGGACCGGAGGAATCAATCGAGAGAGAGGACATTCCCCTCGATCCGTCGCACTGATTTTGTCACACGTGGTTCTTGAGTAAAAACTCAAGTGTAGAGTTTGTATATTCTTTCCTATTTTTATTTTTATTTTCTTTTTATTTTTTCTTGAGTCACTAACGTAGTTTTTGTAGTTTTTCTTTATTTTTAAGTTTTTTATAAGTTTTGAAGGAAGATGGTGTGAGGATCCCCTTGAAGTATAATGCAATATTCAAGTGTGGGGATGAAGCAGCAGGAACCGTATACTTTTCTAATTATTTATTTGCTGCTTTTATTTATGTTTATTAGTTTGATTGGTTGGTTCGGTTCCATACTTTGACTGATTATATCTATCATGGTTGATAAGATGAATTTTTAGATATTGTTTGTATTGTTACCGCTTCTGTTCGTGTATGAGAGAAAAGAGATGCCGGTTGTGGAGCACGTTTGGGTTTGGAGGGCATTCATGGATGAAGACTTTGGCACCATATTTCATGCGCATATTTCCAGCTAAGTCTTTTTCATTATCTATCTTACTTGTTTATTTTTGGTTTTTATTTTGTTTTTAGGTTTTTAGTTTTTTATGTTTCGACCTTATTTTATTTTTTGTTCGTTATCCTTGCACTGAGGACAATGCAAAATTTAAGTGTGGGGATAGGACATTTGAGTCATAGTAAAAAAAAAAGTTTTGAAAAATGTCCCTTGAATGTGTTTCTTTTTGCGTATAAATGGGAGATGAGGATACCTATCGGGAATCGGTTTTTCAAATTACTAATAATAAGATATAATTAAAGAACACGCACTTAACTTGGGATGTGTCGGTAGGCTCAGCCTTGAGAATGAAAGGGCAATTTGATAGTTGGTTTTTATCGATAAATATGATTTTTAGGAGGATACATGTTAAGTCTGGATAAAATACGAGATGAAAAGTCTGCCATAGTCAAGCCTCATTTTTAGTTTGATTGTAGAAAATTATAAATTTTATAGAAAATCTGAATATGCTATCATACGATGCTTGGGTAGGTTTAAACGTTAAAGTATACCGTGTAGCCTGTGATATAAACTTAAAGACTTGCACTTCTAGTTTTAGTGTTTAACACTTCATAGGCGTATGGTTTTATAGCCTTAAATCGTGTATTGATAGGATGCCTCGGGTTCGGAAACCACGGGTCTTTTTACGGTTGTTCATCTGGGTATCTTCGGATATTTAATCAAATAAAAGCTTTTAAGCATAAACCTGCAGTTTACTGCAATCATTACACTCACTTACATCAATTATAGTGAAGTAAAATCTTGATGATCCAGTGATCATCCCGCTGTTAGTCATACGTGGTCCTCTTACTTGCGTCTCATACCATTAAGAACAGGATCAACTAGAGACACGACGTATGTAAATCGACAGATGGAAACTTGTAAAATCACTTGTGGTAATGGGTCCGGGGTATTGCTTGATAACGGGGTATGTCATGTAGTGGGAAACACTTGCTAGTCAGTTGAATAAATTGAACCTTAATCGTATCTAATGGCTGCTTGGTATACTCTGATGTTTAAATTTAGGTGGATAAACAATATCCTTGATCGTCTTAGCTATTTATGAAAAATGTGCAACAATGTTTTAAGCTACTATTATGAGGTTTAAGTCAAGTTGGGGTGGTTTGATCCGATAAAATCTAAAATAAAGCAGGTCTTGACTGTGGGTTCCACTAGATTATATACAAACTAATAATAATAATAATAATAATAATAATAATAATAATAGTCGGATCTTACTTGTCCTGGTAAAGACAAAGGCATGGGTTTAAGTGGACAACAATATCGGTGATCGCAGTTTTTGCGTGGTTCTAAAAATTTTTAAGATAATCTATATGTTTGTTAGACTGTATTTCTCCGATTCTGATCCTGTTGCAATGAGACTTTTTCAGGGACGAAAAAAGGTTAAGTGTGGGGATATTTGATATAACGTTTATTATTCATTAAATCCTGTGTATATTTTATCTATTATTTTATTAGTTTTGGTCGGTTTCTCGTAAGATTTGTATACTACTAACATATTGTTATGTCCTAGGTTTCGGGATTTAATTTCGGTGAAAAGAGGGTGAAAAAGGAGCAAAAACAAGCCGAACTAGAGAACCGACGCGTCAGGAAACGAACCGGACCAAACCAGGAAGTGAACCGGACCAGCAGAACGAACCAGACCCCCCTTAAGCCGGTGCGCCGCGCGACGGGGGAGGGGAAGCCTGCTGCGCAGCGTGGCATGGTGAGGCGATGCCCGACTTCCAGAATTTTTCGTGTGTTGGCCGACTTAACCTATTTTTGGACCCCTGTTGCCTATATAAAGACCCCTAAACTCACCATTAATCAGACCTTAATCTTCCATCCGAATTTGGTGAGTTCCGAGGCGACCGAGACGAGCTTTCAGCAGCTGCGGAGTCGGGGAATCAGTTGGTGTTGCGCAAAGTGGTTGAAGGCGAAGAACACGGGTTCTATCTGCTATTTCTTTCGCTTTCATTTATTTTACACCATGAATTATTACTTGTTTGTTTCGTTTAATTTTAAGATGCTAGGCTAAACGTTATAGACTGCCTAGGCTTATGATGAACTTATCTTGATGTTTTGATTTGATTTGGGATTTATTTACGTTATGGTTTTTATGATTTAGTAAAAGATTTGCTTATAATTAATTGATACGTATAGATGCTTAGGATTGTTTGATGAGTTTTGTTCCATAGTTTTCCTTGATTATTGTTTTTCATATGATAAGATTGCTATTAGGTCAATTACTTTGTGTTCTTGATTATTTTATGATTTGATTTCGCGATAAGATCATAGGAATAATATTGTTAAATAAACCTAAGTGCGCTACTAATCTAAAATCTGTAAAGTGCTAGATTATTGATAAGTCTTTACTATTTAATCTTGCTAGATTTAGTTCTTCATAAGGAGTCCGTCTAGGGTTGATTATTTATTATTGTTTATCAAATCAATTAAGTATAGTAAATTGCCTTTGATTTCCTCACTGTAAGGTAGGATTTCGTATAAAGGAACTAAATTATAAACAATTGGGTGACCGTAAGCGAACTTGATTTTTAATACTGATGTGCGTTAAAACTTGTTAGAAATCCATAGGTTTTCTCTTGAGAAGGGTCAGGGGTACTATTCGGGTTTTCGTTTAAGTGTCTATTTTACTATCCCAGTCCATAACTAAATATTTTCCCGAGTCAAGTCATTACTGAAATTTAAGGAAGTCTAGCCTAGGTAGTTTTCTCATCATCATCGTATTTTCATAACAAACTTTGCTTTCGTTTAAATTACTTGTTTTCTTAATTAGTTTTTAATTATAGTATTAAATTAGTATTTTAATTAAAAATCCCCCAAACAAATATAATTAATAAGTCGTGTTTTGTAGTCGAGTCTAATTAGCTAATAAACGTAATTTAAAGAGTCTCGTGGGTTCGCTATCCGGACTTACTTAGCTTAACTAGAGTCGATCGGTTCACTTGCCGGTTAGTAGTTTAGTTAAGTTTAAGAGTCTATAAAATAACGTGTTCACGAACGGTTCATGAACACTTAACGAACGAGATTTTATGTTCATGTTCGTTCATTAAGTAAATTAATGTGTTCATGAACGGTACATGAACACAAACGAACATAAATAAAATTGGCAGAGCCTAGAGATTGAGACCGATGTATTCACCAATGTGAATAATGAAAGCCTATAAACGAATCGAATGAACATGAACAATGGCATGTTCGTGTACGTTCATTTAACTTTAAAAGAACACGGACACTTAATCGAACAAATATTTTTGTTCATGTTTGTTTATTTAAAAATCGATATTTGTGTTTGTTTGTTTAAAATCTAAACAAACATAACTGAACAAAGATAAACGAACATGTATAAACAAATGTAAATGAACACAAATATAAACAAACTTAAATAAACACAAATTAACAAATATAAAACCTTTAAGTAGATGACCTATCACGATAATATTTAATTGTTTTCTATTAATACATAAACGAACGTAAATAAATAGACATAAACAAACATAAACGAACGTTCATGAACATAAATGAACGAACGGAACATGTGTTCATGTTCATTCATTTAATTAGACGAACAAAAAATTTTTGTTCATGTTCGTTCGTTTATTGAATAAATGAATATAAACGAACTTCCCGCCAAACGGTTCACGAATATTTCACGAACGTTCGGTTCGTTTACAGGCCTAAGTTGAAGCAAGTCATCTTGTTTTTCCAATAATCAATAGTGGCATGTCCTGGTTTCTTGCATGTATCACAGATGGCAGATGTAGACACTGCGAACCAGCCTCGACCCAAATGATGCCTCTTACAAATCTTGCACAACGGGTAGCTGGAATTAAAACCACCCCTCCTCCTATCCACATCTTTTCCCTTGAAACAGTTGTTTCGCTTTCCTTTCTTGTCATTCGTTGAATATTCCTTCTTGTCCTCTTCTTTGTTGTGGATCAGACCATTCATCAAATAACCAACCAGTTCCATGGTGGATTCTGCTGTCTGCGGCAGATGAGACCTCACCGTGTCTCGTATCTCTCTCGGTAAACCCCATATGTAGTGGGTTACCTTGTTCGATTAGGGTGTTACCAACTGGGGCAAAAGTCTACAATACTCTTGGAACTTGGTATTGTAGTCTCTCAGATTAGTCCCAACTACCTTGTGATTGAGAAACTTGGTTTGGATTAAGTCGGTCTCATGCATCGGACAAAACTTTTGCAAAACCGGATCTTTAAACCCTTCCCACGTCAACTGATACATGGTTCTTCTTCATCTTTGCTATTAACAGAGTGTTCCACCACTCTAAGGCTTCCCCTTTAAACACAATGCTGTGTACTGAATCTTTTCCTCCTCAGTACATTTGCTTATTATAACAATTGATTCCATTTCTTCGAGCCATCTTATGGCGGCTATGGCTCCTTTATCGCCATAAAACTCTTTCGGCCCATAGTTCTTAAAGTCTTTAAACAAACAACCTTCAATTCGTAACTTCTTCTTAAAGGTTTGGTGGATCTTTTTACAATTGGTTGATCCCTAATCACTTCCTTCGTTTTGAGGTGTAGGATTAGGACGGGATTTGGATTTGACAGACTTACTGGGTTGTCGGTTTTCACTTTGATGGACAGATTTTTCTTTCAAGTTAGGTAATAATGTATTCATGGCATTAATCATTTCTTGCATTTTGGTTATCAACTACTCATGGTTTCCTTGAGCAGGCTCAGTTTTTGATTTGTTGCTTTTAGAAGCTTCTTTATTTTGGGAAGGATTATTTTGTTTCGACATTCTGAAATTATAAGGAAATTGACTCGTTACTAAGAGTTTTTATTTATAATACAACGAAAATATCTTACATTAACGATCACTTCTACCACCATTGACTTAAAACAAACGATACTATCACCAGTACAACGGACTTATTCTAGGAACAACCGGTACTACTACTATGGAACGGGAAACAGACGGTGCAACAACAGAGCGGGAAACAGACGATATGACTACAACAGAGTGGCACTCTCAATCCTTCATGTACTTCTTGATTATTCTCTTCAACTTACTACATTTGTGCAGTAACTTCTTTTCCATCTTCTTCTTTTTGCTACTCTCTATAGCCACTTTCTTTCGCAACTCATCGGTCTCATGGAGTGCCCGATCAAGATGCTCTTCTTGGGATTGGGGGATGAAACTTGGATATCCGTACTGGGGCGGTGGATCACGGTATCCCATCATGACTATGTCATAATGATTCCTTGGATACGGTGGTGGTGGACTGGATTAAACTGGCATGTTATGAAAAACTTTCACAGCTTCTCCTTGCTGCCTGATTTCCTCTTCTTGTTTTGAGATGGTTGGAACAACACCAGTGTAGGGTGGAAAACCACTTGTAAGTGCTTGGAAATACGGGTCTTGAGGATCATAATGAGGGGACAGGTGAATAACGGTTGCTGACAGCCCATACTCGGTGGACAGTCACATCCTGGGTGGTTTTGCATCTCATGGTTCCTCTCATCAATGCTCATTTCCTTTGAAGCCTCCTCTTCTAGATCTTCTTCCGGGTCTTCTTCTGATTCTTCTTCTCGCTCTTCCTCTGATTCCTCTTCTAGCTCAACTTTTTCTTCGGGATCTTCTTCTGGTTCAACTTCCATATTTCTTTGATTCACCTCAATCCGAATGGTCTCCGGTTGCATCACTCTCATCTTGGGTCTCCTTGAAGGACCTAAAACAGAATGAGGAGAATCTATGGGGTTATAGACTGGGGTTCTTGGATCAGAGTAAATCTGCATCTAGCTTGGGGTACCCTCCTTGGGATTAGACTTAGCTGGCTCATCAACTTCCATTTTATCTTAAGGATGATTCCTCGGGGTTGGCGGGTCACTTGGTATGTTGATAGGCATTTTCTCTGTGCGTGGGAAGTGAATGGGTTGATTCCCATATGGGACCACTGGTGTGATGAGTCTGTCCTGGTCAAAGAAGTTAGCGTAGTAGTCATCACTTTCACTGTCGGGAGGAACGATGGGTTCCGGATGTCCTGCCTGTCTCATCTCTTCATAGAAGGACTCTATCATATTTTTGAATGCTGACATCTATAAGGATTAGAATATAAACGATAGGAAAGAATACCAACCTATCTTATCCTTATATAATAATATATTAAATATTGAAACTTATCTCTGATCAAAGCTTAGATACATTTATATACCTAATTCGCTAAGATCGATGGCTCAGATACCAAAACTTGTCACACCCCGGCCTAGGGCCTGGGCGTGTGACTCATAAGTTGGTACCTGTTTTGTAAATAAATAAGAGTTTAAGGTTTTAAAGCGGAAGACTTTAATAACTTATTATTATAATCATAAGACGGGATTTTAAAACACCCGTTTTGGTTTATACAAAAGTGTTTGGAAAATAAAACCATGATTTACATTATTTTAATAATAAAACATCCATTGAGCCATCAGATTATCTAACGGCTATTGCTTGTCTCCAAACACCTATTCTCCCTTACCTGTAAAACATTTATAAAAATACGTCAGCAACACATGCTGGTGAAAACGCTGACAAAAAACATTTAAGTTTCTTAGTTATCCCCTCGGGTATCTTATGACCCGGCCTATCGTGGCTTAGGAAATAACCAAGTTAAATTTACTATTATAAACCTCCAGTTATACTTGAAACCTCTCAGTGATACCGCAGCACCGAGGACTTAGCAACTACTAATATACACGAGATAATCCCCTCTCGGACATTACTTAGGTCCGGCCCAACGTGGCGGATGCATTAGTAAGTGTGGTGCTGTGTGTCCACCGTCTTCCCACATATGTAAGGATCCAAACAAACGTATACAATAGCCTGAGGGCTAGCATTACTTTTGTTTATAAAGTTTTAGGGATATAATCCCATGCAAACATTCACAGACTTGTTTTATAAAAAGTTGGACGTATTCACCTTTCTTTTCGTTTGGTTTCTTTCACTTGTTTTGTATAGCCTTGTTACCCTGGACCTATAGTACGAGAATAACGTTTTATAAGTACTAGATCAACGATCTAGCTTCAGACCTTTAGTCCGATTGCATAAACTTTACCTTGACATTTTATCTCTTTATAAATATAACGACCTCTAGTCCTTCCTTTTGTTAATCATTTATAATCTTTGTTTCTTCTTCGTGAAGAAACGTGTATTTCAGATTTCTTTCATTATAGAAATATTTGTAAAAATATTTATATATAATAAAGAAGTATTATTTTATCTGTAATCTCGACTTTATGAAATCTATTTCCACTTTATAAAATCAAGGTACGGGCTATAACCTCGACTAGGGTCTAAGCCACTTATAATATAAAATCGAGGTTATGTATGTGTTTTGGAGGGTGTGAGGTTGGATGAGAGATCCCACCATGGCCGCCCTATTTATAAAAAATTTTCTGCATCTTCGCGACACTAGCTTCGCTGAGTCGCCTCGTAGGCTTGCCACGTGTCACCTAGGCCTGCTACGTGTCACCACGTGGTGCACGTGATGCAAAACTTCAAATATGCTCATTTTTAGTCCCTGATCTTTTGGTAACTTGCCATTTCTTGATTTCGTCTCGTCATCCAAAAATATTAAGGCGGCTCTTAAGCGGCTCGGGCGATGCGAGCGTGCGAAGTGCGCCATCAAAGCACCACATTGCACCCATCGCCCTTCACCCGAGCCCGTGCCCGTGCGCGTCGGGTGCTTCGCACCCTTCGCTAATACTAGGGAGAGTGGTTGGCCTCATAAGAACATTATCGTGGAAGGTTCTCTCCTTATAAAGTGCTTTATATTTCTTCCTTCCTCCGATGTGGGATGGAGTCTCCTTACTTCATTCCCTAACATAAGCTTATTTTCTTTCTTTGCCTTATTTTACCCATTATTTATACCATGATTATTTTTAGTCCATCATCTTTATTATTTGATAAAATTGACCCATATTTTTGGTGATGTTACATAAATCCTTCAAACATACTGATTATGGAAAAACACTTTGATTAGATTTCTTTACCTTTTAAAGAAATCGGCTTGAAAACATAGGGGACAAGAAGAGATTGATGGCGGCGACCAGGTGAGAGATTAGATGGTTATTATTTAGGAAGATTTTGGAAGATATTGGAAGATGCAAATTTCAAGAGTGATTAATAAAGGGCAATGAGTGGCTTTTAAACTTCCGAGACGCCTCCATCTGGGCCGAGAACACATACAGACTGAGAACACGTATAGACTGAGAATAGTTATCTTGAGTCGAGAACTCATAAGTGAAACTTTCTGGGCCAACATGATCTGGCCGAGAACAAGTAAATCCGTTGGGCCTAGAGAGAACCCTTTGGGCCTATCTAACCAGCCCGAGAACCAAGACACTCGTTGGGCCAAAGAACTAGCCCACTCATTTTGAGAAATAATTCCGAGTAAAAAAATTGATTTCTTAAAGACATTAGTTTCGACACGAGTAAATATGAGGTAAAAATAAAAGAAAATAAAAAATAAAATAAAATTAGAAAAAAACTAAACTAAAACAAAAATAATTTACCTAACCATCCTTCAGAAAATTAACATATATTGGGATGAAATTTCAGCAATTTAAAACAAGCGACCTATTAAGAAAAGATCCGAACATGAAATCATATTGATTAAGGTACTTTCACAATGATCCATTTTCAGCATTATTTTGACATAGTGAAAAGGTTGATAGCAGGTATTTAGAAACTTAGTATGATTTTCATTGCGCCAATGATATGATTAGATTCACTTAGGCATAAAGCTAATATGGACATCACTCATGGACCCATGATGCCCCTTATCTCTTCTCAAAGCTTATTTGGCTTTCCCCAGATCACCTCGATTTGACTCCAACCCCCTAGTACTTGATCAAAAAATTTTCTATATAAAATATATTTTTCTTTTTGGCTTTAAGGTTGAACGTTGGACTTACATGACGTCCGGACTTACAAGCCTTACATTCAGTGTGTTTAGGACTTACTTGTATGCCCCACCCCTGTAGTTCCCTAGAGCCCCTTTAAGCCCTTTTAATAAAAATTGAATGATATAAGCTCAAAAATTTATTATTATTATTATTATTATTATTATTATTATTATTATTTTATATATATATATATATTAATACTTTTGTCGATCAAGTGTATAACTGGGTAATTACTTTTCTGCCTATCATTCGAAGAGATGTATCTAGAGACATGCACGTATCTTCAAAATCGACTCTCCACAAAAGTTTAGCAGATTTAGTTTATATCACTTCAAACTTTTATTTATCATAGTAAGCTATCAGACACATCAATGATTTATCAAAAGCCCTTTTTAGCTTAATAACCTCACACGTCAGGCACATAAAATCAATTTATCTATCATTCTCAAAGGTTGGATCAATTTTCGTTTGAAAATATTTTACACTTCTAATAAGCTTTAGCTGAATAGTATTATCACTTCCCAGATGGTAACCCTGAAGACAATCTTAAATTCAATCACCCCAGTTACCTTCAGTTTTCAGGTGAATGGCCATCCTATGTGCCTATAGGTAGACGATAGGACCAAACACATAATAATATGTGTCCCTCAAACTTAGGCGGCCGACATAATTTTCAGTGAAAGAATTTAAAAATATAATATTTTTTTTAATATTCAGTCGCACCGGTCACTTTCAGTTAATGGCTATCCCGTGAGTCAAGAGTTGATAACAGGACCAAAAATATGAGATATGTTCGTTGAACTTGAGTAAATGACGTAATTGTAAGAAACAGAATAAAACATTTTTTTTCTTTTATAAGGACACACACACACTTTTTGTATTTTTCTTTTTCTCCCCCTAAATTTGTACAGAAATTTTGATAAGAAAAAAAATTATTTATGTACAAATTTAACCTCAAAAATACTCAGTCTTCAAAACGCAACATCTTAAAAAACCCTACAAGCACATTGAATTTGGTTGTTCCGACCGGTTTCGTAAATAGGTCCTCCACATTATTATCAGTGTAGACCTGTTCAAGTTGAATTAACTTCCTGTCGTAGCAGTCACGAATAAAATGAATTTTGATATCGATGTGCTTGGTTTTAGAATGTTGGACCGGATTTTTAACAATGCAATCGCAGCATCATTATCATAGAAAATAGGAGTGTCAAGAAATTCCAAACCGTTGTCCAGCAATTGATGTTGCATCCATATGACCTGTGAACAGCAAGCAAAAGCAGCAACATATTCAGCCTCAGCAGTGCTTGTGGACGCCGTTTGTTGTTTCTTGCATTGCCACGAAATGTGCCGATCTCCCAAAAATTGACACCCAGCAGACGTCGATTTCCTGTCAATATCATCACCTCTATAATTGCTGTCAGCAAAAGCATACAAATCAAATCAGAATTCTTGGGATACCAAAGACCAAGTTTCGGTTGCGCTTTCAGATATCTAAAAATTTGTTTAACAGCAATTAAATGAGAGAGTTTAGGATTAGCCTGGAAACGAGCACACTGACAGACTGCGAACATGATATCAGGACGACTGGCAGTAAGATACATTAGAGACCCGATCATCGACCGATAGTACGTTTGATCTACGGGTTTCCCATCAGGATCTGAAGAAAGAAGAGGTCTTTCAGCCATAGGAGTCGCCACACTTTTGGAGTCTTGAAACTCAAATTTTGCCAACATATCCTCGATGTATTTCCCTTGATGTAGCAGAATGCTTGTCGAGCTTTGACGAACTTGCAAACCCATAAACATTGTCATCTCCCCCAACGAGCTCATCTCAAACCTTTTCTTCATCACTTCATCAAGCTCAAAACAAAGAGCTGTGCTGGTTGAAACGAAGATGATGTCATCCACATAAATCTGAACCGGGATCAGATCCTTTCCGACAGTCTTTATAAACAGTGTCTGATCAATGGTTCCACGCTTATACCCGTGCTCCAACAGATGAGCAGTCAACGTCGCATACCATGCTCGAGGAGCCTAATGGAGGCCGTAGAGGGCCTTGTCCAACTTATAGGCGTACGACGGATGCTTGGAATCCACAAAACCCAGTGGCTTATCCACATAAATTTCTTCCTTTACCTCACCATATAAAAACGCTGTCTTGACATCCATCTGATAGACTGTGAAACCCATGTACGATGCATATGCCAAGAAAATCCGAATTGCCTCAAGACGAGACACTGGAGCGTACACCTCAGTATAGTCCAAACCCTCAACTTGACGAAACCACGAACCACATGCCTTTCTTTGTTTCTAACGATAACCCCCGAGTCATCCTGCTTATTACGAAAAACCCATCTCGTATCTAGTAACTTCTTTCCCGCGGGTAGTTCAACCAACCTCCAGACCTTGAGTTTCTCAAACTGATTGAGTTCTTCATGCATGGCGTTAACCTAGCTTGGTTCCTGTAGAGCCATGTCAACCGTCTTAGCCTCAATTTGTGAAATAAATTAAGAATACAAGCAGTTGTTGATTGTTCCAGTATGACTTCTGGTTGAGACACCAGCCTCAAGGGGACCAATAATACTGTCAATGGGATGATCTTGTTGAATTCTTTATGGAATGGAATGATTAGGAACAAAACAGTTTGCTGGTAAATTGGTTGGATCTTCAAGGGCTTCAGTGAGAGGATTCCTCCATCCCGATGTTGCAGTACTATGCGAGTACGAGGTACTAGCAACATATTCGTTTGGAATGGCATAAGGGAATAGAGTTCTATCGAATATCTGACGAATAACGCTCTCCCCCTCAACTGGTGACATCTCTGCTGGAGAAGGTTCTTGTGGGGATACAGTGTCGGTGACAGTCTCTTCCAGATCTTCTGATGACGGCTGAGTGGTGTCTGAGGGTTCAAACGGATCCACACTCAACATAGGAAACTCTTGAGTACTAGTAGAAAATCTTCTTCATCATCGACAACATCAGTAGTTCCTCCCCCTAAATATTAGAATCAATCACAAGAACCAGATTGAATGGCTTGAACAGAGTGTCGTAGTCAAACATCCAGTTAAGCCCCACACGAGCATCTGTCTCATTTTCTTCCAACCAGCGCACATCATATGACTCTACAATCTGTGTCGATGCCTTGTTATAGACTCTGTAGGCAGTTCGACCAGCATAACCAACGAAATTACAATCATCTGCCTTGGCTTCGAACTTAGGAATTGACTCAAGATTAAAAAAAAGTACACGGACACCCGAAGGCTCGAAAGTGTGTGACTGTGGGCTTGTGACCATAAACAATTTCGTACGGAGTTTTCATCTGAGATTTGTTGATCAACACCCTATTTTGAACGTAACAGGCGGTGTTGATCGCTTCAGCCCAGAAGAATAATGGTAACTTTGAATTACATAACATCGTTCTTGCAGCTTCGATCAAAGTACTGTTCCTTCTTTCAACAACACCGTTCTGCTGCAGGGTACGACCTGAGCTATACTGGCGAAAAATTCCCTTTTTGGCACAAAAATGATTCAGTGTAGAGTTCTTGAACTCCGTGCCATTGTCACAACAAATTCCCTTGAGCTTCAAGTTCAACTGATTTTCCATAAGCACCACGAACTTCTTGATTAAGTCAGCTGTTTCACCTTTATTTGATAAGAAAAACACCCAAGTGAAACGGGAGTAGTCGTCGGTGATGACCAAACAGTGATTACTACGAGATAAACTTAAGACATGAACTGGACCGAACAAGTCCATGTGAAGCAACTGAAAGACATTAGTAATGGTATTTATCAGCTTTGGCTTGTGTGATTTCCGATGATGCTTGCCTAACACACAAGCTACGCACTTCTCGATAGTCACGAAATCTTTCACTGGCAAGTCGCGTACAATATTGTTCTTTGTAAGACAGTTCATGGTTTTGACATTTGCATGGCCAAGACGACGATGCCTCAGCATGGCATTATGTTCCGATACTTTAGATAACAAGCATGTAATTTCGTCGGGAACGTTCTTGTTCATGTCAATCAGGTAGGCATTATCTTTCCTCTGAGACCTGACTAGGACCCACTCCTCTGGTATGAGGTTTCAGAATCAGGCATTCTTTGTTGTTAAAGTGAGCAGAAAAACCCTTATCATAGATCTATGACACGCAAAACAGACTGTGCTTTAATTCTGGAACATAGTTAACGTTTTCAAACTTTAGTACCCCATTACTCACGTTACCCTTTTGGGTGATCTTCCCTTTCTCTCCTCTCGCAAAGGAAACATATCCACCGTTAAAGATTTGAATATCACTTAGCTGAGATATGTCCCCCGTCATGTGTATGGAACAGCCACTATCAACAAACCATGGTCTGATAATATTCCTCCACAGCTGTTCCTGCACAATTTGGGAGGTTAGTTAGATTTGGGTACCCAGTCCATTGTAGTTCTGGGTAAGCCTGACTTGGTAAACTGTGTTACGGGTTGCCATGACATATCCTCATCATTATCAAAAATCGAATCTGAAGACGTTGAGGACTTTGTTACCGGAGACTTGGGTAAACATTTGTATTTTGGTTTGAAAACTTTGTAATTCACACAAGTGGTTGACTTAGTCTCTGGTTTGCGGATAGAGAACTCAGTCGGCTTTGCCCTTTTAGACGTTTTCGGTTCAGAGACCCACTTCGGTCTTGGGACCGAGACCGTGTTTACTTTCCGCTTTTGTGTCATAATGGGCTTAGACTTGGTCTGATGAGAACTTGACCTGTCCGCCTTGTTTTTATTCTAGTCACCGTCAGAGGGCTTTGCCTTGCAATACCTCATGTTATTTGAGTTAAAGCTTGTGGAGTTATTCCGAGGCATAGTCCTTTGATAGCGTCTGTAGTATGGAACATACGGAAGTCTAGAGAAATTTCTTGCAATGTGACTGGGAATGCCACAGTTGAAACAGGTTTGCCTTTTAACGAAAAAATCATTGTGGCCTATTCCCGGTCTTGCTTTGTTGTGTGAGCTTGCTTTTCTGTCTTTGGACTTACCATAAGAAACTTCACATTTAGCATTACAAGAACTTTTTTCTTTCACAAACTTAGGTGACAAATATTTATTTTGGTTTTTAAGTTCATCAGCTTTATTAAAGGACAGATCACTAGTTTTAGAAGTTCTAGAAAAAGTAACCAAATGGTTGTCTTTGCTCTTAAAACAGAGCGCGCGCACACATCAGTAGCATTGTTGTTTAAAACAGACAAAGCAGGTAAATTTAAAGAGACAGAGGAGTTAATAGGTGATTCATCATCTTCCTCAGTCCAGTCCTCAAGTATTACTTCATTTGCACACGAGCTAGACATGTTAGAATCGTTCACCCCTGAGGTTGATTCAGTTGCCGAGTCTGTATCAACCATACCCTTGCCAGTTGTAGTTGACTTACCATACTACATACATTTTTCCTTTTCTTCCTCTTCCTTGGTAATAGGAAGACTAGTATAATTATTGTTGTATGGAGGGGGAACCATGTTATATCCAATACCCACACCCTTATTTTCTTTCCATTTCAATTGATTTTCTATCATTGACTCTACGACAGCACTAGAGACATCAAATTTTTTAAAATTGAATTCAGCATTTTCAAACTTATTTGTTAGTCTTACTATCTCCAATTTCGATGCTTCTAACTCGGCAGTTAGTTCAGCGATTTTCTTTTTAGCATCTATATAGTGACAACATTTTATGCTAAAATCATATTGCAGTTTGGAAAAATCTTGTTTTTGTGCCTATATTTTATCTTTTAAGGCATGTTCAAGTTTTTTAAGTGTTGAGTTTTCATATTTTACACCCTCCATTTCTCTCATTAAGTTACTGTTATGTATTTTATACAATCCTACTTTATCAATGCACGATTGAGAACAGAGTACAGGACTTACCTCAGTTTGTTTGGTGGAGGTGAACGCCATGAAAATATGCTGAAGATCCCTGACCTGCTCCTTAGCTTCATTCTTCTCTTCATCAACATCCACCTCAGCAAAATTTGCAATTTCATTGCTCAAATTCAGTGCTGCCATTTGATCCTCCCAAGAGAAATTCTAAACCACCAAACCTCTCTCTCCCGTGATTGAACTAGCCACATTTTCGTCACTTCCTCCTTCGACCGGAACCATTGCTCTCTCTCTTTCCTTCCTTGGACAGATTGGTACATTCACGAGCAAAATGGCCTGGCTCATGACAGTTATAGCACCTTAGAGAACTTTTGTTGAATCCCACTTTCTGATTAGCAGGCACATTCCAGTTGTTCCTACCTATCCTCTTGGTGAACTTCTTGGCTCTAAAAACAGCCATGACAATTTGCCAAGAATTATCCATCTCCTCCACATCATCAGGATGTATCCGGTCCAGCTCAGCAGCCACAACGGGTTGTACCAGGTCTCCAGCAAGAAAAGCATTGTAGCAGTTCATAAAGCCTGCCATTAAAGCTATGTTCTCTTGAGTTTCTTTAGAAATAGTAGGAGCTTGAACAGGAGACTGGCTGGAAGTGGCCACCGAAGCTTGCGATATCGGCGCAGGAGTTGGTTGTGGAAAGAAGACAGTAGCTGCTGGTGTAGGTTGCGGAATGGGTTGACTTTGAGATGACCTGAACATGGAGAAGGTCCGCTGAGTCTGCTGCGGTTGAACTGACTGACTTTTGAACAGTGAGAAATTGTCTTGTGAGACTAAGGCATTGCGGTAATGCCATAACCAGCAATATTGTAGGTGCTTGCATGATTGATAGCACGCTGCTTGTCGTCCATGTCACAAGCCTTGATAATTACCATCAGCTCATAGAGAGTCAGTCTGGCCAGATCTTTGGTCTTCTTAATAACAGCCACATTTAAATCCCAGTTCTGTGGCAAAGAATAGACTAGCTTGTTGTTGATCTCCGCAGATGTGAGGTTTATATTTGTAGACCTGATCTCCGTGATCAACAAGATGAACCGATGAAGCTGCTTTTCAAGAGACTCACCCAGAACATAGTTGAACATGTTGAATTGTTGTCATAGGAGATCTTGCCTACTTCTCCTCATGTCCTCATTACCTTCAAACACTTCAATGAGAGCCTCCCAGAGTGCTTTGGCAGAGTTCAACTCTCTAAACCCCAAGGCAATTTCGGGTGAAAGTGCCATGGTCAAGGTAGCCAGAGCCTTTTCATCTTGCTCAACAATGTCAAAGTCAGCATCTGTATACGATTCAACTGGCTTAGTCTCCACTTCTTGGGAACCTTCTCTTTGATAGGTAATAACCTGAGGACCTCTAACTATGCTTCTCCACAGTTTCGCATCCCTTGCTTTCACGTACTTATCAAATTTGAATTTCCACTCAGCAAACCTTTCTGATTTCAGTAGATGTGGTACTCGATTGGTGGTCCCCATGATAGAGTCAAGTTTTTGATGAAGAGTGGCATTGGAAGACATACTAACATCTGATTGATCTGCTTAACCGAGAACTTGATAAAATGACCGAAAATAGCAAAAATCTTCCGAGAACTCAGAGAGTTGACCGAGAACTGTCAACAAAATCCGATGACACCCACCGGGTTGCCCGAGAACGACGAATTCACCCCGAGAACTTGTAAATCCTCCCGAAAACCTTGAATGTTGACTGTGAACCTTGAGATCTTCCCGAGAACTTAGAATAGTTCAAGATATGGTAAATTTTGAATGTTTAACTAAATCCCGAGAAATATGGGATTTAAATCAAACACAAGATTTACCAAAATCTCTTCCAAACTGAACTTTTCACCGACCGAAGAACACGAAGAACAGTTCTTCAAGATCCAAAAACCTTCAACAAAAAACTCCTTTGTAAATCAACGATAGAATCCTTGATATCACCAATAACCGAGCCTAGAATATGTCTATAGGCTCTGATACCAATTGTAAGTCCCGTGACGGAGCTTTCAATGTGACATCAATATACTTGATGATTAGGCGGAAACTAATCCCAAGCAGATTCTATGCAACACACAATAACACACGTAAAACAAACAGAGAAGCTTCAAAACACACGTATATTATACGTCGGGTGCTTAACCCTTAATAACTTACACGGGTTGAATAAAAATGAACGAACAACCCTACAATCGATAACATACATCAATATATATATATATATATATCCTACAAACTAGGCCCAAACAGAACTAAAGCCCACCGAGATCAAGTGATCTCTTTTACATATAAAAGCCCAACAAACTAAGCCCAATACTACAAGCATAAATACTACGACCTAACACATTCTCCCGATCCGAATCGCTCCCATCGTTCCTCTATTTGTTATCTCCCAGAGCTACATATCCCTCGTTCTTCAGGTGACCAAATAATCCTCAAAACTTTGGAATTTTTTCCTCGATACGATGCAAATTTAGCACACGAATTACCTGTCATGTGATCCAGAAATAAAAATGATCTTCGATAAACATCTGGATGAATCTTGGATACTGAAACCACTTGTCTTTCCCAAATTTGTTCTTCATATTGTCCAGTATCATCCTCAAGAAGTTCTACTTTAAGTTCAAGCACAAATCCGCCAGTGTACTCATCCGATAATCTAAAATCTCGTCATAACCTACTTTATGATGACCCAAAAATTGAATAACGACGTGCACCAAGAACTTGTAAGGTCTAGAGAATCCAGTCTTCCTGTATGATATAGTGTTCGAAGCTTCTTGATACCCCATCTTCATCATATGACCCTTAACATCTTCTTGTCCAATTCAACCAAATATGATTCTGAGTCCCCGAACAACAATACTCTGCGTATCATCTCTTTAGTTACAACAATATCCTTCCCTGCACCTTCGGTTTAATCTTATCTCCAGCATCCTGAGTATTCTTCCAAAATTCTTCGATAATCTGCTCATAGGGATCACACTATACCGTGATGGCTTTGAAGATCCTAGATCTTTTTTAGGAATGGCGTTATCACCTTTAATCTGCTCACCTTCTTGTCATCTACAATGAGATAAACGATAATATTATTCTTAGGATCTGTATTTTTAGAACCTTTCACCATTTGAAAACACAACATAAAAAAAATCCAGTGTTAGAAAAAAATTGATCTAGTATGTCACACCTTGTTAAGCGATTTGCGAAAGCGTAAAACAAAAATGTAACAGATACAACTAGCATCAAATACATTGTTCATAAATAAACATTACTAACTAATTTGCAATATATTACGTCGTCCTAACATCTTTTACAAACTAGGTGATATAATCAAAACTAGCTTTTCAACTACTTTACTTCTAACTCAAATGCTCACAGCATCGTTCACTGTTGGTGATGTTGGTGCATTATGCCAGTAGTTCATTTGTCTCGAGTCTATCGTGTCTGTAATCGTTACGTTGCTTGTTATGTCTTGATGAACTAGTTAGTTTGGTTATTTGGTTTTGGCGAACTTATGTTCTGGCGAAGTTAGGGACAACTTCGCCTAAGGTGTTAGGCAAAGTTGTCGTATTATATAAACCTAACTTACGCCGTTTGAATTGATGGGTTTTTGGGCAGATCTGTTTTGTAAGCTACAGCAAGTCTTTTGGTGTTTTGGTGTTAACATCTAATAACAAGTAACCTTTATCCTACGTGTTACGTGTTTCTTTACGTGTCTCTCGACCAAATACTCATATCGTATACGTAGGGGATTCCGCACCCTCGTCTTACGAGATACTCCTGTGTTGATGCGGCTGGGAACCTACATTTGGTATTAGAGCATTTGCTCGTGATTGTGTGGTTTGGTATTATCACATGAGTGTTAAAATTATTCTGCTAGACTTTTCGCAGAATCATTTCACGTAAAACACCGTTCGTTCAGTCCATTCCTACACCATATTATCCTCGTCGCACTCCATACTACCTTTTAATCATTCGAAACCAGAAAAACAGTGCTCAAAATCAGATCCCACATCCAGTGAAGTTGTCGTCACCTGTCATTAGGGTTTCGACGAAGTTGTAATCTGGCGAAGTTATTTGGTGAAGTTAATAGAAAGTGAAGTTAATTTATACTTTCTAACTTCGCCCAAAGCGAAGTTAACACAAGGCGAAGTTATCCTATCTTCGCCATCACATAATACAGTTTGAATTAGTTTCAGCTCTCATCTCGGTTTAATATGACGTCAATAAACATCACAGAACTGGTAAAGATGGAGGTTCAAGCTGGGTCAGCGACTAAAGCTCCGAAGTTACTTAAAGGCACTAATTTTGTTGCGTGGAAAGACAGATTTGAGCAGTATGTGAAATATCAAGATGCAAAGATGTGGGTATGTATTCAGGATGGCTATATCCCTCCAACAACTGAGTTTGAAGGACGTGAGCAACTAAAAAAATATAATAAGATGGAGGACGATGAGAAGAAAATGTACGAGGCAGAAAGTAAGGCACTAGCTGCAATCACCTTGGCACTACCTCAGGAAATTCTTCATACTTTCAGAAAGTACAAGTCTGCTAGAGAATTGTGGGAAGCATTGGAGAACCGCTATGAAGGTAATGTCAGAATTCAAAACTCCAAGACCAAGTTACTAAAAACTCAGTTCTCAGTATTCAAGTACTTTAAGAATGAATCACTTGATGACATCATCACAAGATACTATCACTTGATGACCAAATTGAACAACTACTCCATAAAGTATTCTAAGAGTGAGATTGTGGAAAAACTTCTTGATGCTCTTCCACCAAAATGGGAGATGTACACAGTTCTGATGAGAGAGGATAAAGAATTTGATAGCTTTGATTTAGAGAAGGTGGTTAACAAGTTACGTAATTATGAGCTTAATATGTTACGAAAAGAGATGCCTACTGATCAGGTTCAGGATCCGGGAATGTATGGTGCAAAAGGCTCTCCAAACTCAACTTCTAACCTCCTATTACTCAGGCGGGGAACCAAATTCTACTCAAGATGGTCATGTGGTGATGAATATAGATGGAGATATATGCTTTATAGCTAGTGGAAGTAGTTCTTCAAAACCTCAATCCTCAGTCAGTAATTCTTCTACTAGTCCTTCAAGTGTAAACTACTCAAAGATGCCTATGAGTGTAAATTCTGCTGAACAACAATTTGCTCTTTATGCCTCTTTCAGTGCGTCTTATGAGAATTACATCAAGGGAAAGATAGTTGACCCTGCAACCTTGGATGAGGACTATGATCAGATAGATGCTGATGACATGGAAGAAATGGATCTGCAGTGGAAAATGGCGATGATAGTAAGAAGGGTAAAACGGTTTATGAAGAAGACTGGACGAAAGTTCGTGGGAGAGAGACCGGGATTTGACAAGTCAAAGGTTCATTGCTACAACTGTCAACAAAATGGACACTTTGCAAGAGAGTGTACAAATGAAAGAGTTGAACGGAGTCAGAACAGGCCTACTCAACAGAATGGGAATGGAAATGAAATAAAAGCCATGGTGTCTCAACAGAATGGTGGGTATAATTGGAACATCAAAGTTGAGGAGGTGATTGAACAAGCAAATCTAGTGAATATCGTGACTGAAATATGTGACAAGGAACCAGTGGAGGATCAAGCATACATGGCAGAAGTGAATGATTAGCTCTCAGAGGTATGTTCTGAACCTCATTGTGAACAATGTGAAAAACTGTCTGATCAATTAAATGCTTTAACTGATCAGTATGTAAGTTTGGAAAAAGAATTAAAAACTGTAAAAGAAGAATATTATTACTCTAAACAAAAGGAAAACAGTTACTCGGTCAAAATTAAAGCTGGTGAAAAAGACATAAGATGCCTTAAGGCAACATTAGCTGAGAAAATCCAAGTAATTGATCTAAGTTATGAAGTTGTGGAAGAAAAAACCAAACTTATTGCTGAAAAGGACAAACAGATAGCAGATTATCAAGTGAAAGTGGTGGAACTAAACAGAAAACTTGAACAGTTTAGGAATTCTTCAATGATGCTTAATCATGTCCTAAGTGTTCAACGTTCTCCTAACGATAAAGGAGGAATTGGATGCAATGAATTTCCACCACCTTTTAACAATAACTATACTTATAATCCTTGTAATCAGCCATCTGCTTTTGTTAAACCTGATCAGACAGTAACAGGAAATGTCAGCTCCATCGATTTACCCGTTAGAGTTCAATCAAGCAACACCAACGTTAAATTGAACAATAATGAGAACCTCGATAAAGATATTAACGAATCGGTTCAGACAAATTCGTCAGTCGTGAATCAAGATTCCAAGAATAAGGAGTCTGTGAACATTCGCAAAGTGGATAATAAAGTTGTGTTACTCAGACGGGGGGAGAGTGATACTTTTAGTGAAAAGAAATCTTCTTTAAACTCATTCGTCCCCCCCTTATGTGAAACAAACTGTCAGTGAAGCAACTTCATCTTCTGCTGCAACTTCTGAAAAGAATGTTCGGATAGACACAGATTGTCCAAACAAAATTAATAGTCCGAACAAAAGTTGTTTTAGATGTAACAAGATAGGACACTTTTTCAGTAACTGTCCGCTGAAAAGGAAGAAATCTAAAAATATGAGGCCAACCAAAGCTGAAAATGAAACGAACTTTAGAACTGGCACTGGTAAGAATTCTAACGCATCCAACTTTAATCGTTGGACAAATTTAAGATTTCAAAGAAACCAACCTCGTTTTTTCCCAGTTAATCACAGAACGGGTAACTTCGAATCCATTAATGCTAGAAACTCAAGGATGTTTGGATGGCCTCATAATCAGTTTTCTAGAAATCTTCCATTCAGATCAAATGAAAACTTCCCTCAAAGAAACTTTAGGCAACCAAGGAGTTGGATGCCGTTTTAACAGGTTTGACCAACCCAAGACCAGAAGGTCTTAGGTCCCCCGCTTTTAATTCTTTTCTTTAACTGTGCAGGAACAGTCGAACAGGGCTGTGAACAACATGTGGGTTGTCGACAGTGGCTGTTCCCGGCACATGACGGGTAACAAGAAATTATTACGTGATTTGAAAGCAGTACAAGGAGGAAGAGTTAGTTTTGCAGAAGAAAATGGAGGAAAAATTTCTGGAATCGGTACTGTTACTAATGGGAGAATCAAGTTGGAGAAGGTTAATTTTGTGGAAGAGTTAAAACACAATCTTCTGAGCGTCTCTCAGATCTGTGACAAATACTACACTGTGCACTTTACAAAGGATGAAGCACTCGTGCTTTATCCTGGTTTCAAGATTCCTGAAACCTGGGTTGTGATGAAAGCTCCAAGAGAGAAGAATACATACGTGATGGACATGAGGTCCACCAAGATGGAGACGGAAGAATCATGTCTCTTGTCAAAAGCAACAGAATCTGAGTCGGAATTGTAGCACCGAAGGATGGGTCATATCCATCTACGTAAGATGAACTACATAGTCAAGAATGGGCTGGTACTTGGGGTTCCATTAAAGAATTTCAACTTTGAAGATCAATGTCTGTCATGCAAGAAAGGAAAGCAGCACAAGAAATCACATCACTCCAAACTGATTAACTCAATTGTCACACCTTTGGATTTGCTTCACATGGATCTGTTTGGTCCTATCAATGTTAAAAGTCTTGGTGGAACATCCTATTGCTTGGTTGTGACTGATGATTACTCACGTTACTCATGGGTTTATTTTCTGAAAGCTAAAGATGAAACAGTGCAATTGGTAATTAACTTGATTACCAAAGTGGAAAATATTGTTGGGGGAAAGGTCAAGTTCATCAGAAGCGATAATGGCACAGAGTTCAAGAACTATCAAAGAGAGATGTTTTGTCTGCAGAAAGGGATAGAGCATCAGTTTAGTGCACCATATACTCCGCAACAGAATGGAGTAGCTGAAAGGAAGAATAGAACTCTAATCGAGGGAGCTAGGACTATGCTGGCAGATGCTAAACTTCCCGTGGTGTTCTGGGCTAAGGCTGTTGCCACGGCCTGCTATATCCTTAATCGTGTTTAAACTGTTAAAAGTTTAAATAAAACTTGTTATGAATTAATGCATGGTCGAAAGACAAATCTAAAAAGTCTTGAACCTTTTGGGTCCCTATGTTCGATCTTAAAGACTAACTCAAAATTTGGTGAGAAAGTTGACGAAGGTATTCTTGTTGGCTACGTAGTTGGGTCACCCAACAGAAGAGTCTTTAATCTATCGAACAATAAGGTTGAGGTGGTCTGTAACACTGACATTACAAGTTACAAATCACCAAAGCCTAGCATGGGACCAGCAGAGGCTTTCGAATATGATAAATTATTTAAATCCTTTAATTTACCTTTTTTTGATTTTGCAGACACAGAAGAAAGGATGGCAACTCAGATGCTACTCGATGAAGAAGAAGCAATTCTGCATCATCCACAGTTTAATGAAAACCAAACTCCCGTGTCAAGTAATGTTGAAACTCCTGCTGTCTCAAGTGGTGATGACTTTATCAATCCGTTTCACCCTCAACACAATTCAGATGAAATCTCTCCAAATCGTGGAGAAGACTTAGAGGTTGGTCCTGTTCAAACCACCAGAATCCACAAGAATCATCCCTTGGAGAATGTGATCGGTAATCCTTCTGATGGAGTGCGAACCAGAAGGAGCTTGGAAGAAAACACATGTGTGTATGCAAGCATTAAAGACACTGGTATTATGAATGAATGCTTGTATGCTTGCTTTATTAGTCAGATTGAGCCAAAGAACTATCAGATGGCTTTAAAGGATAGCTCGTGGGTCAAAGCCATGCAGGAAGAATTGGCTCAGTTTAACTAAATGGAAGTATGGCGTTTGGTTGAAAAGCCACGAGATGTGAATGCAATCGGTACGAAGTGGGTATTCAAATGCAAGAGAGATAAGAAAGGGGTAATCGTCCGTAAAAAGGCAAGATTAGTAGTCAAAGGATTTAATCAAGAAGAAGGGATCGACTACAATGAGGTGTTTGCTCCTGTGGCAAGACTAGAAGCAATTCGACTTTTCTTGGCCTTTGTTGCACACAAAGATATGAAAGTGTTTCAGCTGGATGTTAAATGTGCTTTCCTAAACGGCAAGGTCGATGAAGTGGTATATGTCGAGCAACCTCCGGGCTTTCCTGATCCAGACTTTCCAGATCATGTGTACAAGCTCAGTAAAGCATTATATGGCCTTCATCAGGCTCCACGAGCTTGGTACGCAACTTTATCTTATTATTTGCTGGAAAATGGGTTTGTGAGTGGAAAGATCGACAGTACATTGTTTGTAAAGTGGAATGGGAGAGATTTTCTTCTCGTTCAGGTCTATGTGGACGATATCATCTTCGGAGCCTCAAAGATTTCTATGTGTCAGGAGTTTGAAGCGGTCAAGAAGAAAAGGTTTGAGATGAGCGCCATGGGTGAATTAACTTTCTTTTTGGGCTTACAGGTAGATCAGAAGAAGGATGGCATGTTCATTCATCAAACTAAATATGTTCACGATGTGCTTAAGTGTTTTAAGATGGAAGAAAGCACCCCGTTTGACACTCCGATTTGTGTCAACCACAAACTAGTGCTGACTCCGACGGTGATGAAGATGTGGATCCCACTCAGTATCGAGCTATTATAGGTTCTTTGATGTATTTAACTGCTTCCAGACCTGACATTATGTTTGCAGTTTGTCTTTGTGCTCGTTTTCAGGCAAACCCAAAGGAGTCGCACATGAAGGGAGTGAATAGAATTTTGCAGTATCTTAAAGGAAAGCCTAAATTGGGTCTCTGGTTTCCAAAAGGAGGAGAACCGGATCTGGTTGCATACACAGACTCGGACTATAGAGGATGCAACCAGAACAGGAAGTCAACAACTGGTGGCTGTCAATTTCTAGGAGGAAGATTGGTGTCGTGGCAATGCAAGAAGCAGACATCAGTGGCCATATCCACCTGTGAAGCAGAATACATGGCAGCATCAAACTGCTGCTCCCAGGTTTTATGGATACAACAACAAATGCGAGATTATGGTCTGAATTTCACTCAAACTCCTATCTGCATTGATAACACTGCTGCTATCTCAATAAATAACAATCCCGTAAAACATAGTAAAACAAAACATATTGACATTCGTCATCATTTCATACGGGATTGCGCTGAGAAGAAATTAATCTTGCTTGAAAAGGTTGATTCACTGGATAATTTTGCCGATCTTTTTACAAAAGCCTTTGACCTGTCCCGTTTTGAAAACCTTATTAAGCTTAATGGGATGATCAATCCCGTGTAACCATGTTTTTCTTTAAAAAAAAAAAAAAAAAAAAAAAAAAAAAAAAAACATCACTATCGCTGAGAATTATGTCGGTCGCTCAAGTTTGAAGGACATGTTCTTGAATTTGTTTGGTCCTTGTATCTACGTGTAGATTCAAAGGATAGCCATTAACCTAATAACTGAAAGCCACTAGGGCGGTTGTGATGAGTTTTTTATTCCTTCACTGAAAATTATGTCGGTTACACTCAGTTGGAGGGACACATATTTGTATGTGTTTGGTCCTGCTAATCCACTGGATTTTTAGGATAGCCATTTACCCAAAGACTTAGAAGTGATCGGGACGTCTGAATATAAAATTATTTTTTAGGGAAATGATATACTTTTTCAGTCTATAGCTTCTCATGAAGCTTCGAAATTGATGTTAAATTGAAAATTGATCCAACCTTTGGAAAATGATAGATGAACTGATTTTGTGCGCCTAACGGGTGAAGTTATTAGGCTTAAAAGACTTTTGAACAGTCATTGTTTGGTACGGTAACTTTCCATGGTGCGTAAAAGTTAATGTGATACAAATTAAATCTGCTCGATTTACTGTGGAGAGTCATGTTGAAATGTGCATGTCTCCACATTTATCTCTCCAAATGATAGGCAGAATAGTGATTACCCAGTCATACACGAGCCTGTGAGTGTCTTGATCCCCGCGTATATTGTGTTATCCATCGGCAGTGATCCAGATTAGGGACTTGCAGGTGTTTGTTATAGTTCCTAAATAAAAAAATTAAAAAAAATGAAAAAAAAGGGGGGGATGATTATGTCTTATTGCCTTTGAAATTCACAAAGTCTAAAACAACATGGATGAGGCACCAACTGAGTCTTGTGCAAGATGTAAGGATTGTGAAGCCAACTCAAACGTACATTGTTTAATCAGACACTACAGGTCGAAGTCAACTCAGGGTGATCTGGGGAAAGCCAAATACGCCTTGAGAATAGATAGGAGGCATCACAGTTCCTTAAGTGATGTCCATCTAAATTTTGAGCCTAATTGAACCTAATCCGTATCACAGAAGCAATGAAAATCATGTTAAAGTTTATACCTGCTTTCAACATGTTTCTCTATGTCATAATAATGCTGAACATGGATCCTTGTGACAGCCTCTTAATCAGTATGATTCCATGTTCGGATCTTTTCTTAAACATGCTGGGTTCTATATAGACTGAAATTTGATCCCGTCAATTTTATTTTACTTATGTTTATTTTATATTATTTTATATGTTTGTCTTATGTGAATAACATAGAATTTTGGGTTACTCGTTTTTGGTCTTTTTCTTCTTTCACATTGTTGTAAAACTAACTTCGCTTAGGCGAAGAAGTCAAACCGGCGAAGTTGTTTTAACTTCGCCCCTGGGTTTTTCAGAAAGTATAAAAGGCAGACAGGGTCCATTTAGGTCAAACACACACTCTAAACCCTCGGCGAACTTATCCCTCTGAATCAACCCTCACGTAATCTGCTTTTTGTCTGATAATAAGGTGTAGTGACATCCATCGATTCATAATTTACTAGTTTCGTTTGTTAGTCAGTTCCATAATGTAGGATTTTTATCGTTTCTCTTGAATAACCCTAAAAGTCGATAATACTCTTTGGTTTTTGAATGTATTGGTGATGTCTAGAACTCCAAGACCTTAATCGGACATCCTTGTGCCTGTTTTCCGTCTCTGATTGTCCATAATTGCAACTGAAAAGGATCTTGTTTAAGGCACCCTATATGCGGCGAAGTTCATATACGGCGAAGTTACTATAACTTCGCTGCTTGACATCTGTTGGTCACAACTTCACCAAACACAAACTTCGCTACCTACATGCTAAGCGAAGTTACAAACTGAGTAAACATTTATCTAACTTAACTCGTTTGCTTTGCAGGTATGGCAGCTGTAGCAGGTGCGGGTGGTACAGGTGGTGATGGAGGAGATGGGGATAAGAGAAAATTCTTTCCGGGTCACAACATGTATGTGACATTGGACCCAGATGCTCATGGGTAGATGATTACTCGGAGATTATCACGTTTCTCATCCGATCAAGGATTTGCTATCACTACAACTCTTCCGATCTCTTTACCAAATATAGAAGACTTTTGGAGCACAGTGGAATATGATTGTCGACTAGAACCTCCAGTGATGCGTGCTACCGTTAATGGTCAGGTGGTACAGTTCTCTGCAAATCAGATACAGGAGGCTCTACAGTTTGGAGCTGAAACTACTCAGGTCCCCACTGAGTATTCAGCCACTTTTAGGAATGGGGCATTTCTTCGTATGGGATACTCTGGTCCATTGGAAGACTCACAACGCAAAAAGGGATTTCTATTGGATCAATGGCGTTTCTTGATGCATGTGTTGATTGTTTGCATGTCCGGCCGCAAAGCAGGAACCTATGGTATAGGTGCGACAATGCAATCTGCCATGATCGCGCTGACATATAATAAACCATTTAGCTTCAGTCAAATGGTGTTCTACGAAATTGATCGTCAGCGGCGGGCAGCGGATCGGGAGCGTTTCTTAATGTATCCGAGATTTTTACAGATGATTCTTAATCATGTTGTTCCTAATCTGCCACAACGTCGTCCTATCTCTTTTGTGGAATGTGTAAACAAGAGAATTTTTGCTCAATGTCGATCATCGAGCGCACGGAGTAATCCTGATCATCGTCCGAGACACACAGCTTTGTTTGGGTATCTTGTGAATCCTGACTATGTTGCTCCACCAGAGGATGGATTTGCTGATCCTGCTCCGGCACAAGCTAATATCCCTCAACCACCTCCCGTGGTTCATGTTGCTCCAGTTCCTGTTGATCCTGTTCAAGATGCTCCCTTACTGGATGATCCAGTTATAGATCCTGTTATGTCTACTGTAGAGGGGATAGATCTTGATGTTACTTTGGGAGTGCAAGGGATTTTTGGTACATCCTCTGAAGTTCAGGTTTCTACAATTGCAGTGTCTGGGGTACCATCTTCCTCGATCGTTGGTTCAGTTGGTAAATCTCAACTCTCTAGTGAGGATTCAGAGGAAACTTTATCTGATTCTTCCAATGATGAGGCTGTTGAAGCTTAGAGAGTTCTGGTTACACAAGAGAGGATCCAAGGAAAACGGAGGAAAGATATGGATGATAGTGAATCGGATTATGAAGAGGAGTTGTATGCCTTGGTCCGTAGATCGAAGAGGGCTAGAGCTGGTGAAAGCTCGAGTATTATTCATTTTACCCCTCCACAGTTGTCTGGTATGTCTATACTGCCTCCCTCTTCATCCGATCCATTACCAGTGACATCTAGTGTTCCAACGGTGGCTTTATCAGCACCATCTTGCGTACCATCTACGATTGAGATATCTATGCCAAAGATTGCGTCTCTACCACAACGTACTATTACTTCGTCTGAGGTTGTGTCTATGTTTGTTGAATCAACGGTGATGGCAACTACTAGGTCCTCTGTTTCAATTCCCCCTCCGGTCACTGGTCCACCATCATCAGAAATTCTAGTGACTTTGGGTATCCCTCAGCCACATGCTCAAGACATTTCTCACATGTCATTTGCCTTTGATGCTTCGTTGTTAGATTCAGAGTGGATAGCGGCTCTAGAACGTGTAGTGGTTGACTAGTCAAGAATTAATCTCATTCAGACACAAGCTATTCAACGGCTAGTGGCTGAGAACCAAATTCAGTTATCTCTTCTTATTGAACATGGTATACTTTTTGATACTCTTAAACAGTTCTTAGCATCTCAGGGGGAGACCAGTTGCAAAGGGAATGAGTTGAGAACCAAGAGGAGAGAGGACAGAGATGATGATCCCAATGCATCGAAAGATGCAGGTGGTGAGCTGCCAAGAACTGAACAAACTCTTGGAGCTTCCACATCTCAGGGGGAATCTACTGATCCATTTGGCAGTGCAAGTGGTGAGACGGTTGTGGTGGATGATGAGGATGATATGGATGAAGATGTGTTGCCTCTTAGTGAGATTGAAAAGCTTGGTGAATAGATTGAAATTAACAGTGGCTTAGAGGAAGGTGAGATACCTGATGATAGTGTTGAACATAATATTCCGAGTGCTGGTCAAGAACGTGTGGGTCAAGTTGATAATGTGTTGGGTGATTCTGAGTGGGAGGAACAGCCAAGGTGGAAAGAAGAATGTGCTCATTGGTTTATCAAGACAAAGAAGTCAGTGGTACCTACGATGTTCAAGAAGAGTTATAATATCAAGGGGTATGCTGAATCGAAAAAAGGTATTATCTGTTGGTTGTATGATGATCAGCTAAAAGTGGTTGTGGTGAAAAGATATGATGGGATTCAGTATTTTGCTAAGAAGTTGAGATCGTTCAATACGTTACCTGAGAGTGAAGTGAAGGATTTGGCTCGTTTAAGGTTGATTAATAGGAGTGGGGACAATTTTGCTAGTTGGGTTGGTAAAATAGTGTGGAGTGAAGTTGTTAAGGAGAAAAAGTTTGAGTTGTTGAAGCCTCAAAAGGGAAAGTTGATTGAAGATACATAACGGGGAATGCGGGCTGATGGCAAGCCCTGGATGGTGATGAAGTACAAACCGATTCGATGTATGAAAGAGGTTCCAATGAAGACTATGCCTCAAGATGTGTTGAAAGATCTTAAATGGTGGTATGTTGATTGCCAGACTACTGAAGCCGTGATGGAAGATCAAGATGAATAGGAGATCCAAGGGTGTATGATCCTATGCACTTGGTTAACTTGTCTCAAGCTGATTTGCAGGTACTAAACGAAAAGAATATTTTTTATATTCCTGCTTGAAAAGATGAAGCGAAAAAATATCAAATGGTGGTCTCAGTTTATGTGAGACAAGGTGTACATGCTTGAAGATGGAAGGTACGGCTTTTTGGATTACAAGACAAGGCGAAAGTGTAAGAGAAATGAAGCTACTGCCAAAGGGGAGTCTGTTGGTGCATTATGCCAGTAGTTCATTTGTCTCGAGTCTATCGTGTCTGTAATCGTTACGTTGCTTGTTATGTCTTGATGAACTAGTTAGTTTGGTTATTTGGTTTTTTTCGAACTTATGTTCTGGCGAAGTTAGGGACAACTTCGCCTAGGGTGTTAGGCGAAGTAGTCGTATTATATAAACCTAACTTACGTCGTTCGAATTGATGGGTTTTTGGGGCAGATCTGTTTTGTAAGCTACAGCAAGTCTTTTGGTGTTTTGGTGTTAACATCTAATAACAAGTAACCTTTGTCCTACGTGTTACATGTTTCTTTACGTGTCTCTCGATCAAATACTCGTATCGTATACGTAGGGGATTCCACACCCTCGTCATACGAGATACTCCTGTGTTGATCCGGCTGGGAACCTACATTCACAATCCGAATACGAAACACATAAGCAATCTATTCCACCTTTCTAATTACCTGAAAAGCATGTTTAAAAACGATCAACTACGAATAGTTGGTGAGTTTCATAAGTTTTAACGAAATCAGTTGTGCGTACCACACAGTTATAGTTTGTATATACGCGCGTATGTAAAAATATGTATTTATGTTTGTATATATATGTACAGTTGTATCCTTGTGTGTACATATGCACACATGTAAATTTATAATATTAGTTCGAAATCACGATAAAATCGTGACTGTTTGTTCGTATTGCGTGTTTCCATTTTTCCATATATAATCAACCACTGTGGCCCCCCTTCTGCCCACAACGGTTCCACATAAAATCAACCACTGTGGCCCCCTTCCGCCCACAACGGTTCCTCGTAACATCAACCACTGTGGCACCCCTGCCGCCCACAATGATTCCACGTAAACTCAAACATTACACAGTACACACACAATAATTAGTATTTTCTACACATAGTATTTTCTACGACTATTAACATAGCATGCATATAGACACACATACATATATAGTATTTATCACGTGTCACCAAACACAGTGGCTCCCCATCCGACCACAATACGCATAATCACATTATTTTCTTAACGTTCATGTCATAATCAAGTTAGTTTGTTTAGTTGCAGCAGAACTTGGCTCATAGGCCATACTCAACTTTAGTTTATTAAGTTGCAGCAGAACTTGGCTCATAGGCCATAATCAACTTTAGTTTATTAAGTTGCAGCAGAACTTGGCTCATAGGTCATACTCAACTTTAGTTTATAAGTTGCAGCAGAACTTGGCTCATAGGCCGTACTTAACTTTAGTTTATTAAGTTGCAGCAGAACTTGGTTTATTAAGTTGCAGCAGAACTTGGCTCATAGGCCATACTCAACTTTAGTTTATTAAGTTGCAGCAGAACTTGGCTCATAGGTCATACTCAACTTTAGTTTGGTACTATTGTGGCCCCCCTTCCGCCCACAATAGCCCCATGGTCATTACTGACCACGTATTCACCCATTGCCTTTACAGACCATGTTATTCACCCATGGCCGTTACAGACCACGTTATTTTTAATAGTACACAGCATATTTGTATTAACGTGTTGTCATGTGTAATTTCATTATGTTTTGGTATTCGTACCATATTCACAAAATTTGTCATTCAAGAATACTATTCACCATTCATTCGCACGTAATCAATCGTTATGTTTGTAGGGACTTTTTGTATGTAAATGTTTAGACAATTCATATCCTGAACCGTTTCCAGGTAGATAACGTATATAAATATGCTTTTCACCCCAAAAAGTTCGTAAATAGTTTGAAAAGTGGGGTCATGAAACTAACGGTTTTGTGGGCACTCGGTGCGAGGTCAGCTCGAGGGGGTTCGTTTCCCTTGCCATCACTTAGTCCCTATAATTAATATTATAATAATATTAATATATTAATATTATTATAATCCTCAAACTAGACTGGGCTGTATAGTTAATCTGGGTATAGCTGTTACACCCAGAAAGTGTCAGTAGGTTTAGATTGTGATGTTGTTCAATCTCTAATGTTTAAAATCGAACTTGGCTCAGTTTCCCCGTTTCACCAGCTGACCCAAGTTGGTCGTTTACGCATTTGGGAAAAAGTTATGTGGATGTAAGCTTGGGTAAATGTGTTGGTTGATAAAATGATTAAGTTATAAAGAAATATCACAATTTAGGGGCATGGATTCGCTACGCGGCTCGTTTCCGTTTATTCAATTTGATTTAGAGAAAAACACGTACAATCTATCCAAATTGTCCGGATTTCTCACAAAAAATCACATAATTAATCTGAAAATATGCTTCTTTATCATTATTGGTGTTCTGATATTCCAACAGGTTCGTTAATCATGAACTTGCCGGTTTACGTCAGAATTGAATTTGTTTAATCTTCATTTTAGCATAATTAATTATCTGTTAATCATTAGATCATGAAAATTTAGACACTTATCAAATAAAATATGTAGATTTATATAGAAATATTACTGGAATTAGTTACTAATTTATAAATTTATAAAAAATCATTTTATATGCTATATTTAGCCCGAAAATCATCCGTTTATACCAAATTATTTCCGAGAAATCCACCAAATTTCCTGAGTGATCAAAACTCTTCCCAAATAACCTGTAGCAATTCCAGAAGCTAAAAATCTTTCCAAATACCATTTTCTAGCCAAAAACGACTATGAAAATCCGAATAAACGCAATTGCACAAAACATACCTAGGGTTTTCCAAATGACCCCAAACTTCATATGTGAATATAATATATCAAATCTGAGTTCCCCACAAAATTTCATAATTTTTCCAGCATTTTAAGTATTTTTCTCAAATAAACGCCCCAAATTGGTAATAAATTCGCCAAATATTCTCGGAAGCTAGAAAAATTACCAAATTTGGACAGGGACTCAATGATATAGTCCTTGATGTCCCTAAATAATTTCATGACCTAAAAATATGCACATCACAACCTTAACCTAAACAGCCCGTGATCGAACATTTCGGCATTACCTTTGCGGTTTTCGCCCGTTTTCGCTCTCTTAATCCTATTTTCGGGTTCTCGTGCTTCTATATAAGCTAAGTACAAGTTCTATATCACAAAACAAGCATGTATCATCAACATAACAGCCTTGGAAGCTAGGGTTTCGGTTAAGGCTATAAACCGAACTTTTGAACCGTAAAAACGTCGTTTAAGCCCTCTAATATGTGTTTATGGACAAAAAAGAGTATAATTCTGATTGCTAACCATTTGTATGATCAAAATATGTTTATGAACCATTTTTAGGGTCTTTGAGTGGCTAGGAGTGATTTTTGATACTCAAACTATGTTTAAATGTAATTAAACGAGTTTAAACGAATCAAAAATTGATCATATATGATATTTTTACCTAGGTTTTTGCTGGTTTTTTGATAGAACAGAACTTGGGCAGCTACTAAACTTGGATATTTTAGAAAATGATTGTTTAAAGGAGCTTAATCAAGAAGATATACTAAAGGGGGGGCATTAAAAGTCCACTTTGGCGGGCTGGACATTTTGGGCCCAATTTTGGCCCGTTAGTCTCATTTTGCGTGCCCAAATGTGAAATCCCAAGTCCAACATTATTTCGGGTTTGGTTTTTGGCGACAAAAATATATCGGGTGCGATAAACGGAGCGAAAACGAGCGTTTTTTGGCTACTTTTGTTTAAATTTATAAAAACACACTATTTGTTTGTAAAAATCGAAAATATTTTCACGGATCGCTTAAAACATCCCCAACAAGTGTTTGGTAGATCTTTTTTGGCTTAACGGAAGACACAATTCTTGTTTCGGAACTATCTTTCGCATTTAAATCCTATAGCGGGTAGTTAGACGAGCATGTTTTCGTTGTTTTGTTTCCGACACGTTTGATTTCCCGTTGTGGATTCCACCGAATTTATTCAATGAGGTTTTATTGTGTCGTAACTGTTTGATTTTCCCCGCTCATCATTTTCACGAGTCCCTTTGTAGAGTTTAGTTGTATACAAGTTTTAGGGTGGTACTACTTCCGCCCTGTCAGTAAGGCACTTGTTTTGATTCGATATATAAAATATCGGAAGTGAGATAAATATGTTACGAGGTTAACCTTCGAGGCAATTTTTGTACAGTTCCATGTATTTTCTAGGTAACTCGTCGGTTTCATTAACTCAACTAACCGTTTCAAAAATCAACATCTTCTCACATATATCGTTATAGTCCTCTGGTTAGCTTCAAGTGGCTTTAAGTTTGTTTTTGATATTACGAGCTTTATTTATGGTTTCCAAAATCGATTCAAATTTTGTATTTTGGGGAGTCGCCAATTTTCAATTGAATAAGGTGGCGAGTTATATTCTTACTTGCATAATATAGTACATAGCCGTTTGCGTAATATTACGATGATTGTTAATGTACGAGGATTAAAATTACCGGTCTCACTTTCCTCTAATGTTTAAATGATTTATTTGATTTGATTGTTTGTTAGAGGACGACAAACCGTGCTTAGGTCGATTTGGGATCTAAAGTCTCACACCAAGAATAATATGTGAAGTGGTTTTCTCGATCTGAAATAACTAAGATGAGCTCCCTACTTCGGAATACGATTAAGGTGGGTTTTTCATGTGTGCAGTTGATACAGATCGGAAGGAAGTATGCGGATTGGGTGAGTCAGTGAACTATAATTCAGTTTGCATTGCTTTCTCGGGATGTTTTAGGGACATGTGTTAAGACGTCCATTGTAACTCGTTTCCCCCCTCCATTGGGGTATTTCAAGCTATTGTAACATTCCCGAAGGTTTTCAGTATTCCGCCTTAACTTAATACAGGGTACATCTTTACAACAAATGTGACTATAATCTTTCTCATACCAGTTCATCCACGCAATTCCCTTCCATCTTTACACTTTGCTCTAGTACTTGGTCTTAACAGAACATTTGAACTAACTTTTCTTCATTAATCAGCCTGTTATTGAGGCTATAAAAGCTTGAAGTTTAAGTTTCGGTTCTTGTAGTAAGGAATTTCTTCGGTTTTCACAGTTATGATTGTTAACAATTCCACCCAATCACCATATGTAACCTCCGTTTGAACTCAATTAACTAATCCATACTGACTATTACATAACGACTCCTCACTTTCACCGGGAGTACCTCGACACGGAATAGGTAGTTGTTTAGGTTGAGAGGGCAGTTTTGAACAGTATGTTTAACGGTTATAGTTTTACCTTTAGTTGGTTCTATAATATAAGAATCTATTATTTTACTACTTGGTATATTTTTCCAAGGTAAAGTTTTGCAGAAACGATACATCTATCAGTGCCCGGATTAAATAAAACTAAAGTATACCAGACTCTGAATATACTCGTTAATGCACTTACTTTATCTGATTTAATCACAATACGCGCCCTCTAGTCGGGATGGACATCGGCTGGTTCTTGGTTTTGTCTTCTCATTGCAACATGATTCAAACCAGGGCAGTCTTTCTTGATGTGCCCCATACTGCCACACTCATAGCAAGTATAACGGCTTATTATGGGTTGGTTTTGGTGAGTTGGTTGTTGTCAGATCGATTAAGGCCAAGTTAGTTGTGATTACTAAAGTTGGGTTGGTTGGTTTATAATATTCATAATAGTTCTACAATTACAGGCATAGTGTACAACTTTCCGGCTTTTGTGACATACCTTTGTTCAACATTCTCTTATGTGATAATAATTACACTTCCCACACTTTGACGAAAGCTTATTGTATATTGTTCGTTCGGAATTAAAGCTAAGCGAAGTATCAGTTTAAGTTGTAGGGTACGCACGTTTAGTTGGCTGTATCTCTTGTACTCCTGTTACACGATTGGTTCACTTTGTACTAGATGCTTCCCCATGCATACTCAACAAACTATTTCTAACCTAATCAAAAGCTACCACCGGCTTTTGACACGGCATTCTCGAAGGTTTAGTGGTTAACTGAATTAACTAAGGTCCATACTTCTGAGCTTACTAATCATAGCACCAGCCAGACCAAATCGTTAAACGGCTTGTGTATACTAATTGGTTCGCACCTTTCGTTTTCAATTTCCCGATTCCGTGTTCTAATTTCTAGATTACATTCCTTGGACGAAAATGTTTCAATATAAAGGTTTTAAGTCTTGCCCAAGTCATGTGGTTGATTACTTTTTGTTCCTGAATTTCGTATCATCGTTTTCTACCACGTAAGGGTGCGGTCAAGAAATATACAAGTAGCATACTCAATGGTGAAATTTGATGGGCCCTACTGGTACTGATAACAGGTTATATTGCTTCCATTCATTTTACTACCCCATTTGATCTTTTATTACCATTCAAATTTACAGGTTTGTATGACATAGATTGTTTAAACGAATGCTCTCGTCGTGAAGGATCACAGTTGTTACGACCAGTATACATGTTCTGTGGGAGATTTCCGTTTCCAATGGCATTTAGTGGGGGAATTTATTAATATTGGTAGTAGCATTAGTGTTCAATATTTGATTTGTATTCATTGTCGTGATAATGCCAGCAGCGAATCGTGATGCTATTGTCAAACTTACTATCTGCAGTTGCCGAAAAATCATCTCGACCACCACTGCCTCAAATAGTACGTTTGTTTTCTCCGGGGCCATTCTATAATGATAACCAATTATACCGTAACTAATAATAGTTCGCTACACAAATAATCACAAAAGGAATCACATTAGCAAGTAATCAGGTATTTCAAATAGCACATAAGAATTACACATATCTATCCATGTGTCTATATATCAAGGATAGCATATCGATTTAGCCTAACAAAGACCATTGTCTGTATGTATATATCAAAAGTAGCCACCAAGTGACAAGAACTTTTACCCCGATAAGGGTCAGTATTGTAACTAAACGCCCAGATTGTTCTCGATATCAGCATAGCACACACCATTATATGCTTGCATGGAGTATCGGAAAGATGTTATACACAACAATACCGTACTATTCTTATCTATCTAAGTACACATTATGACAATTATTAACAGTTCACAACTCGCACAACAATTATTCCGATACGATTCCAGTAAGGCATGTCATCGCTTCGTGAGTATGAGGTTTCTCTCCTATAATAACCAATTGGAATAGCAAAAATATAGGAGAGGTTGGAGGTTATCATTCATATATGGTTCGAAAAGTTTGCTAGTTAAGGAGGTTTATCAGAGTTAGTTGTACAGGTGGTATGAAAAGGAAATTAATATTATTAATATTTCTTTTTGAAATATCGTTAGTACATTATATGTACTGGTAGTCACGGTCTGTTATAGAATTGGGGACTCAATAAAGTAGTTATTTTATTTATGATTTGATAACTCAGACTCATCACTAGGTACTTTCCTAGGAATAGTGTTTGTTTTTCGAAAAGAAAAAGTGGAAAGACGAACGAAAAACTGTTTAGTTCACTGTTTGAAAACGGGTGTATAGGATAGGATTAAATCTAAATTGAGAAGTATTATATATATTCTTTTGAAATTATTGTTTGTAGGTCACGTCTCCCACGGTTCTTTCCCGGGCCTTGTATATTAAGCCCCTTTGTGGTTCCGTCACATCACCAGATTTAGTTTGAACTCGTTTAAGCATTCTCGTATTCTCTTTTACAGGCAACACCGGCCCCTCAATTGTCATGAAGCTACCCGATCTCGATATCCTTTGGTGTAACAGTTAGTCATAAAAGAACGTTTTCCGATAGCTTAGATCAGCGTAAAGGATATTATTAATTAAGGCGGAATTAAAATATTTTATTTGTTATGAACAGATATAATATTAATTATAATAAAATATAATATTAGTTTTTGTAAGATATAATTTTAATTAGAATAGGAATTAATATTAATTATAAACGAATATAATATTCGTTATTATGAGATTCAATATTACCGGTAGTACCGTACGTACACGCATCCATAAACCTTATTGCAAATAAACACGTATGCACGTTACATTAATACTCCATACCACCTTTATACACGTATGTTTCCATTTTTACCTATCGTTATGTTCCGCGACTTCTCCCCGAATTCCCCCGTACAATCAAGTCTGTTATTACGTTCCGGACCATAATAACTCACTTGCCCTACGAGTTCATCCCGACATTCATCCAGGATGTATCATTACTCATTATTAAGTTTCCCAGATATAATCGAGCCTACGGTTATATTATAGGTATCCAAAGGAATAACCTAATCCTTTATAATCAATGGCTCCGATACCAACTTCTGTCACACCCCGTTAAGCGATTTGCGGAAGCGTAAAACGGAAATGTAACAGATACAACTGGTATCAAATACATTGTTCATAAAGAAACATTACTAACTAATTTACAATATATTACATTGTTCTAACATCTTTTACAAACTAGGTGATACAATTAAAACTAGCTTCAATTACTTTATAATATGAGTTCGAAATCACGATAAAATCGTGATTGTTTGTTCGTATGGCGTGTTTCCATTTCTCCATATATAATCAACCACTGTGGCCCCCCTTCCGCCCACAACGGTTCAACATAAAATTAACCACTGTGGCCCCCTTCCGCTTACAACGGTTCCTCGTAACATCAACCACTGTGGCTCCCCTTCCGCCAACAATGATTCCACGTAAACTCAAACATTACACAGTGCACACACAATAATTAGTATTTTCTACACGTAGTATTTCCTACGCCTATTCACATAGCATGCATATAGACACACATACATATATAGTATTTATCACGTGTCACCAAACACAATGGCTCCCCATCCGCCCACAATACGCATAATCACATTATTTTCTTAACATTCATGTCATAATCAAGTAGTTTGTTTAGTTGCAGTAGAACTTGGCTCATAGGCCATACTCAACTTTAGTTTATTAAGTTGCAGCAGAACTTGGCTCATATGCCATACTCAACTTTAGTTTATTAAGTTGCAGTACAACTTGGCTTATAGGCCATAATCAACGTTAGTTTGGTACTATTGTGCCCCCCCCCCCCTCCGCCACAATAGTCCCATGGTCACTACTGACCACGTTATTCACCCATAGCCGTTACAGACCACGTTATTCACCCATGGCCTTTACAGACCACGTTATTCACCCATGGCCGTTACAGACCACGTTATTCACCCATGGACGTTACAGACCACGTTATTTTTAACAGTACACAACATATTTGTATTAACGTGTTGTCATGTGTAATTTCATTATGTTTCGGTATTCGTACCATATTCACAAAATTTGTCATTCAAGAATACTATTCACCATTCATTCGCACGTAATCAATCGTTATGTTTGTAGGGACTTTTTGTATGTAAATGTTCAGACAATTCATATCCTGAACCGTTTCTAGGTAGATAACGAATATAAATATGTTTTTCACCCCAAAAAGTTCGTAAATAGTTTGAAAAGAGGGGTCATGAAACTCACGGTTTTGTAGGCACTCAGTGCGAGGTCAGCTCGAGGGGGTTCGTTTCCCTTGCCATCACTTAGTCCCTATAATTAATATTATAATAATATTAATATTTTAATATTATTATAATCCTCAAACTAGACTGAGCTGTATAGCTAATCTGGGTATAGTTGTTACACCCAGAAAATATCAGTAGGTTTAGATTGTGATGTTGTTCAATGTCTAATGTTTAAAATCAAACTTGGTTCAGTTTCCCCGTTTCACCAGCTGGCCCAAGTTGGTCGTTTACGCGTTTGGAAAACAGTTATGGGGATGTAAGCTTGGGTAAATGTGTTCGTTGATAAATGATTATGTTATAAAGAAAGATCACAATTTAGGGGGCATGGATTCGCTATGCGGCTCGTTTCCGTTTATTCAGTTTGATTTGGAGAAAAACACGTACAACATATCCAAATTGTCCGGATTTCTCACAAAAAGTTTGTTTTCACATAATTAATCTGAAAATATGCTTCTTTATCGTTGTTGGTGTTCCCGATATTCCAACAGGTTTGTTAATCACGAACTTGCCGGTTTTCGTCAGAATTGAATTTGTTTAATCTTCAAATTAGCATAATTAATTATCCATTAATCATTAGATCATGAAAATTTAGACACTTATCAAATAAAATATGTACATTATTATATAAATATTTCTGGAATTACTTACTGATTTATAAATTAATAAAAAATCATTTTATATGCTATATTTAGCCCGAAAATCATCCGTTTATACCAAATAATTTCCGAGAAATCCACCAAATTTCCTGAGTGATCAAAACTCTTCCCAAATAACCTGTAGCAATTCCAGAAGCTAAAAATCTTTCCAAATACCATTTTCTAGCCAAAAACGACTATGAAAATCCGAATAAACGCAATTGCACAAAACATACCTAGGGTTTTCCAAATGACCCCAAACATCATATGTGATTATAATATATCTAATCTGAGTTCTCCACAAAAGTTCATAATTTTTCCAGCATTTTAAGTATTTTTCTCAAATAAACGCCCCAAATTGGTAATAAATTCGCCAAATATTCTCGGATGGTCGAAAAATTACCAAATTTGGACAGGGACTCAATGATATGGTCCCTGATGTCCCTGAAAAATTTCATGACCTAAAAATATGCACATCACAACCTTAACCTATACAGCCCGTAATCGAACATTTCGGCATTACCTTTGCGGTTTTCGCCCGTTTTCGCTCTCTTAATCCAATTTTCGGGTTCTCGTGCTTCTATATAAGCTAAGTACAAGTCCTATATCACAAAAAAAGCATGTATCATCAACATAACAGCCTTGGAAGCTAGGGTTTCGGTTAAGGCTATAAACCGAACTTTTGAACCGTAACAACGTCGTTTAAGCCCTCTAATCCGTGTTTATGGCCAAAAAAGAGTATAATTCTGATTGCTAACCATTTGTATGATCAAAATATATTTATGAACCATTTTTAGGGTCTTTGAGTGGCTAGGAGTGATTTTTGATACTCAAACTATGTTTACATGTAATTAAACGAGTTTAAACGAATCAAAAAATGATCATATATGATGTTTTTACCTAGGTTTTTGCTGGTTTTTTGATAGAACAGAACTTGGGCAGCTGCTAAACTTGGATATTTTGGAAAATGATGTTTAAAGGAGCTTAATCAAGAAGATATGCTAAACGGGGGGGTAAAATTCCACTTTGGCGGGCTGGATATTTTGGGCCCCCTTGGGGCCCAATTTTGGCCCGTTAGTCTAGTTTTGCATGCCCGAATGTGAAATCCCAAGTCCAATATTATTTCAGGTTCGGTTTTTGGCGACAACAATATATCGGGTGCGACAAACGGAGCGAAAACGTGCGTTTTTCGGCTATTTTTGTGTAAATTTATAAAAACACACTATTTGTTTGTAAAAATCAAAAATATTTTCACGGATCGCTTAAAAAATCCCCAACAAGTGTTTGGTAGATCTTTTTTGGCTTAACGGATGACACAATGCTTGTTTCCGAACTATCTTTCGCGTTTAAATCCTACAGTGGGTAGTTAAACGAGCATGTTTTCGTTTAACTAGTTTGCTATCATAATAAGGCCTTAATATCAATATGTTGGCTTATAATAGACATATATCACTTATAGATGGCCCCTCGGGATATCCAGGTCATAACCAGACCCGTTCGGTTATTCGTTTGTTCGTTACGCAATAAGCGGTTAAACACTTGTTCGAGTTTGCAAGTACTAAGGTGTATCCGGTTTTGTCACAAATGTCACATAGTATGGATACCGTATAAGTCTTTCTCAACCGTATATGTATCAAGCCCAGATATGTTTAGATCTGTATAAGTTTTAAAGGACCGTATAAGTCTTGTTGAACGTGTATGTCCATGGTCCGTATATGTTTTATTCACGTAGAATTTTTGTTGACCGTATATGATCAAGAACGTATAAGTAATATACCCGTAAAAGTTTTATAAACGTATATGTTCAAGAATGTGTATGTTCATAACGGATATGTTTGATGTCCATGTATGTTTTAACGCGTATGTTTGAAATTGAATCATCAACGCATAATTCTTGATATGACTTATACACCGTGTAAGTTTTTTCATGACTTATGTGGCGTATATGTCATATACACTATATAAGTCATAAAAACTTATCCGACGTATAAGTTATGCGTGACCATTCAAATTCAAAACATCAGTTTGTCCAAAAATAATGTTTTCTCATGATTATAACCTTTCAATCGTTCCTACATACACCGATTATCACTTTGATTTGATCACTTTAACCTTTAAGCAAGTTTTATTGATTAAATTCATGTTAGTGTTTGATAGAATTAGGATGCAACAAATTAAGCTCATTTAAAACCAATTAAACCAAGTATAATATCATTCTAAGTCGAACAAATAAGTATCAACTGGTTTTAATCACAACGCCTTTGTTTTTAGAACTGATTCAATCATAAGATCTTCGTCGTCTACCTGTTCATTCAAAACAACATATCAGATTTGAAAATATACCTTGATCAGTTAAAGTGGTGTGTAATCACCAAGTTAACAATATTTGAACAGCGTTACGGCACAAAATTCAAATTTCAAAAGATAGAGAAAACTTCAGCGTGTAAGTATAATAATGACGAATAAGAACATATGCAGGCACGCAGTGTAAAAGTGTGTGTGTGTAGATACATATGCGCCGTATATGTATGAACGTCGGCGTATAAGTACAATACTTATGCGGCGTATAAGTATAAAACTTTTACATTGACTTGGTCAATTTTCAAAATTTCTCGAAAATTGAACATTCACACCCATGTGTTTGATCAAGTCCAACTTAATAACCTTTATTAAACAATAATAACTTAATTTTGCCATTTTTCTGAAAAGATACTGTTTTAAACAAGTCCAAATTAATGATCGTGTATAAGACAGTTCACAGTTTAGCTTTAAAACATAATTTGATTTTGAAAACATAAGCTCAATTCATCATTCCCAATAGATCTTTCCAAAGATATTATCCCAATAATCAAGAGGCGAAAATAACCCATAAAAATAAAATCTTTTTGGTTTAAAGAAAACCAATAAAGACCGTAAACAAATGAGCATCAAGCTATTTACAAACATGTAAGCTAACACATATTTTTGTGAGTTTGAGCAGGGAATCATACTGACTAAATTTCCCTTCTATCACATTTTTATTTTCAGCTTTATTGTGACTGGTGTTAATTCAGCCATTGATATTGTTGTCCACATAAACCTTCCAACAAATATTTCTGAAATTTCTGTGATAGGATTTAATGGTTCAATTAAGCAAGAATCCCCACCTATCAGACATAATCTTTATATCTCATAGAATGAGTTTTTCACATATATACTTTTTCACTTTCTTAAATCGATTAGCTGTGACTCATGCAAAAATAACAAAACTAAACAACTTAGAAGGATATAGTTTTCCCTTAAGATCGGTATTTCTATATGCAGATAAGGTTCTATTTTAACAAAATAAAAAGATAAAATAAGTTGAAGATGTATAAAGCTTTAACAATTAATTCAGATAATACAATGTTATCGTGCAGAGAAAGTCCAAAGCTTTATACGAAACACCAAAAAATAAAGCAGAATGCTTATGTCTTAACCCTCAGATCGGCATTACTACACGCAGAGAGGATCCAAGACTTAAGCAAAAGTAAAGAAAAAATTAAGTTGAATTTCTTTGCAAAATTAAAAAGAACAATAAGTTGAATTTCTTTGAAAAATGAGCGCATGCACACACAACAATCTTTTTAACCTTTTTGGTTCTTAAAGCAGATATTAACTAAGCTTTAATATGTTAATCCACTTGATTCATCTGGTTTTATGTTTATATCACATACTTTTTCTTACTTATTTGTTTTAAGGCCTAACAACACACTGATACATTTAAGCACTCAGACTTTTTCGCTTCCTTTTTACCGGACTTGGATCAGATGATCAATGTACATTCATCTTCCCCTTTTACTTCAAAAACTCATTTTGTGGATCATTTTTAATGTTTTTGACATATTGTCTTATTAGAATGTTTTTAGCTTTTCAAATTTATAATGTTTTTGGATTTTTCCAAACTTTCTCCCCGTAAAATCAAAAACATATTTTTGATTTTTCTTAAAGAAAGAATTTTGAAAAATATTTATAAAAAAAAAATTGACTCTGATGAAAGTTTACTAGAGGTCTGAGTCCATAATCTCAGGATCACTCTCTTTCCCACCACCCAAATTCTTAACACCGTTAAGCTTTAGTAAATACTGAAATCTGTTTTTTATCAAAAGCTTTAGTAATAAGATCGGATTTTTGTTCATCGGTGTGAATCTTGTCAATGGTTAGCAACTTCTTCTCGTAATAGTCATGGATGAAGTGATACCGTATTTCGATATGTTTAGTTTTAGAGTGATGTACCGTATTTTTAGTTAATCATATGGTAGCACTATTATCTGCAAATATAGGAGTGGTCAGAAAATTCAAACCGTAATCGCGCATCTGTTGTTGGATCCATAGAAGCTGAGAACATCAACTGGAAGCAGCTACATACTCAGCTTCACAGGTTGACAGAGACAAGGTGGTTTGCTTCTTGCATTGCCATGTGACCAACCTACTGCCGAAGAATTGACATCCAACAGTTGTAGACTTAGCATTCAGCTTACAGCTACAATAATCAAAATCCAAAAAAGCACTCAGTCAACTTGATCATCAAACAATTGTTGTTGAAACATTATGGAAATAGCTTCATCAGATACACCCTCCTCTGGCAGATTAAAACATTTCCAGAGATTGTCGTAGTCGAGCATCCAAGCATCTCCAGGTTTCTGTGTTGGAGTGGTATATCTTTGACAGTCCACATGTTGTACTTGCATGATCCTATTCATTCTAAGTAAGTACACCCTTCTCAGAGGACTAGCATATACCACAAAAAATCCCTTCAAAGCTTTAGAACCAAACTTGTCATCAGGATCAAGAACAGTACATGGAGACCCGAATGGGTCAAGCCATTTAAGATTTAGTTTACATCGATTAAGCAGCTCAAAACACGTCTTCCCATGTCTATTTACTGTTAGAGCACGGTTCAATGTGTAACATACAGACGCCACGGCCTCGATCCAAAAACTGGTAGTTTTGAATAAGCTATCATGGTGTGAGCAGTTCAATCAGATACGATTCTTTCGTTCAGCGACCATATTTCGTTGTGGTGTGTAGGGTGCACTGAATTCATGAAGAATCCCACGTTCGTTGCAGTATTCCAATAGTCTATTGTTCTTGAACTTGGGCCCTTTTTCGCTTCAGATTCTTTTGATCGGTAGATTGTACAAATTCTCCAACATTTTGCATAAGATCATCAAGCTGTCAAAGGTCTCATCTTTAGAATCTAAGAACATTACCCATGAGAATGTGGAATATTCATTAGTGACCACCAAGAAATAGAGTTTGCCCGTGATACTTTTGACATTCACTGGACCAAAAAGATCCATGTGTAAATGCTCAAACGGTAAGTTGATAGAATTGATCATCTTCTTCGGATATGCTTTCTTGGTTTGCTTTCCGTTCTTGCAATTCAGACAATCTTCATTCAATGAAAGCTTTTGATGTTTACCCCATCTATAAGTTGATTATGAACCAAATAATTCATCTTCCTTATGTTAATATGCCACATTCGACGATGCCATAGTATTGACTCCTTTTCTGATGCCTTCGACAAGAAGCATTGAGCAATACGAGATGAAGTAGAAGTGGTACTCATGTTAAGAACATAAAGATCGTTCTCTCGAGGAGCACGCATTACTATCCACCCGTCAGGTATCTTGAATCTCGGTTTCAGAATCATGCACTCTTTGTTGGTGAAATGAGTTGAGAAACCTTTATCACATTTTGTGATATACTAAGAAAATTGTTCTCCAACTCAGTGATATAATTCACTTTGTCAAACATCAACATGCCATTTGACAGTGTGCCTTCACCCACAATCTGACCACCTTGGTTTCATGAAAAACATACATACCCTCCTCTTATCGTTTTGACATTTTCAAGCAAGTGCAGGGTACCCGTCATGTGCCTCAAGGCTTTCCATTATCCAACGAGTCGTGCGATCGTGGAAGCCCCTACATATACAGTTAAAGGTTTAGTGACAAAAGTAAACCGAAGCCTTCTTGGTCTTGGGTTGTTTGATTTTCTCCACAAAAATTTTCTCCAAAGGCTCTTCCATTTCTGATTCACTAGATAACAAATCTAAGCTTGAAACATCACTCGAATTATTAGAAACATATTTATCTTTCTCAAAACAACTAGGTGGACTTGTTTTAGTTTGAAAAAGTTTTGGCTTTGCCACCCAATTTTGACCAATTGATTTTTTCTTTTCTTAAAAAGTTGTGCATTTGAAATTTCAACTTTCACCAGTTTCAAAAATACTTTTCAGATTCTCAACCTTATAAACATCATCTCTCTTCAAGATTTTTGTTGGTACAAATCTTGGTGAAAGACTCTTTTTCACATTTACGTGTTTCACAACAGGTTTCTCTTAGACACTTTCCTGAACCTGGCCATGATCATGCTTAAGTCGGTTAGGACATGCATAGAACACATGCCCTACCGTATTGCAGTTAAAGCATCTTCTCCGGTCAACAAATATATTTACTGGAGGCATTTGAGCTCGATCACGCTTAGCTTTCTCTTTGAAAAAGTCTTGATTTGATTGTTTTCTAAATATAGACACTTTCTCAGTACAGAAGTGGACCCTTTAACAAACACAATTTTTTTAGTGTGCTTTTTGTTACTTTGTTTGTTAACACCATAATCTTGCTTCTTATGATAAAAACTTGTTTTAGCAAAATGAGTTGACTTGTTATCAAAATTCTCAGTTTTGTTAATTTACTTGGCTTGATATCAACAAATTTCTCAGATTTAGATTCATTCAAAACATTCTCAGCCACTTTAACACAAACCACACTTTCACAATCAGAACTATTGATGGATTTCACAAATTTGACATCAAGAGACTCTGGCAGACATATTTTAGAGTCATTCAGTGGAGTTTTGATCTTCATATTCAACGCCTTCTTGAAACCATCAGGTTTCGTTGGAAAACAGGAATTCCAATAAGAGGCGGAACCGAATTATACCTGTGGCATTCGTGACAAAACCGGATACATCTTAGTGATTACGTATCAAATAAACGATTAACGGATTATTGCGTATTGAACAAACGAATAACCGAACAAGTCTGGTTATGACCTGAATTTCCTGGGGGCCATATATAAGTGATATACATGTATTATAAGCTATCATATTGATTTTATGGCCTTAGTACAATAGCAAACCGGTTAAACGAAAAAATACTCGTTTAACTACCAGCTATGACTTTCAACGTGAAGGTTGGTTGCAAAACAACCATTGTATCATCCGTTAAGCCAAAAAAAGACTTACAAAACAATTATTTAGAATGTTTTAAGCGATCCGTGAAAATATATTGGATTTTTACAAACAAATGGTATGTTTTTCTAAATTTACAAGAAATTGGCCGAAAAACACTCGTTTTCGCGCTGTTTGTCGTACCCGATATATTTTTCTTTCAAAAAACGAACCCAAAATAAATTTGGACTTGGAATATCACGTCCGATCATGCAAATCGAGTAAATTTACCAAGGAGGGGCCCTAGGGGACCCCACCATAGGGGTGGCCGCAACTAGGGACCCACTTCCTTTTGTTTTCTTTATATAAAAGGCAATCTAGACCATTATAAGTTAAAATATCCAGCCTTTTTTGCACCTGCTTCCACATTTCTTCAAAACCCCAGCCAAAACTCATGGTAAAAACCATGTTTTTGATGATTAGAACTTGATTTAAACATGCTTAATTACATCTAAACATAGTTTGATTATTAAAAATTACTTCCAACCATGCAAAAACCCTAAAAATTGTACAAAAACATGTTTTGATCCTACACATGGTTAGGAATCTGATTTGGTAAGTTTTTTGACCATAAACACAAATTAGAGGGTTTAAATCGCGTTTTTACGGTTCAAAAGTTCGGTTTAATGCCCTAACCGAAACCCTAAGTTTCAAGACTGATGTTTTGACAATACACGCTTGGTTTTGTGATATATGACCTGTAGTTACATTACTTAAAAGATCGAGGACTTGGAAAATTGTGTAAAAGAGTTGAAACGAACAAAAACCGCAAAGGTATTGCCGAAATACTCGTTTAGGGGCTGTTTAGGATTAGATTGTGACGTGCCTATTGTTAGATTGTGTAATTTTCAGGGACATCAGGAACCACATGAATGAGTCCCTGTCCAAATTTGGTAATTTTTCGACCATCCGACAATATTTGGCGAATTTATTACCGTTTAGGAACATTTATTTGGGAAAAATAGTTAAAATGCTTGAATAATTATGAAATTTTGTGGAGCACTCAGGTATGGCCTAATATTATCACATACGAAATTTGGGGTCATTTGGATAACCCTAGCTATGTTTTCTAGATTCGCGTTTATTCGAGTTTTTATGATCGTTTTTGGCTCAAAAAGGTAACTTGGCAAGATTGTTAGATTTTGGAAATGTTACACGGTATTTTGAGAGTTATTTGAGTCACTCGGGAATTTTATCAGATTTTTCGGAAATCGTTTGGTATAAACAGACGATTTACGGGTTAAATATAGCATATAACTGAATTTTTATAAATTAATAAATCAACAAATAATTCCAGAAATATTTTTATAAAAATATAAATATTTTACTTGGTAAGTGTATAAATTTTCATAATTTAATGATACACAGATAATTAATTTTGCTAATTTGAAAGTTAAACAAATTCAATTCTGATAAAAACGGACGAGTTCGTAGTTAATGAACCTGTTGGAATATCAGAACATCAAGAATGATTAAAAATTATATTTTTGGGTTAATTAAGTAAAACTTACTTATACGTATCCGGAGATACATATTATATACATAGCCCGCTTATATTTCATTCATACATACCTACCTTCATACATTCATACCTTTATACATTCATGCTTACATTCTCTCATACTTTCTTGTTTTAGCTTACTAATACATGCATGATTGTTTCTACATTTTAAAGAGCATTTCACCCTACTTCCTCCGATATTATTAGGGCCTGATTCCCTTCTGCGTCGAATATTATTATGGTTCGGTTCCCTTCTGCCTTGGATATTATTAAGGTCCGGTTCTCTCCTGATCATACCATACAACCATACATACTTTAATTATATATTTTTTATATGTGTTCACGTACGTACCCTTAGCCCTTTCCATATCTTTCAATTATCATCATTAAACACTCATATAGCATACACTTACCATTTAAGGTAAGTGTATTAACTAAGCACAAAGGAGTATGCACATAGCCCCAATAACATAACAGAGGAATGAGGCTAGAAACTCACCTGAATTATGTTCCTTTGTGAGTTTATGGTCACTCCTCTCTTTAGTTGTGCACGGCTAACTGTGTAATAATTGCAAGATCATTTTACTACTTCTAACCAAATCATACTTCTAGGTTAGTGAAGTCCCTAACGAACGGGGGTCCGGGGGCAGCGCCCCTGGCAGCAGGGTTCTAGGGGCGGCAGTACCTAGCATGGTCCAAGGGGCAGAGCCCCTGGCTAAGTTCAAGCTAGGCCTGTAAACGAACCAAACGTTCGGTGAACTATTCGTGAACCGTTCGGCGGGAAGTTCATTTATGTTCGTTTATTTAATAACTGAACGAACATGAACAAAAAAATTGTGTTCGTTTAATTAAACAAACGAACATGAACTCATGTTCCGTTCATTCATTTATGTTCATGCACGTTCGTTTTTGTTCGCTTATGTATGTTTATATGTATTAATAGAAAATAGTTAAATACTATCTGGATAGGCCATCTGCTTAAAGGTTTATATTTGCTAATTTGTGTTTATTTAAGTGTTTTCGTTTAAGTTCGTTTATATTTTTGTTCGTTCATACATGATCTTTTATCTTTGTTTAGTTATGTTCCATTAGATTTTAAACAAACAAAAACAAATGCCCATTTTTAAATAAATGAACATAAACATAAATATTTGTTCGATTAAGTGTCCGTGTTCTTGTAAAGTTAAATGAACGAACATGAACATGCCCTTGTTCATGTACATTCGATTCGTTTACAGGCTTTCATTATTCACATTGATGAATACATCGGTCTCAATCTTTAGGCTCTGCCAATTTTATTTGTGTTCATGAACCGTTTGTGAACACATTAATTTCCTTAATGAACGAACACGAACAAAAAATCTTGTTTGGTAAGTGTTCGTGAACCGTTCGTGAACACATTATTTTCTTAACGAACGAACATGAACAAGGCCTTGTTCGTGTTCGTTCGGTTCGTTTATAGCCCTAGTTCGAGCTGACAGGTCAACTTGGAAAATTTTATTTTAGTAAATAAGCCTTTATTTAAAATTCATCAGAAAAACGAATCAAGTTGCGTTATACAAACCATTAGGATCGCATATTAAACCAATCGAATGGATGCAACCAATCGCATCGCATGGATTACAATCCAACCACATCGCATGGATTGAAACCAATCGCATCGCATGGGGCAAACCAATCGCATCGCATGAGGCAATCCAATCGCGTTGCATGAGGCAATCCAATCGCATCGCATGCCAAATGAATCGCATTGCATTTCTTTAAACGAATCGCATCGCATGTCTATGCGACGCGATTCTGCTTTGTGCGATCCGATTTGTTGTTTTCTTCGCTTTACCATTCCTTTACCCATTTTGTCTTTTAACCACTCCTTATGCCCCGTTTTACTATTCTAACGAGTTCTGGGTCGTAACAACTTTGTCTGCTTGTCTTTACATGGCCCGAACGTTACTCATTCGTCCCAAATCACCACCGTTAACTTGTGGTTCATCAAGTTTAGGTTTTTCTTGCATCTAACAGCCCAATTAACTACCATACCAAGTTTCTTGGCAAACCAACTTCAAACACGTAACCTTTTTAACCAAAACATACCTTCTTGGGTTCGGTTTTGCCTCGGGTCCGATTTAGTACGTGATCTAGAGGTGCTTCTTGTTGTTTGATGGTGCTTGAGCATGAAATCGGCCGTTCTTTAGCTCGGATTCGGATCCGGGTTTGAATGAGAGTGGTTGTGTGTGTTCTTGAGTCTGTATGGAGATAAGATGATGGGAAAATGAGGTTTTAGGAGGTTCATGGGGTTTATATAGGAAGCCCATGGACCTTATGGCCCATAACAATTCCCTAACCCATTTCCATGTCAATACCCAACTTATTATTATTCAACATATTTAAACCATAGCACACCATTAAACTAACAAAATTCCTTTATTAATTATTAACAAAAGTGGGATGCTACATAATTACACCAACTTGAAGGAGATTTTGAAATTGAGACCGAATATGTTCTTTTGACATCAACTAAATAAATAAATAAATCAGAAAGTTAAAAAATCAAAATTTTATACTAAACCCTGCATATACCCGGTTGATTTTGGAAATTACCAATCTATGCTTCATTTTCTATTGATCGAATAATACTAAAGCCTGCAAGCAACTAGTTGATTTTGCTTTCTTCATTGGAATTCTTACTGACCATTTATATTCATATTCACTTGAAACAAAAAATATCTTTTGATTTGGATGAGCATTCAAATCTTCCAAAAGTTCAGGAAAATCATTTGCAAAACATAGACTTTGTTCATATCTTTGTAATTGAATTTTAGATGACCCTTTGTGATGATCTATTTGGATGGTTTGAGGCAAAACTTCAAACCTAGCAGAATTTTTTTTAATAATTCTTGTGGAAGTACCTAATAAAATATCACATGTTATAACCAGCATTAGTAAACACGAAATTCTTTAATTTCTTAATAATTGAAATAAATGGTTTGATTACATATCATAAAAGGGACTTTAGGATCTTTAATAACAATGTAGAAAGATGTTGAAATCTTCAAGAGGGCAATCAATCCAGGCTCACTCTCCCGAGAGACACACACACACACACACACATATATATATATATATATATATATGTGTGTGTGTGTGTGTGTATGATTTTGTTTTAAGATAAAACATACAAAATATCTTCTCGTTCAATGAAAAGAGTGTTAGTGTAAGAAACAACAGCCATGGGTTCAAATCCTATTTTTAGTGGTTTTTTTTTAAGGAAAATACTTTCATTTGTGTTTTATATGCGTTGTTTTATAACTTGTTTATTACTATTATTGTTGTTGTTGTTGTTGCTGTTATTGTTGCTACTGTTGTTATTATTGTTATTAGTTTTTTTTGTCTTTGGTCTATATTGGGTTTTAGAAATACATTTCAATTAGTAAAATTGTCAAATGATTTATTACATAAATACAAACACAGTTTTAGGGGGGTTTTTTTAGTTGCCCTGAGGCCCGGAAATTTTGATGGATTCTCAAAGAAGAACCTGCTATTTAGTACCATTTTTCTAAAATAACTCATCCAACCCGAGTCCATTTAGTTGGAAACTCTTTTAACTATAACCTAATTGATAGAGATTTAAAACAACACGTTTTAATCCAAATTCACTCCGTTTAAAACCCATTTTAACCCGAAGCCATATTATTTGTCACCCAACCGACCCAACTAATGTATACGTTTCTTGTTTCCAAAGTTTTGCATAAGTTGATTATTTTTTATTTGTTTTCCTTTTTCGTGTTTAATTTTGTTTCCTTGTATGTGTAACCAAGTTAAAGTTTTACAACTAATTTCTGTCTCAGGAGGAAAATGCATGAGAAAAGGGTATATGAATACGCGTTGCAGTAATATTATCCATCTGCATAATTCTCCACATGGACAATTGGTAGCTAGTTGGGATTGATTAACGAATGTAGTTTAAACCGGTTGAAGAGGTAGGTCCCAGCAGAGCCCAGTTGGACCCGCAAGACTCACCTTGAAGAGGGACGTCTGCGCAGAAACCAACTGGATCCGCAGGACCAACCATGCTCAGAGACGTGACGTCCTTACGCGCAGTACGCAAGCTGGTCCCGCAGGAAATGCCTCCCGATGGTGAAGGACTCCGCCTGTTCCCGCAGCTTCGGATACAAGCCATCAGGGAAGGCCACCCGCGCAGCAAGGCTACACGCACAAGGCACTTAGCTCTCAATCACTCAGTGTCACCTGAGGGAATGAGCAAAGCCGGGAACAATCCCGCACAAGGGCGGGAGGGGGAATACTCCCGCCCAAATAAGCCAGTCCGTACGACACGGGAAGATCTTCTGTACTGTACCTGACGAGGTATGGGAAAAAGATCTGACTAAAGATACGACAGCTTATTGACACAGTATGGCGAGCAGCATGCTCCTGTACTATGTCACTATTAGCCGCTGCCTACTCACCAACTACTGCCATACCACGTGCGTAGCCGGCAGTTGGTGGAAAAGGAATAGTACACAGCAGGCCTGGTCACTATCAGCCGCTGCCTACCCACCAACTACCAGCAGGGCACGTGCGTAGGCCACTGTTGGAGGAACAGGAATACTGTTGCAGCCGGCCACACCTCCTTGGAAACCTACCTTCGGCTATAAATACCACAAATGGTATGACTATCATATCTTATCACATTATCATCATATTATACCTGATATCTGCTCTAGCAATCTCTTAATATACTTTTATATTTAAAGAGCAATCTAGTCGGATTCTCACGCCGGAGGGTGGTCACAAGGAGGAACCCCCCCCCCCCTTCTCAGTGACGAGCTCACGGTGTCTGTTTTGCAGGTTATCAGAAGAACCATCTTCCAAGGGTCTAACCCCTCGTGGGAAACAGCTATCCAACCCCCAGGTTACCAGTAATCTGTCCGGGGTCCGGCTAGTGTTTCTTCATTGGCGCCATCCGTGCATAAAGCTAGAACTACAATTTTCTCCAGTTTTTTCAAACTTTTACAAAGATGGTTAGAGAAATTCCGGTAACCACAACCCCAGCTACTGGGAGGAATACCGGCAACACAGTTTTTACGAACACTACCCCGGCTACCGAAGCCGGGGCAAGTGAAGTAAATTTTACGAACACTACCCCACTTACCAAAGCTGGGGCAAGTGCAGTAAATGATCGCCTACTGGGATCCACCGATACCCAGTTTGAGAAACGAAGACTCCCCCGCCAGACTCTCGATGAAGTTAAGGCATGGGCGGAGGCACGACAAAAGGAATTCCAGGCTGAGTTGGACGAACGCTTGCGTTCCGTGCAACAGGCCGACGAATTCGAATACTGGGAGGATGACTCGGAGGAATCCGACTCCGACGCGAACCCTCGCCATAGGGCAAAAGGGAAGCGTAAGGAAACGGAATCCCAACCGAAAAGGCATTTTGGACAAGCCTTCAAACCAAAAAGCACAGGTGGAAGTCCACGAGACTTCTCCAAAACGTTCAGACCAAACGTTGCGAATGCAGGAACGTCCAAGTTTGCAAGGGACATTGCGGAAGCAATCGCCCCAAAGAGTGCCAAACAAATGCCTAACATAGGCACATATGACGGTTTATCTGATCCAGACGATCATTTGAACAGGTTCATAGCGGGGGCAACCGTCAGCAATTGGACGGAACCCACGTGGTGCTACATGTTCCAAATGACGCTTGTTGGGGCTGCTAGAGCTTGGTTTGATCGTCTACCGGTCAACCACATCTACGACTGGGCAGACTTCCAACAGAAGTTTAGCCAACACTTCAGCCAGCAACGGAAGTATACCGAGGAGCAATGGACAATCCTCAAATGCATACGAGAGGAAGATGAATCTCTGCCAAACTTCATCACTCGCTTCAACTCAAAGAAGCTAAGTTTGGGCAATATCAGCGAAGATCTTGTTCGCGCTGCCTTCATCCAGGGCGCACATGACCCAGAGCTCATCCGCACCCTAACGGGTAAAGATGGCATGCCATCCACATGGGATGGCATCATGACAGCAGCAAAACGCTATGCGGAAACAGAGAAGCAACTGGGTAGAGATCTCCCACAGAGCACAAACCTCTATACTCAGAAGACGAGAGAAGACAACGTCCTCACCGCCAGACTAAATAAAAAACGGAAGCTAGGCATTTGGCAGTCAAGGGTAAACTTTGACACCTCATCCGGCTTGCAACATCGAGTAGGCGGAAGGGATAATGTACAGTCGCACAGGAACTCCAGATGGACGCCACTCACCAAAAGCGTCACTGAGATATTCGCCACTGAAGAGCTCCCATGGCCAAAGCCTCCAATAATCCGACATCGTCACGATGCTGATCGGAGCAAATACTGTGACTTCCACAAGACAAAAGGCCACAACACTGAAGAATGCATAGACGTAAAGGACATGGTCGAAGCATTTGTCAGAGATGGGACGCTCGCGCACCTCGTGGCACAATAAAGGCTGAGCAGGCGGGTGCGTATAAAACCTCAGCTGGGGAACACGAATCAATTCCAGCTTCAAAATCGAGACTACATGCTGCGTAAAGAACGAGATCCCGAACCAGGTGCGTATCGGCTCGATGGCACTCCCATCCCAACATGGAAGGGAGCTCATTTACACAGTCTGCATGTAAATCAATTCCAATTTGTAAAGAAAAGGCCAAGAGCCACTTCTAATGGAAATGATTCTCTTTAAGAACATCGAAGCTGATGATTTTACATTTATACTTTTCTGAACACTAATATGCCGGTTTTCACCGCATAATTACGTGAAGTCATTGCATGGGAAGGCGGTCCTACCCGCACGAACCCAATAACGTGACAAACCTTCACGCAGGTCAGTTTGGGAAAAAGTTCAGCACCCAAAAATGAAAGTGCCGATCTATCCGCATGAATCATTAAAGGAAACTGAATAATAACCTATCAACAACCGCGCGTCGAACGGTTAAACTATGCAACACTGGTGACGGCGTTCACATTACGTGAAGTCGTTGCGTGGGAAGGCGGTCCTACCCGCACGAACCCAATAACTTGACAAACCTTCACGCAGGTCAGTTGAAGGGGAAGAGTTCAATTATCCCATTAAATGAAAGTGCCGGTCTATCCGCATGAATAATGAAAGGAAACCGAACACTAACCTATCGACAACCGCGCGTCGAACGGTTCAAAACAAAATTCTTAAAAAGGATAAGGAAAACCTACACGCAGGTCAGATAAGGGTAAAGTTTTGCCATCCTACTAAGTGCAAGTGACGGTTCTACCCACACAATCACGAAAGAGGAAGCAAGACTTCCTGTTATCAACCACGTTCAAAGGTTAACTTATCCTCAAAAGGTGAGGAAAACCTACACGCAGGTCAGATAAGGGTAAAGTTTTGCCATCCTACTAAGTGCAAGTGACGGTTCTACCCGCACAATCACGAAAGAGGAAGCAAGACTTCCTGTTATCAACCACGTTCAAAGGTTAACTTATCCTCAAAAGGTGAGGAAAACCTACACGCAGGTCAGATAAGGGTAAACTTTTGCCATCCTACTAAGTGCAAGTGACGGTTTTACCCGCACAATCACGAAAGAGGAAGCGGAAACTTTAATCCATTATCAACCACGTTCAAAGGTTAACTTATCTTAATGCCTTAGAAATTTCGAAAAGGAAAACCTACACGCAGGTCAGATGAAGGTTAAAGTTTAGCCATCCTACCAAGTGCAAGTGACGGTTCTACCCGCACAATCACGAAGGAGGAAGCGAAACTTTAACCCATTATCAACCACGTTCAAAGGTTCTTATTCTAAACACTTGGAAAATTGCTAATTTAAACTAAGTATGCAAGTCATAAGTTTATAAAGCAAGGAACCCAAAGAAGGAAATAACAATCTTATACGCAAAATGATTAATATTTCAAGAATATATTACAAGAATGGCCGGGTAACTACCCGCCTAAAAGAATAAAACTATACAAGTCTATCTTAGCAATGGGAAGGGATCTTCAGGATCAAGCTTCAGGGCCGCTTCCACTTGGACCCGCTCCGTCAGAAGAACGGGGTGGTTCGAGGAACGCTTTGAGGACAGCTAACCCATCATCAGCAGCAGCTACTTCGTCCACCTTTTCCACCACTGGATGCGGGAAGGCGGCGTATTGGTTCAATGCTTGGTCATAAATGGCTTCGGTATCCACATCGAACAAAGGGAAGTTGGAAGGCGGGACGCCTTTCTCAACAAACCCTAGACCAAGCAGGAAGCCGGCCTTTTCCCCATCCTCATGAGAAGCGTTGAGGGCTGCGGTCATAGCATCATCGTAAGAGGTCTCTGAAAAGACCCGACGCACAACCTACAAAGAAAACACAAGTATTAGAACCTTTTCTTACAAAAGAAAAGTGTGAAGATAAAACTAAACATACCTGAGGCAACGCTTCTCGAAGAAGCCATTGGAGGGCAGCTTGAGCTTCGTTATGGGCGCGTTCGGCTTCGCTCTTGTTAAGGTTGGCAAGTAAAACTTCCTTTGCGGAAGCCTCTTCGACGCCCTTAAGTTTCCGCTCGGTGTGGTCAAGCACCCCCCTCTGGTCCAAGATTTCCTGGAGTTTCTTGGCATCTTCCATTGCCAAGGCATCATGAGCGCGTTGGAGAGCCTCTAATTTGGCCTTGAGCTCCTCATTCTCCACACGCAAAGGCTCAGCAACGGCTTCAGCCTTGGCAACCCTCTCGGTTGCGTTTCGCGCAGTCTCCCTGGCCAGCCGAAGCTGTTCATTCACAGCTTGGGCAGCCTTGGAGCGGGCCTCGAGTCGCGCCTGAACTTCAACCTCGAGGGCCTTGAAGGCCTTCTCCTTGTCGGCGGCAGCTGCCGCCAGCTGTTGGTTCTCCTCCCGAAGAGCACGCGCCTCAGATACGTCCTTGGCGCGAGCTGCTTTCAACTTGTCGTTTTCACGACAAAGCAGCTCGACGCGCGGCTGCATCCGGGCTTGGAGAACCCGAAGCTCATTGGTTAGCCTACCCTCCTGGTAGCTAGCCATGGCTTCCCCCAACGCACCATGAGGAGCAGCGTGGCGAGCCCAGTCCACGCACTCCACAGGGGTACGAAGGGTTGTTCCTCGGCGTATGTTCCATCGCGGAACATACACTTCATTGGAATCCGACACTGCAAAAGAAACAAAAGCAGTAAGGAAAAGATGATAAAAAACAAGGGAAAAAGAAAGGAACCCCACGCACCTGTAGGGTCAATGACAGGCCGATAGCCGCCAAACCCATCACCTGAACCTAAAGGAAATCCATCCAACAGGTCAGGCAGACGGGAAGGTGGCAAAGATCGGCGGGAAGCCCTGCGCGTACCTGATGATCCGGCCATCGGTGCCGGTGGCGCGGGCATGGTGGCAGCCGCCGTGGTCGCCGTTGTGGTCGCCGCCGTGGTCGCCGCCTCGTAGTCAGCAGCAGCAGTAACCGCCGGCTCTGTGAAGGATGCTGTAAAAATCGCACTCACGGCCGGCGGGGACGTCATCTCAGCTGGAACAGTCTGCTCAGGAGCAACTGAACCAGCGGAAGCAGGCGCGGTCACCTGGGTCGACGCCTCAGCTAGGCTGACCAAGCCTACCGTCATTGGCGGAAGGGTACTCCTCTGCGCTTCACCCCGGAATGCGTCAACATCCACGCCTGCACAAAGAGGAGAGTGTTGGATAAATTTATGAAGTGAAATCTAGACATTATGATTGTACTTACGGGTTTTCTTGACCCTGAACGTACGGACGGGCGGGGAGGAACCCGATGGAGCCGGCCTCTTGGTACCGGTCACCGTCGTCATCGTTGGTTCTCCGGAGGTAACGGTCGTAGCCTCCGGAGCAGTGGTCTTCTCACCACCGGGCTTCCCCGCCACTTCTTCACTATCTGACTCCGAGCCAGATAGAACCACTGGATCAGCTGTGGAGGCCTTCTCCTTCCCCTTCACGCCGGCAGCAGCCTTTTTCTTCCGCACCAACGGAGGAGCATCTGAGGATTCCTCAGAAGAAGACGGGTCAGGAATTCCAGCAGCGGGTACAGCATTGAGGGATGGAGGAAAGAATATCGCCTTACCTGGCCGCCGATGGCTCAGGATCTCGTGGCCCAGCGGATAGACCTCCACAAACCGATCCGCCGTTTGCTCCAGGATGGGCAACTCGCCCTCGTCCAGAGCACGAGTACCCATCCGCGCAGGACCGTCGGTTTCCCGCGGGTACAGAAGCGACTCCAAATCATTTCCCTCTGAAAGAATAAACAGTTAGAAGACAAACGCGTATCAAAAAGAAAGACAAGACATACCATAGGGAATAGAGTTCAAACCGTATTCGAGAAGGATGGGAACCTGAGACGCATCCTTCCACACCCGGCTCATCCCTAACATGACCATCCCGGACTCCGCAAACCGGTAAACCGGAGATAGGATCCGGGATATCTTCGAAAACCATTCCGCCTCCTGGTAGTTGGGGGCGTGAAGGCTCGGTATCGCTTGGCCATTTTTAAACTTCATGGCAAGGGGGATGGCGCGAACAGAAATGTAGAAGAATTCCTGCTTCCACGCGCGAAGACTGCGCTCGGTGTCGCAAATCTTCAGACCCTTAATACGGGTCGTCAAGGTGTACCACCCCTGGATGCACCTCCAGGTATAGAAGGTCATCAGGCGGTCCACATGGGGCTCGATGCCCAAAATCCGGCACACCCACTCAAAATGGCGAATCTTGGCGATCGCCATGGGGTGCAGCTCGGTCAAATGAACACCGTGCCTCTCAAGGACACGGTAAACAAATTTTGTCAATGGGAATCTAAGATTCCCATAGACAAAAAATGCAGCATAAACCCCGATCTTGCCTCTGGGGGCATCGTACACGGTCTGGTGGGATTCAGGAAACTCAGGCTCGAGATGATCGAGCATGAACTTCCTGACAACATACCGGTACTGATCGCCGGGCAGAGCACACTGGCACTCGCCAGCAGTACCCCTGTCGTCAGCTATAGCTTCAGCATCACGAGAAGACATCTTGCAGAGAAAGAAGAGAACGATTTCGAGAGAATGCTCGATTGAATAAAGGAGTATTCGCCGGAAATCGCCTTAAAGATGAAGAGAAGAGTGAAAAGTGTGAATTGCAAAATAACCCTCTCCCCCTTTATATAGTAATCGCAATTAATGCGGTGAATTTAATGCGGAGGAGAGAGAAATCGAATGTGCAATGAAACTATGACACGTGGCAAAAAGCAAGCTGGCAACAGCCGTTGAAAGGACGTATGCCAGTAATTTCGCGGCCACGCGCCCGAAAAATCGCGCCCACGCGCCTGAAAAAGCGACTGGAATGACCATGTTCTGTCACGTCACCATAACTTCCTGCACGTCCTGACACAGTCAGAAGAAACCGTCGCACGACGTTTCAGAGGTTTGGACTGTTCTTATCTTTTCACCAACTCTTCGAATTTCAAAATTCAAAAATTCGAAAATATTAAAAAGTAGGCGGGAAAATACCCCTTACCTTGGCGAAAAAGTAACCGTAAGACGGATGCGGGTACAGTGTAAAGGCAAAACCCTTCACATACCTAGCACCCGCAGGGAATTGAAGCCAAGAAAACCTTGGCGAACAAGTAACCGTAAGACGGATGCGGGTACAGTGTAAAGGCAAAACCCTTCACATACCTAGCACCCGCAGGGAATTGAAGCCAAGAAAACCTTGGCGAACAAGTAACCGTAAGACGGATGCGGGTACAGTGTTAAGGCAAAACCCTTCACATACCTAACACCCGCAGGGAATTGAAGCCAAGTACCTCGGCAACCAAGTAACTATAAGACGGGTGCGGGTACAGTGTAAAGGCAAAACCCTTCACATACCTAGCACCCGCAGGGAATTGACGCCAGGAATACCTTGGAAGTAAAGTAACCGTAAGACGAGCGCAGGTACAGTGTTAAGGCAAAACCCTTCACATACCTAGCGCTCCGCTGGGAATTGAAACCAAGAAGGATCTTCTGGGCAATGCTTGCGGAAACGGAAATAAAATCCACGCATAGCGGGAACGTCGAGAACTACGTTGTTTGAAGCTCCAGGATGGAATTGGTGGTCTTAACATAATTGATCACTATGTTCAAAACTACCAAAACCTCATGGAGAATCCACACAAGTGGGACTCAACGCTCCTGACTTGCGAGGAGGTTACAGACCTGCCCGCATCATACCCAAAGACCAAGCAGGAAACTCGGGAATTTCTGCAAGTGACAAGGACTTCCGCGGGAGGAATCCCCATGAAAAACCTTAAAAAACCCTTTTCAAAACCCTCTGCTCAAGTCCAAAAGTTCACCTCACTTTATTAAACACTCATGAGAAGAACATTGGACTGGGGGGACTTGAAGAGGTAGGTCCCAGCAGAGCCCAGTTGAACCCGCAAGACTCACCTTGAAGAGGGACGTCTGCGCAGAAACCAACTGGATCCGCAGGACCAACCATGCTCAGAGACGTGACGTCCTTACGCGCAGTACGCAAGCTGGTCCCGCAGGAAATGCCTCCCGATGGTGAAGGACTCCGCCTGTTCCCGCAGCTTCGGATACAAGCCATCAGGGAAGGCCACCCGCGCAGCAAGGCTACACGCACAAGGCACTTAGCTCTCAATCACTCAGTGTCACCTGAGGGAATGAGCAAAGCCGGGAACAATCCCGCACAAGGGCGGGAGGGGGAATACTCCCGCCCAAATAAGCCAGTCCGTACGACACGGGAAGATCTTCTGTACTGTACCTGACGAGGTATGGGAAAAAGATCTGACTAAAGATACGACAGCTTATTGACACAGTATGGCGAGCAGCATGCTCCTGTACTATGTCACTATTAGCCGCTGCCTACTCACCAACTACTGCCATACCACGTGCGTAGCCGGCAGTTGGTGGAAAAGGAATAGTACACAGCAGGCCTGGTCACTATCAGCCGCTGCCTACCCACCAACTACCAGCAGGGCACGTGCGTAGGCCACTGTTGGAGGAACAGGAATACTGTTGCAGCCGGCCACACCTCCTTGGAAACCTACCTTCGGCTATAAATACCACAAATGGTATGACTATCATATCTTATCACATTATCATCATATTATACCTGATATCTGCTCTAGCAATCTCTTAATATACTTTTATATTTAAAGAGCAATCTAGTCTGATTCTCACGCCGGAGGGTGGTCACAAGGAGGAACCCCCCCCCCCCTTCTCAGTGACGAGCTCACGGTGTCTGTTTTGCAGGTTATCAGAAGAACCATCTTCCAAGGGTCTAACCCCTCGTGGGAAACAGCTATCCAACCCCCAGGTTACCAGTAATCTGTCCGGGGTCCGGCTAGTGTTTCTTCACCGGTCCAGAAATAAGTTATATATTTAACAATTAATTGTACAACTAAATAAATAATATTAATAATTCGGGATGATTATCCCACGTAATCATTTTATATTTAAGAGTTAGTACTTGTATTTTGTTGACGGTGTATACTTTAAAATATGTGGTTTAGAAACGATGACCACGAATAATAATAATAACAAGAATAATATAATAATAACAAATAATGGTAGCATTTCCAAGATGTTTCCTTTATAAACTTTTGACAATTCATCATCCCATACCCCCTTCAAGTTGTTATCTTGGTTAAAACACACCCGTGGACATAAGGCGGAATGACCTATACATTTTTTCTATATATAAAGATGTCATATGCTGCATATTCTCTTCGATCCACTTGGCTATTTCACTTCTTAGATCTTCTCTCTCTAGAGTTTGTTTTCTTTCTCTCTCTAACATATATACATACATATAGTATATATTAGTGGTTTGTATATATTTATGGATAAAAAACAACAATACATGCGCGTATTTGGACACATCGACACAAATGGAGATGGTAAAATATCACCTCCGGAGCTACAAATTTGCATTGGGAAGACTGGCTGCGAGTTGTCATTGGAGGAGGCGGAGATAGCGGCTGCATTGATGGATTCGGATGGTGACGGGTTGTTGAGCATGGAGGATTTGGTGAAAGTTGTGGAAAGTGCGAACGAAGAGGAAAAGTTTAGTGATTTAAAGAAGGCGTTTAATATGTACGAAGAAATAGAGGGGAGTGGATGCATAACACCTAAAAGCTTGAGGAGAATGCTTAGCAAATTGGGAGAGTCGCGAACTGTTGACGATTGCAAGGTGATGATCGCGAAGTTTGATGTTAATGGTGACGGTGTCCTAAGTTTTGATGAATTTAGGGAAATGATGGCGTGATTGTTGTATGATCGTGTATTTGGTTCTGGTGCATGGTTAATTATGAGTACATATTGTTATTATTCTTGAAATAGGGAGATGATTTGTACACCAGTAAAATTATTTATTTTGTATGTCGTAAAGTTTGCTATAGAATAGAGTATAGTTTCTATTTAGGCAGCAGCTTATGATGCCCATATAATTTTGATGATGTACAAGTTACCACCTTATATATGACATTTTTTGAACGGATTCGGCATCCACTAATTTGGAACTAAATTTGAAAGCCATATTTCGACTTGGACGTTTTCAGGAGGCCGCTAATAACCAACGAATAGCAAGTGCTTAGGTATGGAAAGAAGCCCTATCAAATAGAGATTTTTTCTTTCGACCATATTTCGATTGTTAATACGATATATAAGGACCACTGCTCCAAACAGTATTACACCCTTGATCATGAAATATCGACTGCTTGTTAAACCCTGTGAATTGTGTGAAAGTAGGATATTCCAAATGCCGGAGTCAAAACGTTCTTGGTCAAAAAAAATGTGAATGAAATATCTCACTGAATTGAATTGGGTACGCGTACCTTTATTTTAAGCCGCTCTCGTGAGTTTTGGCCGCTATGCTCAATATTCCTTAAAATAATTACTTAGGGACTCTTTGGCAATCTAATGTTGAATCAATAACAGATCGTGACTAATTATGTCTTTGAAATTAATCCATTAAGAGGCTAGTGAGCCATTAAAAGGTGTAACCAAACACACTCCATCTTTGATTTATTCAAAGGTAGTCTCTTAATGAAATCATTAAGAGGCTCCCAAACAGCCCCTTAACCTTGTGCAGACACTTAAGATTAGTACAAATGTCCATCCTTGAGAGAGGCAACTTAATCTTGTTGGATGCCAATTAGTTGAAATGTAAACGAGTTAAAACCGTATTGGGGACACATTTCACTTGGAGATTCAGTTTTAGCATAAATTTCTCGCTCAAATTATTCTTCTATTTTTAATGAAACCGTATTTATGTCAATGTAATCAAAACGTATCAATTCATCTTTTAATCAGATAATTAATTACCTAAATTATAAGGATTAAAAATGTGCGGTTATTTATATTTGTATTTTTAATGAAATCATATCTACATTTTTTCAGTAAAATAATTTATATACATTTTTGAGCGTAAGGGATGAATGTGAATGAATTGCAAATTAAGTACACGAAATTTATAGGTCTAAGACGATAAAGACAAAAAGAAATTGTGAATGAATTGCAAATTCTCACATATTCATTTAACCTCCATGGGGGTTTTCATGCATCTATTTCGAAACTGTAATACAAAAGCGTGTTTAATTCATGCTAATTTTGTATATGATGTTCTTTTTTTATGTCATTAATAATTAAACATCTTATCATCTTTTGTTAGAATTTGTTATTCCATTAAAATTATATAATTACAACTTATAAAATCACAAGGTGCACCCTTTTCGTAATTATGAAAAAAAAATTGTGTGAGAATACACCACATAATCGTGTGAATATTCTATTAAAAATATAATTTTAACTTATAAAACCATTTAATTTAATAAAATATAGGTTTTTCTTTAACATTTAATCGTTTAATTTTTACAGCTCAATTGCATTTTTTTTAAGCATCCCGAGTATCACACGGATTCTAAAGCTAGTAGCAGAATATGTAAAAATAAAAAACAAATTTTACATTCATGGACTAACCAATTCTTACAGTAGTAATTGAAAAGTAAAAAACAATCCAAGAAAGAAAATTAATATTGATCTTTATGCAAACTGATAAAAAAATTGAATAAAAATCAAACAGTAATGCCCGGTTTAAATTGTTGAATTGGACAAGTTGATCAAAACAAGAATAAAAGGTTGGTTATATATATTGTTCAGTTCAATGCAAGAACTTTTCCATGATCACTCCTCCTTTTCTGCCACCAATTCTGACAACTTCAGCACAAATTATTCACTTTGTCAATAGTTGAAGCGCTAATTAAATTTTCACTTTCTGTCGCATGATGACATACTTTTTGCTTCTTCTTATACTTCTTCTTTCCTTCTGTGTACGGTCACACGCAGATGCTGCAACCACATTGTGTACACATAAAATAACCAACTTTAACAAGGCCAGGATTCATGAGTTCGATTTTCTGTAGTGACTTGTAAATGATAAAAGACAGATGAAAATCTAGTAGTATAAGCCTATAAGGTGAGACTAATTTTTACTGTGGAACTTTTGGGTCTAATAAGCTCAACTAAACAAAACCTAAATGGGCCGGATTAGGGTGGCATTCAATGGTCCAAGAGGGCTCACTGGTGCAAGTGAAGACGAATTTGTTGAGGCCCAAATAACCCTAGACAACATGAGACCGTAAGTTAGAGAGAATGGATTTGGAAATATCTATCTATTCTAATGAAGTAAAATAACTGTAAACACATGTCAGTTTGTGGTTAAACCTTATAACTTTTTTTCTCTCCAAACTAATAATTATGTCATAGATCAATAATTATTCACTTTTCTTTTACAATTAATTTATATTATATCTATAACATAATTATATTATTCACTTTTCTTTAAACTTTATTTTATTATATATATTATATATTTTTATAAAAATAAATATTCTTATAAATTATAAATATATGCTTTAAATCTATCTATTTATTTTTTCAGTTAATTTACTAAACTATATATATGTTAAAACGTACCATTCACTTTCATATATAATAAAGTTTATCATAGTCAGTTTCTCGGTTTTTTTATCAATGATTGTTTCAGGTTTTTTGTGGGACTTAAATTTGATTGTTATGGGTTAAAAGTTGATAAATAGATTGTGTGGTACAAGTTAATAACATTTGGCTCAAAATTTGTTACGGATCAAAAAGGGGTAATAATGCAAGTAGATTTATCATCAAATTTGTTACGGGCTCAAAGTTTTGACTTGAAAATGTCAGAAAAATGAAAGTTAAAATTTTAAACGTGATTTAGGTTTCGAATTTATTTTCAATTACATTTTTGGAAATAATTAAAAGATTCAAGATTTGGCTAATTTACTATTTTTCCCACAACTATTAAAATTTAAGAAAAAGACGGCGAACACTTTCGACATGCTACCTCCAGGCCTATCAATACTTCTAACTTTTATCAAATTTGAAACATTTGTGTTAACATTGACTTTTCCTTTAATGGTGATTAAAATGTAGTGTACGAAAAATGTCATACAAAATTATGCTCAAGTTGTCACACCCCAACCTAAGGCGGAAATGCCAGAGCGTGATCCAATTGCTCACAACTCGAAGATACTATCATAATATAAAATGTGACAATATCTATTTAATTCCTTTATTTCAAATGTGAACACAATATTCAAATACAACAAAACAATTCAAATAAATAAATATAACAAATTTAAATCCGTGTTTGTCTTTATTATAACCCTAAGGTATTTCTAATTGTTCATACTTCAACTTCAAGCAACCTGCATATGCGTAGAAAATGGAGTTTTGTCAACAAACATGTTGAGTGAGTTTACCACCAAGTTTTGACACCAAAATAATGTTAATATGATAAATAAGCAAAACGTAATAAATGCGGCAATGAAATCAAACCATAAGCAAGTAAGTTATCGATTAAACCATTGCCAAGCGAATCGGGCGTCGGTAAATCAACCATGAGCAAATAAGAATAAGACTAATAAGACTGTTGCCAAGCGAATCGGGCGGTGGTCAATAGAATGAGAACCCCCTCCAAGGAGATATGTCAAACGATTGCATACAAAAATAAATAAGCACATAACAAGTAGATTTGATTAATCACACACAATTACACGTTTGCTATGTGTTGATATGTATGTATAGATATGTATATATATAGTATGATATACGCATATGTTCCCAAAACGTTTTAGAAAACTAAGTAAAATAGGGGAATGATAAAACTCACCTGATCGAATAAGCCAAACGAGAATGAATACGACAAGAAAGCGGAAATCACGCTCTTCGAGAATTATCGACAAGAATCCTAATTAAATAATATAATATTATGAACGAGTTATAAATGATGTAATACTTGTAACGAATTTAGGATTTCGATGTGGATTGAGTTACAATTATGATTGGTATGTTATGGATTGAACGATTGATATCTAAGGATTATTATTATTGTTTAATTATTAAAATCATTATTTGTTATCAAATCAAGTCTACAAATAATTAGTTTAAATGAACATAATTGAGGTCTATTATGTTAATAACCGTTTAAATATATAATTATCATAAAATTATATCTTAAAATCTTTAACGAAATCCAATGGTAAAAATATAATTAACACGTTTAATTCATTTAATACACTTATTATAGTTTTGTTTTAAAAATAATACATACATATATATAAAATATATATTTAATAAATATGAGCGAATTTATAAAGACGTTTTTACAACGAGAACATCAATATTAGTGTCGGTTTTTAATAAAATAATAATGATTTATTATTATTATTAAGATATATATATACGAAAACTTGTAACAAGATTATTTGACACGGAACGTTTAACTTTAGGATGTCGGTTTAACTAAAATATTGTTTATTTGATATTTAATATTAATTATAATGTATTATAAATCATTAAAATAAGTTGAAAATAACTAAAAATAAAATTAACAAAAACAGGGGCTAGCAGGGACACGAACCCAGGTATATCGGCCGGCCAGAATCTTGAACAAACACACCCTGGCTAGGGTGTCAGTTGGTTAGAATGTGTAAACAGATTTATATATACAGACACTGATTGGAACCTGTTTGATTATAAACCCTTAAATCATAAATCGATCAATCCGTTGAGTGTTCGTTAAATTAAGACTAGGGCTAATGATCAGCATATCATAACGATTTTATACACATAATTAATTACCTGCTTCGATGTTTAACACAGGTTCAATTTGCAGTCAACAGGGCCGACCACAAACGACGATGAACGGGGTACAAACAGACTTCGACAACTCAATTAACCCATAGGGTTTGGTTCGCGATGGTATAAGAGATGTACAGACGATATTAATTGTGTTAAGATCAAGTCTAGATTATATACTCAAATTTTAGGTTAAGTCGGTTCTTAAATTTGTCAATACGCATCAAATTGGATATGGTTTCTTAATTAAACGAGTTGTTTAAACAGGAAATAGTAATAATAATCATATACACGATTCAATTCCGAGTTTAGAACAAAGATTGTGGTTCAAGTAATTAAACGGGTTCACGGATATAGTTAAACGGGTATGGATCATGGGCACGGGTTCAGGGACTAAAAGGGTCATAAATTAAATTGACAGAATTTGCATATTTAGTCCTTGAAGTTTCAAGATGGAAACAATAAGAGATAAAAATTTAGTTTTTGGGTTAAAAATGTATATTTCCTAAAGTTATAAATATAATAAATAAATAAATATAAATTGTATAGAAGTTCCTCGATATACGTGATACTTTTCGTTGTTAAAATTCCCCGAACATAAAACGAGTCGGGTAATAAGTATAAGGTGGTATGTGGAAAACCCGAGTTGTTACATAAGTGAAGCAAAACATTCACAAAATTGAACAGGTTAGCGTGTTATTTTTATGTGTTGTCATTATGGCAAAGTCGATAAACCCCCTCAAAATTATAAAAATCATTTTCATGGTGTAGCTCAGAACTATTATTGTATGAAAAGTTTTTTTAAAATTGGTTCATAACCAAAATTCTTTATATATATATATATATATATATATATATATATATATATATATATATATATATGATACTGAGAATCAAATTTCCAATAAATGGAACGTTCTCAAGTATGCTTTTGCACTTGCCCTATTATTATTATTATTATTATTTATTAAGTTTTTTTTTTAAATAAATCATTTTTTGATATAAATAAAATCAATTTATGTAAACATAGTATAGATATAAGCGTAGATGTAATCATTTTTTCATATACAGTACGTACTTATTTGCTTTATTTATAACTTTATTATTTGGATCATCTTGTGTGTTACACGGGCTCTGAAGCTAGTATTCTAATAAAAGAAAATAGCGAATGACACATGTCACTTGAAGATTCATTCCTAACTTAAATTTCCCGCTTAATTTTCTTATCTTCCTTTCCTTCCTTATCTTGTAACGTATGAAGCAAAGACTCAGTCCACGGGAACCGGCTTTACGGGTTGCTTTTGTTGGCATTCTCCTCCCCTCTGGCCTTCGTGATTGGCTGCGCTTGTTCATCTGTTATGTCAATATAATCACAATATTTATAATTTTTAATGAAATAAAATCTACCTTTCTTATTAAATTAATTTATATACACTTTTGAATGTACGGGATGAATGTGGTAAAATTAAATAAACGGTATTTATAAGTCTAAGATGATAATAAAAAAATAAATTGTGAATGAATACAATTTTATTCTCACATATTCATTCAGCTTTCATGGATCCATGGAGTTTTCACCCATCTATTTCGCAATCGTAATACAAAAGCGAGTTTTATTCATGCTAATTTTATATTTATGTTCTTTTTTAATGTCATTCATAATAAACATCTTATCATCTTTTGTTAGAATTTACTATTCTTTTAAAACATATAATTACAATTTAGAAATCACTAGGTGCATCTTTTTCATAATTATGAAGAAATTAAGTGAGAATACACCACATATTCGTATGAATATTACATTAGAAAATATAACTTGAACTTATAAAACCATTTAATTTGATAAAATATAAGTTTTTTAAATTTAATCATTTAATTACTATAACTTAATGGTATTTCTTTTAAGCATCTCATACATCGCACGTGTTCTAAAGCTAGTTTTTTTATAAAGGAGAAAAAAATCCAAATAAGCAGGATAAAAATATGACATAATAATAGATTAAAACACTAAAAAATCCAAATAAGCAGGAAAAAATATGACATAATAATAGATTAAAACACTTAACAAAAGGTCTGCCAAACCTTGTTACATATATATATATATATGATGGTGATGTATAAAGTTTTGTAGCATCTTTGAGTCCATCATTATCGAATAAAAATAATTTTGGATTTGGTCGGATGACTTAAGAAAATAGATGTTCTACACGGTTGATTGAACTTTACTTGTATAAATAGGCGGATATGAATCTTTTAATATACACACCCGTACAGATAATTAATAGTTTATGTGCAATAAGATATTGAGCCATAGGATCGACAAGTTAGTAGAGAATTTGGAGATAATCAAAGCAAGCACGTACTTATGGCTAAAAGGTAGTGTAAACATGTAACTACTAGAATGGAATGCTTGATGCGATTTTCTCTTTTGGTTGGTTTATTCTATATGATTGTAATCTAGTATCTTTCGAGTTTTATTATTATATTTCTAACGAAATATCGAGAGAGAAAAAATTAGTTCTTAAGACGAGTAAATGAAGCTTGTTAGGATTTGATTTTTGTTGCATATGGGGGGGGGGGGGTATGTTGGACTTAATCGGGTTTGTTCATGTGTGAAAAGTGTAGCGGGCCGGTTGCTGGTGCAAAAGAAATTTGGAATGCAAGTTTGTTTAGGTATGATGCTTCTGGTGTTGAGTCGTTTTATTTAATTAATTATTTGGGTTATGTTTATCTAGTTTTGTTCGAGATAAGTATAGGAGATTGGCTTATGTGAGTCTAGCAAAGCATTTAGTAGATTTGGCAAATGCACTCATACTTTAACAATGACTATTAGACCATGGCCAACGCAAAAGATTTAACACGTTTGGCTTATAAGGATTAGCATTTATGGGAGGCGCATTGTTGGAATTTGCATTTGAATGAAGGATTCAGCATTTGGTGACATGGTAGGGCCAATGTAACTTTTATATATGAATATTATCTTCATTTTCTTGCTTTAATTTACTGTGAAATCTATTAATAAATTGTATAATAAAAGCTTTATTGACTTGTACTCCAAATTTATTTTTCATTACGCATATAATAATAAATATAACTAACAAAAACATGTAATGCTTTTATATCTAAACATTAATTTATTAATAATATTTTATATTTATTTTTTTAAAAAGAACTTTAATACAAAAGTTTAACATTTATATATTTGAATTTTTATGCTTAAAATTTAATGCTTAACTTTTATAATTTTTATTGAATAATACAAAAATATAAAAAATGAATTTATGGTGAAAGAAAGAAATCTGATTATTAAAAAGAAACGCAAAAAATGGTGATAATGTAGAAATGCAAGTACTGATAAGGATGTTTATAATGTTGGAAGAAAATAAGAATTTCATGCGCATTTATAGAATATTATGTGTTAGTTGACCGAACACATTTGTATGTGCTGAAATTTAAATATACAATTCTTTTGCATTTCATTGAGAGCATTACTAGAAACGAATAGCTTATATACTCTAGAAGGTAAATCATAACTTGTCTTTAGTGCATCATTTAATTATTTTATTTTGTGTTAATTATAAATAGTGACCCTTTGAGCCATTAGACAGGTAAACACCGAGGGCATTGCTTAGAACATTCTCATCCTATATTTTATTTCTAAATCAAAAATTACATTAAAATTTACTTTATATTCTTTCTTTATTTCAATTAAATAATACTTTTTTATAACTTTTATCATTACATTTTCTCTTTCCTTCACTCACAACCACTTTCAAAATATATTAAAAAATTATATGAGATAAACAGTAACTTTTCAAATATACAGAAAAATCACTACTTTTTTTAAAATATAAGAACTATTCATTCACAACACCTACTCTCTAAATTATAAAAACACCCCTCACACAAAATAAAGGGTTGGATGAGAATGCTCTTAGAGCACCCACAACATATGACATTTCACAAAACGTCACATCAGCTTTACATCAAATTCCATACTTTCTTAAAGGGTTTTTCTACAGCCACCCCCCTTTTACTAAAAAACCGACTAATACGCCGCGTATAGAGCTATACGCGACGTATTAGTGGGTTTTCTAGAAAAACCCACCAGTTTGTCTTATTATATTTTTTGTTTTTTTTCTTTTCTTTGTTTTTGTTATTTATAATTATTATTATTTTATTTATGAATAATATATTATTATTCGGAATTCGGCAAAGGGCGTTCAGTTGCAGGGCTTATATGGGAAAATTGACATTGCGAAATGACCTTTCAATTTATTGGCTGCTGTCGTTATGGACAACTTGAATCAGTTACAGTGATTATCTTGGGAAAAACTGACAGTACCAAACGAACCCTTTATTGGGTGCTTTCGGTATCGGCATCTTAAATCTGGCTCTTCGATTTCTTCAAACTCCAACTTTGTTGACCGTCGGCAACCACCACCAACCGTAGTTGTGTTCACTTCAACACATATCCGTCATCACTAAGCTTAAGCTTATTATTATTTTTATGTTTAGATGGGAGTATTGTAAGTTGATCATCTTGTGTATATTAAAGAATTATCAGCTTATATATATATACACACACACATACATATACACATATATATAGTAGATGTGCGGTATAAGAATTCATTGCTCCAACATAACCAGCACCAGATCGAGATATTAGTTTGATGAGTTTGAATCTCTCGGATCCGCGGTATCCGCTAACGGCAGTGATAACGGGAGCCCATAATTTGGATAGAGAAGTGAAAATTCGGTTATTGCTCCAACATAACGAGCACCAGATTGAGATATTAGTTCGGACTTACTAAACCGGATGACACGTTTGCTGATGTGGATTTAGGCTCGGTGTTGACGCTGATATTAACACGTTTGCTTGCAGCTTTCATTATCACCGGCATAATACACAATGAAAACACAAACTCAAACAACAATCCATACATAGCAATTCTCTTCACTCTTTTTCTCTTATAGCAATTCTTCATGTTTAGTACTCTATTGAGTGAAAGTAGAATGAAGAGAATTAATATTGTATGGATTGTTGTTTGAGTTTGTGCTTTCATTGTGTATTATGTCGGGTGATAATGAAAGCTGTAAGCAAAACTGTTAATATCAGCGTCAACACCGAACCTAAATCCGAGTCAGCAAACATGTCATCCGGTTTAGGTAAGGCCGAACTAATATCTCAATCTGGTGCTCGTTATGTTGGAGCAATGACCGAATTTCCACTTCTCTGTCCAAATTATGGGCTCTCGTTATCGCTGCCGTTAGCAAATACCGCGGATCCGAGAAATTCAAACTAATATCTCGATCTGGTGCTGGTTATGTTGGAGCAATAAGTTCTTATACCGCACATCTACTATATATATAAGCTGATAATTTTTTAATATACATAAGATGATCAACTTACAATACCCCTAAGTAAACATAAAAATAATAATAAGCCTAAGCTTAAACTTAGTGACGACGGATATGTGTTAAAGTGAAAACAACTACTGTTGGTGGTGGTGGCCGACGGTCAAGACAGTTGGAGTTTGAAGAAACCGAAGAACCAGATTCGAGATGTTGATAACGAAAGCAGCCAAGAAATTGAAAGTTCATCTGGAAATGCCAATTTTCCCAAGTAAGCCCCTGTAACTGATTCAAGATGCCCATAACGAAACCAGCCAATAAATTGAAAGTTCGTTTCGCACTGTCAATTTTCCCAAATAAGCCATGCAACCGAACGCCCTTTGTCGAATTTCGAATAATAATATATTATTGATAAATAAATATTATTAATAATAATAATCATCATAAATAACATTAATAATAACAAAAGAAAAGAAAAAAAAAACATTATAAGACAAAACTGGTGGGTTTTTCTAGAAAAACCCACTAACATAACCAACACCGTTTGATATGATATGATATAATATAATATAATATAATAATAACATAATATTACTAGACTAGACTAGATTATACTACACTACTTTATACTATACTCTTTAAGAACGTACCTCCGAATGTGTTATGTCTGCGCCTGACACCCGCATCTGAATCTCTAGCGTACATCAGGCACTTAATAATAATAATATTTTAATACTAATAATAATATAAAAATTAATATTTTAATACTAATAATTATATGTTTAGAATAATATTATTTTAATAATAATAATATTTTAATAAATACAATAATAATATTTTATTTTATTAACAATAATATTTTAATAACAATAATATTTTAATAATATTAATATTTTAATAGTAATAATATAATAAAAAAATTTAACAATAACGGTAATAGTACGGGAAACCTGGTTTAAGTTTGGGAGGCCCGGCGAACTAGGGTTACCGTAAAAGTGTTTAGGCTCATATAGGTAGTGTCTATAGAGTAGGCATGGTGTAGTATAATGGTCGGTGCCTAGACAATTTCAAATCGTTATCATAACGGAACCCAAATTACAATTAAATATAGTTTACTTTTTCAAAAGTCCCTATAAAGTATAAACCTTCTCTTTTCATATTACATAACAAAACTAAATCAGTCACCAAATCTCTGTCCTAACATGTAGTAAATAAAGATAAAACGAAACATGGTTCAAGTCCGACTGAACGTTAGCGGTGTACCCTGGCTCCTCCTCATTCGACTTCGGCGTACCCCGGCTCCTCCTCGTCCGACTCCGGAAATAAATGGTTGTTGTTGTTGGTTGAGTGAAGAGGGTGAGGATGATGGTGAGGTAAAAAAAAAGAAAAGAGAAAGAATGGAGAGGGAGGGAGCCGGGCTCCAATAATATAAATAACTCAATACGCCTCGTATTGGGCTATATGCGGTGTATTAGGGTATGACATGACAACCCAGCTCAGCTTTTGCAGGCTAGGACGTCAAATCGTACCCTAATACGCCGCGTATAGGGCTATACGTGGCGTATTAGGGTACGATTTGACGTTCTAGCCTGCAAAAACTGAGCTGGGTTGTCATGTCGTACCCTAATACCCTATACGCGGTGTATTAGGGTGGTGTGATGGATGTCTCTAACAGGACCCTTCTTAAAAAAATAGTCATGTTCTTCCATAACATCAAACCTCTACAAGCTGTCACATCATAACCTACTTTTTACAATTAATTTCTGGTGATCAAATTACTTTTGTAATACAGTAATTTTGTATAACTTAAAATGAAAAAATATAAATTATATATACATGATTAGAAAACAAGTTTTCTTTTAGAGGAAATATACTGTAGCAATTTCATACCATTGATGATGCAATTTGTACAAGTTGTTTATGCAAGTTTTATAGTGCATGTTTCTTTCCACGTATCATATACTTGTCATCTTAGGAAGCCGCCGCGTTTCTTTCTTCACTTTTGCTTAGCGACACAAAAGAATTGATGGAGACATGACTACTACATTCACCAGTAGGAATAATTGGAGGTAGAGTTGGAGATTGCGGGTTTGTATTCACTTCTGTTTAACGACACAAGAGAGTTGAGGGAGACACGACTAGTGCATTTAAGAGTAGGAATAATTGAAGATAGAGGTGGAGATTGCTGGTTTGTATAATTACAACTATTGTTTGAGGTGTGAGTTTAAAGTACGTGGGTATCAAGGGCGGAACATTGTAGGGGCGGGGAAGCGTGGTGGCCCCCCTGGTTTTTGGCTCATAAGTGGCTTATACAGCCATATATCCAACGAGCGTTCAATGTGACACAATTTTGGAGATAAACAGGGAAGAAGATGAAGAGATTAAGGGGAAAATCAGGAGTAGATTTCATGGAGGAGAGAGAAAATTCCGGTGAGAAATGAGTACAGGTAAGTTTTTTAAATGGACCTATGGAAATTGGAAAGGACAAAGTAAGTAGGAGAGAACACCTTCCTTTTAGGTGTGTGTAGTTCAATCGCTCTCAACTACAGATTAATAAATTTCATATGGTTATGTATCTATGTATAAAACTAATATTATTACACTAGGTTATTGACCTATGCATGACATGGTGGAAATATAGAAATTGTCAAGTAAACATACATATATAATTTCAAATGACAAGTTATTTTTTAATATATTTTTGAGATAACATGATATTTAATTGCAATTCATATTCATACACAAACAAATTATGTAGATACATAAACTTACAAGAAATGACTTTGCATGGTAGAATGTCTACTAAGAAAAATTAAAACTTTAAAACATAACTTCATAAACTTTAAAAATTAAAATTAATATAAAGCAAACAAACTTCACTGACATTAGTCTAGAAAGCAAGCAATCGGAAAATAAGCATCCAAGAAAGATTCCCGATAAACATCCAGGAATGATTCGAGCTTCTTTTATTCCTGGACCGATAAGCATCCAAGAATAATTCGGACTTTACATAGTAGAATGTCCACTAAGAAAATTTAAAACATAACTTCATAAACTTTAAAAATTAATATTAATATAAAACAAACAAACTTCACTAACATTATTCTGGAAAGCATGCAATCAAAAAATAAACATCCAAGAAAGATTCCCGATAAGCATCTAAGAATGATTCGGACTTCTTTTATTCCTGGACCGAGAACACAGTTGACGACATAAACATTCATACACCAATCTAACAAACATAGTAACTAACTGACTACGAAAACTATTTTTACATTTCATGTGAAAAGTCCTGCATCCTAATAAACTTAAGCGCGTCCAAAGCTCATTTAAGAACCATAACCAAATCGAAACCTTTTTAAAATGACATATTTTGACCAAAATCAAATCGATACGTTTTTAGAATAACCCATCTAAACACGAACCAAATCGATATCTTTTAAATTGACCCGGTATGACCCGAACTAAATCAATACGATTTTGAAAAGATCCGTTAAAACCGGTATGACTCGAACTAAATCAATGCGATTTTGACATGAACTAAACCGATACCCTTTTAAAATGACCCGTTTTGATCCGAGCAAAAGAAAATCGAAACATTTCTAAAATGATCCATTTTCATAAATGAAAATGAAAATTAAAATAACACAATTGCATATTAAGAAGAAAAATGTAGGGTAACACATACAACGATCTTAGCTTTTGAAATCATTTTTACCAAATACAAATTCATTATTATTGGCTGTGAAGATTCAAAAAAATATAAAGTTTCAATAATTTCGAAACACTTGAAAGTTGAAACCCGTTGAACCTCTCACTTAAGTTGTGAACCCCTCCATATAATTTCATTTTTCAATAGATACTAAAACAAAACACCAAACTAAATAAAAATTGCAACGAAACTAAATTGAAAAAAACTAAAACAAAACTAAAACCGAAAACCTAAATAAAACTAAATACCAATAAAACTAAAACAAAACCGAAGTGAAACTGAAAAACTAAAATCGATAAATCTAAAACCGAACCAAAAACAAAAATTGTAAAAACCGAAACAAAAAACGAATAAATTTAAACCCGTATAAAACGAAACTCAAACAAAACAAATTTATAAAAAAGCTAACCGAACAAAAACCGTAACTGAAATGAAATCAAAATAAGAATAACTACCATGAAACTTTGAAAAGAAAAACTTGAACTAACTAAGGAACACATGTATTATTAATAGTGTAATATATTAAAATTATATATTGAATGTGATTAAGTTGAATGTAATTTAATTTAATTTTGAATTATTTTATTTGTAAGATATTATGAGAATAAATGTTATTTATGTAAATAGTTATTGTATTAATAGTATAGTAGATTTAATTTAATTTTGAATTATTTTATTAGTAACAAATTATGAGAATAAATGTTATTTATGGAAATAGTTATTGTTTTAATAGTATATTAGAAGTAGATACTTTTACTATTAACTGTATATCTTTTAGATTTTAACTTAAAATATTTTTAGATTAATTAATTCAATGAATAGTGTTTATATTATTTATATATATGATTATAGGGGCCTATTTTTTATTATTTGTGCGGGATATTTGAAATCTCATAGACGTGCCTGGTAATCAAGCAAATTATTGTTGTGACGACTTAACTACATTTTCAATGCAGTGACCAAGATTCGAGTTCATAACGCCATGCGCACAAACCGGCCAGTGAATCCTGTTGACTTTGTATTATGGATGCACCGCCGTCGTGTAACATTTCTCAATTATTAACCGATTACTCTAAAAACCATTTACAAATGCTCAATCTGCTAAAACCTAAATTTGGTTTTTTATGTGTATAAACTTGTGATTATTCGAATATTTTTGGCCCCCTATAGTGAAAGTTTAAGTTCCACCACTGGTGGGTATGCTTTGAGAGATATGGTTGTGTGAGTTGAGTTTGAAGTATGTTGGAGTCATTATATATAGTATTATATATAGTGTTGTTAATTAAATTTTGATAGTACTAGTTATTGGAGGGTTTTAATATATTGAAGTTTGTTTTATTGAGATATAGTTGTTGGAAGGAGGTACTCGCCCATACCATTGTCTACTTTTATGTCCGCGAATCTGGACCTCAACATCTGGACAAATCGCAACATAGTGGCACATTCACAAATTACCTCGCGGCTTGAGTGGACTTTCTAATGGAGGCCCGTGTTATACATGTTCTTAGTGGCTTATTATATGTGTTTCTCACTCTCTCTCTTTTTAAAGAAAAAGGAGACCAATTTTTTAATTTGCTTTAGACTCTTAAAAAATACCATCTTGCACCACGCCTCAAGAGCTTGTAGACAACTCGAACATATGATCGAAGCTTAAACTAAAACCAAACCAAACCTTACCTTGGAAGCATGAATGTACACAAGATAGACACGCCTAACAAAGTGAAGCAAATAGTCATGTAGACAGAACCCATTATGATAAATGCTTCACAATATATCTGCAAGAACTATCTATAAATCAGGGGGTAACTATATTAATTAGCAACTTCATTATTAGCACTTTATTTATTTATTAGGACTTTGTTAATTGTCATCTCATACCGACTCATTTGTTATTTCTCTGTCTTTTCTTTACGAAATGTCAAAATCAAAATGATAGTGAAAACATGGCTTTCTTTTGTTGAAGCCGACTTCGGAAATACTACAGACGGATTTCTACATGTCGCAATCTAAATTCATCTCAAACTTTTTTTAAAATTATCTTTTGTTGAATAAAACAAAGCATAAAGATAATATACACGCAGCATTTCGTCGGTTTCTTCATAAACTTTTTAATAATACCACAATAATTGGTATGCAATTTAACACAAGAAATAGTTTATAGGACTAAAAGTCTAAAACATTATAAGTATATCAAATCAAAGAAAATATTAAAATAATAAAATTTTTAGGCAATTATATAATTGTCTGAATATATTTTTAGATAGAACCATTGTTTCTATATTATTATTAGGCAATTAGTTTGCTCTTACAATTGTAACTATTTATTTGTTAAATATTCATACGCATATGATATGAAGAGGTATGTACCCGCCTCAACACCGAGCAAGGCGGGTCAACCCACAAGATAAACACATTATGAAGGCACAAAGCCAAAACTTATGCGCATGGCGCATACAAAACATGCTCAGGCATCATATGCCCAGGCACACATATGCTCGCGCATCACATATGCGCGCGGCGCATATCACATGCTCGTGCATATCACATCTGCCCAGGCACACATATGCTCGCGCATCACATATGCGCGCGGCGCACCAGCGCGCGGCGCATATCACATGCTTGTGCGTATCACATCTGCGCATGAAATATCTGCGCGTGAGAATAAAGAGAAGACCTCGCGCATCCTCAGGATGGGCGCATATCACACGTGCACATAATCAACCTCGTCCTTATCCAAATCAGGATTAGGGCAACCTTGATTGTGCACGTCAGACAACTTTCCAGAAGGCATCTTTTTAAGGAATAAGGATATGCTGATGTTGACAGCTGCTAAATGAAAGGTGGACAGCTCAGCATGACTCATGGGTTACCACGTGATCATAACCAATGAAAAAGCACCAGGTGTCTCCAGGGACACGTGGCGCAAATCGATTGGAGGAGGCCAACAAAACCCTAATTTGGTCTCAGCTCAATCAGTGGAAACCCTAGCACTATAAATACATCATAACGTACACAGTTACAGAGGACACATTGATTCACATTGAAGCATATTCAATTACATTCACTGACAGGCAGCCCTAGTCAGTTACTTTCTCATACACAGAGAGACAATCACATAATCATACAGAGTAACATACAGTATTCAGCTATTAAGCAATACTCTCCCAATTCCCTTACTCTCACATTATTATCTTCTCCTACACATACTTATTCTCACGCCGGAGGGTTACCCCAAAGAGGACCCCTCTGTCCCTTTCTGAGGGGTAAGTAACGGCGCTGTTCATTTTGTAGGTGGAAGAACACTGATCCAGAAGAACCATCGGTGAAATAGTATAATCACACCCGAGGAAAGTAGATCTGCTACCAGTGAGTAGATCCACGTTTCTTCATGATACAACAAAGTGACGCATGTACAGTGATACATGTGTATGACATAGAGAAATACTTTTGACGCTCTTTCCATTTTTACGCTATACGCGTTATCGGTTTTCCTCTTTTACAACCAGCTTTGTTTCATCAATACAAATACAATACCTCTTTGCTTCTAAGTTATAATCAAGCAACACATTGTTAGGGATGGTCCTAGCTTTGGAACGAGTAGAAAAGAAAAAAAAGTAGCCAACGATTGCTATTGGTGAACAACGGCGACGATACTATTGTTGGTGATGGCAACGACAACGTATGGTGAAACACAAACACAACCACAATCAGTGGCGAAGCTTGGATTAAGACACCGGGGAGCCAGACTCAAACTGTACACAAAAATTCACAAACGATGGGGGCCGGACTCAAATTTTCGGCCGAAAACACCTAAATTTACACTACGCATAAAAAATTTCGAACGAAAACGGATAAATTTACACTACTACGCGAAAAACCTGGGGGGGGAGGGGGGCGGGGCCTCCCCCGGCCCTAAGTAAGCTTCGCCAGTTACCACAATAACAACAAAATAAACGTAAAGGATACGTCAACACGATACACTTAGTATAAGGCGTAGCTCGGGTCAACATCAATTTTTCATATCACTCCTCATTTGAGGTTGCCTTATCTCTATCCAGCAGCATCTTCCATGTAAAATTTTGATTGTGATTAACTTTTCCAACTTTGATTCTTAAGTTTAATGGCTTATGTTGTCTCGGTTTCATTAAATGTTCGCTGATTTCAATTTATTGACGATCTTTGATAGAACGCAATGGCTATTAAGGCAATTTGCCTTTGATTTTAGATCTTCGGTTTTAATTCTTCAATTAATTTCAGTCTCTTTCAGTTCCGTTGATGTTAAATCGTTTTATAAATAAGAATCTATAGATGTAGGGTAGTAAAGCTACCCGCGGATCCTAAATACAACCCGCAGATTACCATTGAGCATCCACTAGAGGAACCCGTGGGCCAGAACACTACTTACAGACATGATAATGAGATGTAAGGTAGTAAAGTTACCCGCGTTTCCAGAGACACGCTATGCGGGTCTCCAGCACAAACCGTGGATTACCATTGAGCATCCACGAAAGGAACCCGCGAGCCACACAAGGGACTCATCATGCACATGGTCCCCACGTGATATGGAAGAGCAGTTGTAACAAACTACTTCTAGAAGATTTCCTCAATATTCCCTTATAGCGACATCGACCAATGGAAAGATAACACCTGCACACCTGATAACCATCCCAAACGTGGCCAGGCTGTCACATCCTATTAGCGCTCGACACGTGTCCATTCAGGTAGAAAAGGAATATCTTGATAGTGACAACTCCAACAATCACATTCCCTCCACATTCGGCTATAAATACTGAGGTCATCTCCTTGAGGTATTCATTCACTCCCACACACTTTAAGCGATTACCTGTATTCATACTTATTTCTGATCAGTATAGTACTTATTCTCATGTCGGAGGGTGGTTACGGGAAGACCCCCCATCGTGTCCTTCCCGTGACGAGACTCACGGTGTTCTGTTTTGTAGGTGATTGGCTGGGATCTGACGTCATCGTACCTTCAGTAGACTCACACTTGGGGTAAACCTAGATCCGGACTATCCAGTTCGATCTGGTGTTTCTTCATTGGCGTCATCCAGTTTCTGCTAGAATTTACAGTTTTTTGAAAGGTTTTTTGAAGTTTTTGTGATATGAAAGATGAGTCAGAGCCAACAATTACCAACGGTTACTCCGGCAAAAGGCCGACATGTTGAAACCCTTGAAGATCCAGCTCTCGAAGGAGGACGAATGTTGGTGGAACCTCGCCGGAACAACCGAACTCCGGTTCTGGAAGACAGAGCCGGAGAGTTCCCCAAGTTCGAAGATGTTGCACCTCGTCGGAACACCCGAACTTCGGTTCTGGAAGACAGAGCCGGAGAGTTCCTGAGGTTTGAAGATGTCGAGCCTCCACTACTACATAAACAGATATCTGCTACCGAATTTTTGCTACGAACGAAATCGGTTGCAACTTTTGCTACGAATTAGCTACGAACATTTTTAGCTATGATTTAGCTACGGATATTCCGTCACAAATGAAATCCATAGCAACTTCTGTAGCAAAATCTGTAGCAAAATCTATAGCAAAATTGATAAAATAAGTATTCAAAATTTTTTTAAACATATTCGTAGCAAAGTCCGTAGCAGAATCGAGAAAATAGTTTTTTATAAATTACTTAGAAAAAATTCATAGCAAAATCCATAGCAAAATGAAGAAAGTAAATATATTAAAAAAAACTTAGAACAAATTAATAGAAAAATCCGTAGCAAAATCAAGAAATAAGTATTTTAAAAAAAACTTGAACGAATCCGTAGCAAAATCTGTAGCAGAATTCGAGTGTTCTTAGCAACAACGTGATATTGAGCAAGAATCAAACCAATTTGATTCAAGATAAGGCAACCTCATTCTCAGAGTCTACTTTTGAAGAAGTAGTCAGGATATGGATTTGTTTTTGTATAGAGCGACGACAATAAAATTAGGATTAATTTTTAAGAAGATGAAGTTTGTACATATTTGGCTAACTAAATTATGATTTATAAGTTTTTAATTAGTTACAGAAGATTTGATAAATTATAGAGTTACGTTTAAAATATGATTATGTTATATAGAGTAATTTCATTTAACCATTAAATAATTTTTAAATTTTGAATAAACACATTGAAGATTAATAAATTGTAGATAGTACACGACACGATAGTATAAGAAAACTAATGCAGTTTTAAGCATCATAATGATTTAACTTTCTCGTATATTAAAAAAGGAAACAACGGTTGTTTATATTGGATAATGTTTGGTACCTGGTAATAAGAGGCGGAATTTATCGGCTCATAAGAATCAAAACTTTGTTTTTAGTAGGATTGAGTTTGCTATCCAAAAAGGGGTTGCGGCGCAACTTGTTGCCCGCTTACCTGCCACTTCATTGTAAATTGTTTGGTTGATTTTATCAGATGAGGCGGAATGAAATGGATCAGAATAAAAAAAGAGTGTCTGGTTTGTTACTGGACACCTCCGACGACCATCACCACCACAGCCGCTAACCACCACCACCACCACCGCCTGGCATTGCCAACACCCATCATCGCCCTCGCCTCTACCGCCAACGTACCGTCGCCCCCGCCACTACCGTCAACGTACCACCACCACTGTCACTACTGCCAACCACCACTACGGCTGTCGCCAACCGTCTCCACTTGTCACACCACTTGCCACCGCCAACCTTCATCACCAACCGCCACCCACAACCGTGACCCCCACCACCATCCGCCACCTCCACCCACCTCCGCCATTGCAATCACCAATTGTATTTTATTCTTTTGTCCCTTCTAGTTTCATAGTATCAAATAACACAAATTAATGATTCATTATATTCCCGCATGGTACTAATAATCTATTTTACTAATTTTTAATTCCATTACCCCTTCCATTCTATTATCTCGTATATTCTATACAACATACCAAATAGACTCAGTTTATAATAATTATGATTTTTTTTCTTTTGAAATATGTAGTTGATAATACTATTTATGTTAATTATATGAAATAGTAGGTTTTATTTAGGATTTATGTCATAATAATAAATTTTATATATTTCAAGCGTAATCATTGAAACTTATAATATTCCAAACCTTTTATACCTGACATTTACTATATGTTAAATATTTAAAAACTTGTTATTCCTGACGTATACCATATCAATATTGGAACGAGTCTGCGACATGATTTTATAATTGGGTATGGGATTGGATTACCAATACACGTCCCCAAACTCATATAATTTTCATCCCAAGATGCGCGAAACACTTAGTTGTATCTGATGATCCCTGGACTATTTCTGTAACTCATGGATGGTGAGCTAATGCCAATGCCATCGCTCACATATAGTACTTAGAACCCTTTATATACCACAGTTACTGGTAAATTACCATGTCATCTATTATCTATTATATGACTCATTAAAATTTCTTTAAATCTGAAGCACTAACTTCTTTGAAATTTGGTAATCTGACATGTTAATTTGAAAAATGAAATCTCTTAATGTTGTATTATATTATTATGAAATATGATAATCTGACATGTTTATCTATAATCTGAAATTTGTAATTCAAATCGACTTTGATTTGGCCATGAATTTTGAATTTGAATTCGAATCAAGGTTAAAAAAATCAAAATTTGAATAGTTTGATTCAATTAATTTGGATACATAAAATTCTTTTAGTTAAACCTATAGGGATGAGTAGCTGAGATCACACAAAACTAAGAAGGAAAATATAAAACCAAATATATAAAACAAAAGGTAAATGGTACACAAAAATTTGTCAACTATCGAACAGTTTATTATAGTTTACAACTTTACATTTTATATTTATGTATCAAAGTTTTTGTATTGAATTTATAAAATATTTTTTACCGGGGGAAGTCTAAATTATTTTTTTTCATCTCTACAATTCCCCCCAGATTCAAATTATTTCCCCAGACCCTAATTTGCCGCCCACAATTTCCTCAACCTATGAAACCGTCAAACCCCATCTCTTTCTAAAGAAATCTCATTCATATCCTAACAAGAATCAACGTCCTGGTTTTTGAATATGATCAAATACTGGGTTGGAAATTGCAAGTCAACAAAACGAAATCATCCTCGAAGGCCTATTCGACTTGGAAGGAGTGTAGCAAGAGACGCCAGATTCAAATGTGAGGATTTTAACTCATTGGTTCTTTATGCCACTGTCGTTTAGATTTTTTAATTTATTTTGTTAGGAATTGCAACGAAGAGAATAAATGGGGGCTGAATTGGAGATGAAAGATCAATGAAAGGGGTTGATTTCAGGTTACGCCATCTTAATTAATTGATTTTTTTAGTTTACCTTTCTACATTGTATAAAAAATTTAACTTTGATTTGTTGGATTTACAGAAATGGTTAGAAATTCTTAAGTCACCCAATTTAATTTAACTTCATCGTTTTCATGGGTAGTGGCTTTTGATTCAAAATGAAGTTATGACTATAAGGCAATTATTATAATTGATATAAGATTACTGAATTTTCACAATGCATGTATTCATTTATGCATATTAGAGATTACCTTTTAAATTTTTTTGATACAGATTAGAAACCATTTATATTTTTTATTATTGCTACAAAGTTGTTTTGCTTACACTTGTTCTGTGCTATTTTATATATAAGCTATTTTTATAAAATTGTATCCATTTATTGCATAATCTCAGTTGACTCAATCTTAAGTACATAGGTCAGTATTGCTACTTCTGTTGGAAAATTAATTAGAAGTGTGTGTGAATGAATGTCTCAAAAGTTGGTCAAACGAATTAATGATAATTATTCTCTTAATGATTATTATTGTTATTAATTTCGTAACTGAAGTTGGTCCAACGAATTAATGATAATTATTCTCTTAATGATTATTATTATTATTAATTTCGTAACTGAAGTTGGTCAAACGATTTAATGATAATTATTCTCTTAATGATTATTATTATTAATTTCGGTTTCAAAAATCTCACTAATGATCATTATTTTGTTTTATTACACTTTAATGATCATTATGAGGTTTGATCTTATGTTATGACTTTCAGGCTATAAAACCAGTTCAAATGCTTCAGCCAAAGACGGAAAAACACACAACTCTATCTTCCTCTCTGCTGCAACATCATACGATTTCGTTTCAAACAAGTGATCAAGTCCGGCAGTCCACTACTGCTTCGAACCGGAGTACCCTGGGAACAGACCGCGAATCTGTTTAAGGGAATTGTGTCAAACACAAGCCTTGTTCACCGTTATCATTTATTGTTTCTATTTATTATTTCTGGTTCTAATACAGGAATACCAACAACTTCTGCTAATCATCTCATCTTTTTTTTTTATTGAAGGAAATAGTGGAGAGGGAAGAACTGTAAGACAGAATGAAGTGGAAGTGATACAATTAAATGGCAGCAAATTTCCTACATGGCAAAACAAATACCGATGGCAACTGGTAGTAGGGCACAACACCTATATATTTCTTGACGGGTAAAAAGCACGAACTTTGGATATTTTTGATTTCCTCATGAGAAACTTAGCAACTGCTTATTACTTTAATTACTTTAAATAGCCAATTATTTACATAAAACAATCTTGCTTATTTATGTTTGTGTGGGTCAATTTAGGGGTTAGCTATGACATCTGATGAGGCATTGAGCGAGCTTGGACGATTAATCAAAGCGTGAGATTGTACTTGGTGGAAGGTATGTTGCCTTATGACTTTTCTGTTTTTTAAATTTGTTTGTAATTTGTTAACACTAGTAATAAGAGGCTCTAATGTGTTTGGTTTTATTGTACTATATATTTTAATGTGATATTATATTACCTGTAGGTGCATTGGTTAAAAGAACAAATAACGGAGTTGGAACGATAGAACGCAAAGAATCATGCTATGATGGAGAAATTGAAAAAGTGCGATGTTATATTTCAAAAGCAATAACAGATTTCGGTTGTTGTAATAGAAATAGTCACATGTTTCATTAAGAAATGGGTTTATCTTTATAAGCAATAAAATTTTAATACCTATTGATTTTGGATAGGTTTGATACTTTATTTTATATAGCTTTGATTTTTATGTTTATGTTTAATATAATATGTTTCATATATTTAAAGAATATTGAATGTTTTGTCTACATGAAACAATTGGAATATTATAGAATACAAAATTATTGAAAAATTATATACAGATTCATGGCTAAATTTGTAGCAAAAAGCTTTAAAATTTGAAGCTAGATTCGTAGCAAAAATTTGAAGCTAAAATGGTAGCTAAGTTTCCTAGCAAAATTAGTAGCAATAATCATAGCAACTTTCCTAGCTAATGTACGTAGCAAACTGTGTAGCCAAAATTTGTAGCAAAAAATTCTGTAGCTAAAAAACCGTAGCTATATTACATAGCAAAATTTCGTGGCTAAAAATCCGTAGCTAATGTAGCTAAAATAGCCACGTCTTTTTTTGTAGCTAAATCCATTGCAAAATTAAGAATCCGTAGCTAAAATCCGTAGCAAATGGTTTAGCTACGAGACTTATATCCACAGACCAAATCCGTAGCAAATTCGTAGCAAAATGGGTGTTTGCTACGAATTTGCTACGGAATTAGTCGTAGCAAATACATGTTTTTGTAGTAGTGCTCGCGGACCACTCGGACCCCGGTTCTGGAAAACGGAACCGGAGAGCTCCAAGATTTGAAGGTGACGAAACACGAGTTTGTCACCAAACCAGATCTGGGAAAGCTACCCTTACTCCTGACGAGTGATACCAGCAGGAGCAATAGAGGTTGAAGGAGGAGTATGAAAGAAGGGTGAAGAACCAATTGCAAGCAAGAACCCTGACTTATGATTCACCACCCCCTTCACCACCACCGGTCATCCGGCGTACTCAGGACCTTCCAGAGATGGAAGATGTTGCTTGGTCAGCGGATCGCCGACTTGAGGGAAGTCGTGATAGAGGTCATCCGGCTCAGCAGGTACCATCTCGCAAGGTCGTGTATGATCAGAGTCACGCTTCCCGGGGACAAAGAGACTTCACTTATCAGGATGAAGGGTATGCAAGTGAAGACAACCGTGCATACAGTAGGGAGGATACCAGCCGTCCGCGAACGCTGGCTAAGCACACTGAATACTGCAGTGATGCTGAGGAAGATTTCACTAAACTCTACCGACCCGTTACTTTCGCTGAAAAATCAAAGTTCATCCCTCGCATTGCCACTGCTTCTTTCCCAATGAATGTCAAAATACCGAGCAACTTAGGGAAGTATAACGGGATGACTGATCCAAGTGATCATCTGTTAAACTTCACCGCGGTTGGAGGAGTTAGCGGGTGGGCACTGCCCTACTGGTGCCACATGTTTGCCCTAACTCTGACGGGAGCAGCAAGAGAGTGGTTTGAGAAATTGCTCAATGAGCAGATAAAGAGTTGGGATGACCTGGTGTCTAAATTCTCATAACACTTCAGCCAGCAGCGCAAGCACACACGAGACTCTTTTTTTAAGAAAAAAAGAGACCAATTTTTTAATTCGCTTTAGACTCATAAAAAATTCCGTCTTGCACCACGCCTCAAGAGCTTGTAGACAACTCGAACATATGATAGAAGCTTAAACTAAAACCAAACCAAACCTTACCTTGGAAGCATGAATGCACACAAGATAGACACGCCCGACAAATTGAAACAAATAGTCATGCAGACATAACCCACTATGATAAATGCTTCACAATATATCCGCAAGAACTATCTATAAGTCAGGGTGTACCTATATTAATTAACAACTTGATTAGCACTTTATTTATTTGTTAGGACTTTGTCAATTGTCATTTCATACCGATTCATTTGTTATTTCTCTGTCTTTTCCTTACGAAATATTAAAATCAAAATCATAGTGAAAACATGGCTTTCTTTTGTTGAAGCCGACTTCGAAAATACTACAGACGGATTTCAACATGTCGCAATCAAAATTCATCTCAAACTTAGTCTTTAAAATTTATCTTTTTGTTGAACAACAACAAAACATAAAGATAATATACACGCAGCATTTCGTCGGTTTCTTCATAAACTTTTTAATAATACCACAATAGTTGGTATGCAATCTAACACAAGAAATAGTTTATACGACTAAAAGTTTAAAACATTAAAAGTATATCAAATCAAAGGAAAATATTAAAGTAATAAAATTTTAGGCAATTATTTAATTGTCAACATATTTTTATAGTTATATATAGATTAGAACCATTTATTCTATATTATTATTAGACAATTAGCTTGCTCTTACAATTGTATCTATTTATTTGTTAAATATTCATATGCATATTGTACAACAAAGTGATACACGTGTATAGTGATACGTGTATATGATAGAGAAATATTTTTGACGTCTCTTTCCGTCCTTACGCTATACGTGTTATCGGTTTTCCTCTTTTACAACTAGGTTTGTTTCATCAATACAGATACAATACCTCTTTGCTTCTAAATTATGCTCAAGCAGCACATTGTTAAAGATGGTCCTAGCTTTGGAAAGAGTAGAAAAAAAAAAGAAAAGAAAAAATGTAGCCAACAATGACTATTGGCGAACAACGGCGACGATACTATTGTTGGTGATGGCAACGACAATGTATGGTGAAATATAGACACAACCACAATAACAACAAAATAAACGTAAAGGATATGTCAACACGATATACTTAGTGGATTCTTATTCTTACGAAGCAAATAGCATTTCCTTTTGATTTGTCCCCTGGACTTATTCCGATTCTGAATTATCCGTCGCTACGCTGTTCCCAAGGACTAACAGAATCGAAATAGTGAATTCTTGGGTCATCTCAATGGGTTCAGAAACCACACGTTTCTCTGGATCATCATAGCGTACTTCCACATATCCACTCAGAGGAAGGTCTTTTCGTAATGGATGACCCTCGAAACCATAATCTGTCGATATACGGCGTAAATCTGGATTAGTATAAGGCGTAGCTTAGGTCAACATTAATTTTTCATATCACTCCTCATTTGGGGTTGCCTTATCTCTATCCAGCTCCTTTCATGTAAAATTTTGATTGTTTCCAACTTTGATTCTTAAGTTTAATGGCTCATGTTGTCTCACTTTTGTTAAATATTCGCTGCTTTCAATTTATCGAAGATCTTTGATAGAGCGTAATGGCTATTAAGGTAATTTGGCTTTGATTTTAGATATTCAGTTTTAATTCTTCAATTAATCTCAGCCTCTTTCAGTTTCGTTGATGTTAACTGGTTTTGTAAATAAGAATCAAACAAGTTTTTTAGCATTTAGGTGATCATGAAACAATGGCGGGATTCATATAGAGGGTCAAGTTATTCTATAAAAGGAGACAAAAATGAGAAGGATTTATAGCCATACAAAAAAAACCATTCAAAAAAATTAAAAATAAATAAATAAAAAATCATAATTCAAAATTTAATTAAAAAACAAAAAAATTAAAAACACAAAAATGTTTCCACCGTCTTCCTCGTTGTAAAAAAAAAAAAAAAACTTGAAAAAGACACAATGTTAAGTGAAAAAGACCATTGTGTCTTTTTGTTTATCATAGTGTTTTGTGTTTATTTTCGTCGTTGATTGTATCTTTTTTTCTTAATATTGTGCCTTTTTTCTTGATATTGTGTTATACTAGTCAACATTGTATTATATTTTGTTCGGCATTGTGTTATATTTTGCGATTCATTGTGTTTTTTTTTTATAATTGTGTCTTTTGTTCATTTTCGTCATTGTGTCTTTTGTCTCTGCATTGTGTCTTTTCGGTTTTTTTTAAAGAACGAGAATGATGAGGGAAACATTTTTTTTTAAATTTTTTTATTTTTTATTTATATTTTGAGTTATGATTTTTTTTATCAATTTTTTAAAATTTTGTGTGATCATAAATCCTTTTCACCCTTCTCATTTTTGTTTCCGTTTGTATTTTAACTTTTTCCTCGTATAAATAAGAAGTGTTAATCTCAATCATCTATGAAAACATGACTGCAGGGATAAAAAGTTGTTTTTATTTCTAATTATTTTGATGGCCCTCGTGTGTATCTTTCGATAATTATTTTTGGGAATCACTTTATTCACATGTGAATACATGGATTGGCATTGGAACTCTTAGAGCATTTCTATTGGGTTCTCCATCTTCATCTTTAAAATTTAACTAAAAACCACAATTTTTTAAATTTATCCATCATTTTTTAAAAACCTCCCCCAACCCATTCTTTATTTCTATCTTTATATTCTTTTTTTATTATTTCTTTCTCTTTCTTTCATTTATAATCTTAACAACTAACTACTTTGTCTTATTATCTTTTTTATTCTAAAAATAATGTATAATAAACTTTTATAGAAGTTTAACTATCTTATTAATTTCTAGGCTAAATGGACAAATACCCCGGTCGATGTTATAGAGGTGCACAAACCGGTTTAAAACTCAAAATCGGTTTGGGTTAAAACCGGTTTGGTTTGGTCAACAAAAGTCAAAACCGGTTTACAATCGGTTTCGGTTCGGGTTGAAACCGGTTTCTTACTATGTTACGATCGGTTTCGGTTCGGGTTTTGATCGGTTTCGGTTCGGGTACCGGTACCGGTACCAAACATTTGTAATTTTCGGGACCAAGATTTTCGGCACCGGTATCGGTTTTTTCCGGGAGTACCCCGGTTTTTTTTTACAACTTTGTAAATTAATAATATGTTTCATAATGGGGCACCAATTATCCTTATAGTACTACTTGTGTTGTTACTTGCAGGGCCGTCTCCAAGGATTTAAATACCTCGGCCGAGCCCGAAAAAAAAGGCCCATAGCCTTAACGAGTAACGAAATATATAATGTATTTTTTTTAAACGAGGCTTAATGTTATAACAATAAAAATAGAAAAATATATTATTAAAATCAAATACCGTAATAATTAACGATTAACCAATGATTCATAAAACTCTCTTAAGTCCTAACATTGGAAAAAAATAGCTTGGTCATTGGTGGCTAGCTTGGTCAACCGTGGAGGAGCCTGGTGGTTAACAACGAACCAACAGTGGTGGTCGGCTAGGTTGGTCGTTGTTCAGCATTCGCAAAGAAGGAAAGAACCAAAGAGAAATTCCATCGATTGCTATTTCTTTTATTTTGCATAGGGTTTTTATTTAATTTTTTTTAGTTTTTAGTTTTAGTTTGGGCCCAATAATTTAAACTTAATTAAATGGATTGTGGATAAAAAATAATTTCGAGCCCAATAATTATAAGATGATAAAAGAGCAATTCATATTTTATAAGTTTTATATTTTTAAATGTATATATAAAAAATATAGATAAAAAAATTTTGGCCCCTAAAAATTATGTGTTCCGGCCAGCGGTCCAACCGGCGCCACCCTCCAACCGGCCCTGGTTACTTGTGTGACATGTAAACTTTACAGGATTGTTGCAGCTACTGCAGATTGCAAGTAACAGATTGCATATTGCAGTATTGCACCTACAGCTTGCAGCTTGCGTGTCTAAGTTCGTTTGTTGCAGATTAATAGCTTATGTTTGTTCATTTATACTATTAACATCCGAACACGAACACAGTCATTTTTATAACAAATTAACAAGAGAAAGAAAACCTCATTCGTTTAATTCTTCATGTTCGGTCGTCTGTTTTAATGCTGCTGCAAGTATACACTTAAGCACATAATTCTACATAGAAAATCAACCATCAAAATAAAGTTTAAGCCCGACCCTAACACAAAAAATAGGCAGAAATATTTCCATGTAGAACCAAAATATACGCACTGGTCTTCGACTTTCAAAGCTGGTTATCTCAAGTATGATTGCGCCTCATTATGATTTCCCTTTGAAGTTCCTCAAAATATAGCCGCTGGATTTGTGACATGCTACTCAGGTCCATCATCATAATCCGTTGTTTTGACTCTTTCTTTGCAAACTCCATCTTCTCGGCTTGCAATCGCAACCTTTCATCCTCAACTTTTTTGTCATAATCCATCTTCTTGGACTGCAATCTCAACCTTTCATCTTCAACTTTTTTGTCATACTCCATCTTTTCCGATTGCAGCCTCAACTTTTCATCTTCAACTTTTCTGTCATACTCCATCTTCTCGGCTTTAAATCGATAAAACTCTTTCTCTTGAACCCGTGACTCCTCTAAAAGAGTATACCTCATCTTTCTGATTTGAATGATTTCCTCGGTTTGCATAGTTTCGGCCATTCGTATTCGTTTTGCAGCTTTCCTACCCATTGGTCGGTCCAATTCGACAACTCCATTGTCGATCACATTACATGTTGGAGACGGGGTTGTGCTCGGGGATGGGGTCGGGGTCGGGACCATCATCTTCCTTTGCTTTGGGACAGATTTTGTGGGACGCGAATTCCACTTAGGTTCGTCTTTCAATATGTGCCAACAATGCTCAAACTGAAAGTGGCCCTTTTCTATTGAGTGGTACATGATCTTCGCCTTATCAAACTTGTATTAAACAAATAAAATGCGTGTTAGAAAAATAAAATAAAAAATAAAGTAATCTCAAAACAAGAGTATGGAAATTTTACCTTATCATGCTCAGTTATACCATTTTGATTTAGCCCTTCAACTTGATCTAGGTATGAACAAAAGCTATTTGTGGCCTTTTGAATGCACGACCATCGTTGTGTTAAAGACTTAACTGACCGCTCGGTTGTGGGTTCTTTATGTTCATGAAAGTATTTAAATATTTGTGCCCAGAAGTGAGAGCTCTTTTGATCCGTTCCTTTTATGGCATCAAGGCTGCAATTTAGCCACGCAGAGACAAGTAACTCGTCTTTTTTAGAGGTGAAGTTTGTACCCCTCATTGACCTCTTAACGTTGGTTGAATTGCAAGAGGGTAAGGGTAGAGAGTCACTAAGGTTCACGAGAGAGTTTCCACTAAGAAGGTTGGTGAAGTACATATCCTGGTCTTGTGAATCCATATCTTGACTAAATAAACTGAATAATGATACAAAAGTAAGAAACGTGAACAATCGTGTTCAACACAATAACTATATTTAGTGCAGTTAAAAAAAAACATAACCATCGATATCTTTTAAGGCATGAAAATATCTTTACAACTACAGAACATAAACTTATATTTAAGCTTGTGTCAAATATCGGAATGTCAACATTTGTGTTAATTTACCAGTAGACTAATTTGTGTGTCAACTGCTGATACAAATTTACTAGGACAATTTCACAGTCAATATATGTAAAGAATGAAACAAACATGTTTCAAATGTAAACAAAATGGACCAATATACACTTATAAAAACACATGCTTGCAACCCTTTTAATCAAATCTTCGATTATGAAGATATATTACTGTAAAAAAAATAATGGATAAGAATCCATTTGACATATAAGTCAACCGGGTGACATGTTCTGGTAATATGGTCAATGAGTATCCATTTAACATAAAACCAAAACAATAAACATTGGTGGCAAAACCAATTTGCATCTTTAATTTCTGTTATGCACTGTTGTTAAAACAAAAATTTTGCATAATTAATTTTGACTGATTTCGTCACAAAACCCTAGAATTTGTATAATAGGGTATGCATCAAAATTTACCGAAGGAGAACTGAACTGGGAACATACAAACCAACAATATGAATGAACTACAAAAGATAAATGGATTTGAAGATGAATTACCAGAGAGAATGGAAAAAGAATATCTGAGAAGATGACTTAGAATTACCTGTGTTTGATCATTTGTCAGCCAAAGAATCATGCAGTGATGGTCAATAATACCCAATTTGATTTAAGTCATGGATTGAGAGGGAGAAATGAGCGCCAGAAGAAGATAGGCGGGAGAATGAGTAAGGGTGTTGGAAATGGAGAGTTGTGGCATGCTCTAAATTAGTGTAGCATTTCATTCAAATTTAGAGATTGGGTTTGAAGTTAGGGAATAGAATGGAGTGATTATTTATATGTTTTTCTTAAATTTTAGAGATGAAGATGGGTATGAAGAACCCAATGGAAATGCTCTTAATTATATCAATATATCATAGGTAACGTATTCACCAATTAATTAATCAAAAGGTTTATCCACCTCATTTTGACACATGTATTCCACGCATTATAACTTTTATCAGCGTGAATGTGTGCGTATGTATTTTATATAAGGTTATTAACGGTAATACAAAAATTAAATCGAAAATCCAAAAAGTTCTATTTGTTTTATTGTTTAACTATATGTTTTTACATCAAAGTGTCTCTGGTTTGGTGGTGAGGAGCTACAAATTGAGTTGTTTTTTTTTTCTTTTTTTTGGGTGACACCCGGTCAATAAAGAGAGTAATTTTATTTTAGTGGTGTAATAGTTTGTAGCCCCATCACATCATATATGTGTATATATATATGTGTGTGTATGTGCGCGCCTGTGTATTACACACCCATATAATATAATAATATAAAACCCAAAACACATCCGGTGACAAAACATGCCCCCCCTATCGCCCTTTTGTAGTCTCCGGAGGCGGTATAATAGCCCCCTTATCGCCCAAATTCTTCCATTTTGTCACCCCATTAAACTCAACCTAACAACTATTGTATTTTATTTAGGGATTGCTTTATAGAATAGTAATCAAGTTTTAGCTTTATTCCAATCAGGTCACTGATGTAAAGTTTTGTTATATTTAAGCCAATTAACCTTTATTTAGTGTTTCAATCCTAGATATTTGACCTGGATAGCAGGTTATCTAGGTTAGTATGCACTGCTCTTAAGTAAGAGGTAAACACGTGCACTCCTCGCAAGTTACCAGGTGTTTACTTTACACTCCTTTTAAGCTAACAGATGTTTATTATGCATTCCTCTTAAGGTTAAGACGTGTTTACTATGCACTCCTCTTAAGTTAACAGGTTTTACTTTACACTTCTCTTAAGTTAAGTGGTGTTTACTTTACACTCCTCTTAAGTTAATATGTGCTTACTTTGCACCCCTCTTAAATTACTAGGTGTTTATTACTCCATTTTAAGTTAAGAGGTGTTTGCTATACATTCCTCTTGAGTTAACAAATGTTATTTTACATTCCTCTTAAGTTAAGAGGTGTTTACTTTGAACTTCTTTTAAGTTAACAGGTGTTTAGTATACACTGTCAAAATATTTGAAAATAAAAAAAAATAAAAACTTAGACAACCTGCTATCTAGATCAAATATATAGGATTGAAACACAAAATAAAGGTTAAGTGGCCTAAATATAACAAAACTTTACAACAGTGCCTTGATTGAAACAAATATGAAATTTGATTACTATTTTATGGAGTAATCCATATTGTTTATCAGGAAAAAAAAATATTTTTCTCAATAATTTTTTCCTACATAAATTATGTGCCACTCACCACAACCATGGAGGTCAATTTCAACTTAATAAATATGAAATACGATCTGGAAATTACGAGAAATATTGAGTTCACCACTAATATCTATATTCTTAAATGTCATTAACGTGTTTTAAAGAATTGAATGTAGATAAAAGAAAATTTTCATATTAAGGCTAGTTGGGTAAGTCAGATGGCCAATCCCATTATAGGTAACGATTTAAAAACTTTTAAGTCAGAAATAAATATGTAAACTCATGTAAATCAAACAATATAGGTTGAGATCCGATGTTATAAACAAGCATGTTAACTTGAATGATTTAGTATTTACGCTTAACTAAATATGCTAAAAAGGGGTCATTATGTCATTCTAGCAATTATTTTCGGATGTGTGTAATGAGATAATGCCCACTTTTATATAAGATGAAAATGCCAATCACATCAAAATAAGTGGGACGTCTTCGGAACATTTAGAGCGTGAATGTGAACATTTTTAAAGCCTTTTTGAAAAAAAAAAATATCTTAGATATATATAAGGGGAACCTTTAAAAGTTATCTGGTTGCTTCCTATATCTTCTAAAGACATCATATTGCTTTATTTTTAAACGAATGTTTCTCATGTATTTGACCCGAATTTATGGGTATGGGTCTCACCAAACCCAGATAACCCTTAAACGAATTATAACATCACATTAAAGTAAAATTAATCTCACCAAATATTTGATATGAAAATCATAAAAAATAGGGATATACTAATAATTAATATCCGATTTTTAAAAAATATATATATTATTTATAATTAAGAAAACAATTTTATAGTAAAAAAAGCGGGTCATGGGTCTTATCAAACCCAAATAGCTTTTTAAATCGGATTATAACATCTAATTTATTTGTTAAACCCTTTCATCATCAAACCCTAAGTATATATATTAACTTCCTTACAATAAATAAAATTAAAATAAAAAATATATAAATATTATAAACGAATAATATAAAACAACTATCATAGTACGGGGGGATAAAAGCTAGTATATATATAAAGATATTACTTAAAAGACAAACATGTTAACATAAACCGATGTTTTAAAAACCGGTATTTTATTCGTACCGGATTTAATTCAAAAAAAGTATAATCAGTTGAAACGGAATGTACCGGGAGGTTCAACCAGGTTGAATAGTTTACTTGTAATTCCATATAAATACAATTTTAACTAAAAAATAGCCCAAAAGTACATTAATAATCGTTACACTTGAACTAAATATGACACATGAACAATTGTCAAGTCAGATGGAAAGTTTGTACTTTGTATACGGAATTAGCTTAGTTACAAAAGATGTAAATAAACCAACATTGGATTTGCATGATACAAAAATTGGTTGATCAACGAATCGTCGTTTACCGTATTTACTTGTTTAAATTTTATTCGCTATGTTATAAAGTCATTTTTAGAAAATATGAGCCGCAAAAAATCTCAAAATCTTTTGGATTTAAAATCAGTTTGCCGGTTTAAACAGATATTTTTTAAAACCGACGACACGATGTTTTAGCAAACCGCCTAAAAATATCGGCCTCTAAATACCGGATGTCTTACGAAAATCCGGTATAACCGGCTTGACCGGCCAGTATGTACCGGTTTTTAAAATATTGCTTAAACATTGTCGGTTGACAAATTTAATAAAATATAATTAAAGCCATAGTCATTTTAATCCAGCAAGATTAAATTATGCGCATTGTTTTTATTCCACACCTACAAAACGTGTTATATTTTAATATGAATTTTTTTTTTCAATTTCTTTTCCACTAACCTGATTTTGTTTTCATACTAGTGGGTTCACCCGCCATGATGCGGCGAAGTGAGGTTGCCCAACAGATTTTATGTGTGTTTTGGTGACGGATGCATACATGTTAGGCATAGTCCATATTGATTTTTTCTAATATATGTTGCACATGCTAGTATGGGCTACATAATATCGGAAGACATATTGATACCCATGTTGCCCTATTAAATTGAGTATTTTTTGGGTTTACATAGTAAGTGCAGGTCTTTTTACACAAAAAATACGGCCTGCGCTATTATAAATTGTGCCTACACTTTACCTTCTCAAAACCAATTCTAATTTAAACAAAAAATGACAACCATGTCTTCATTTTTTGACTTTGTTGCTAAATCCACTTAGCAATGCCATCACTCTTGCCTTTACTACAGAAAGTTCAACACATATACATATATTAGTAATTAGGCAACAAATTGCTATTTAAAAGAATTAATAATAACATCTAGTAAATCTGAATATTATTCTCTTTTTCTGAACCGCATGAATAATAGTCTAAATTAACAATTATTGGGTTTCTAAATGAACTAAATTCACAATCAGTCATGGAAACTGCAACTTCAAAATCCTAATTTGTAATAAACAATTTCAGTTTATATGTTTTATGAAAATAATTCATATTTAAGGGCTAAAGCGTCATTTCGCAAATAAAAAGTAAACGTTAAGTCGAGTCGAGAGGCTCATGTCGGTATCACGGTAGCAACATGCATTGCTACGCCAAAAACCGAACGTAATCATAGCCATTTACAACAAGTTCAGCTCCGCATCACGCTTGAACAAAACATTATGACAACTATAAACGAAGACCATTAGATTCATAATGAGGCGGTCTTTCTTTCATATCGACAACGAAGCCATGTCATTTGCCAATCCAAGACAATACAGACTTAGATACACATCATTGCCTAGTCAAAAGTAAATTCCTTCGAATTATTCAAGAAGCTACAGCTAAATGACAATGAAATTCTTTCAAAGTCAACAGAGCAGCACAAATTGAAGTTCAATTTGTAAAAGTCATGACAGACCAGCACAAAAAGTGCAGCTCACCGTGTTACATTGCTTGCAAGTAATCATCGAAGAGCAATCGACTGTTAATTCAAGTATATGTTCTCGACAAAAGCAAAAAATAGCACAAAAAAGCAAATGTCGAGTTAGGTGTAAAGCCTACATCACACGTGGAGCATCCTAACATGAATGGAAAATGCACAACAACAGAAACCAAAGATACAAAACTTATAAGCACTATTATAAAAAATACTAAGTGATTTAGAGAGTGATAAGTTTAAATTTAGTCATATCTGATGCGTAATTACTCCAAAACTCGGGTCTCTTCCATGGCTGCAACATTGGTTGCCACACCAAATAGCGGAGCGTCATCATTGCGTACATTGAAGATTTAAGCGAAAAATCAACAATAACATTAGGAAGCAGCCACCTCCACTGCCATAGACTACTAGAAACCGGCAAATACCGGACTACCACCGCTTCCTAGGGTTTCCAAATAGAAAACCAACAATAACATTAGGTAGCGGCCACCTCCATCGCCATAGACGGGTGGAAACCAACAAATACCGGACCACCACCGCTAACTAGGGTTTCCAAATAGAGCCCGGCAGAAGTAGGTTAGCTGTGATCACCCAACCCACTAACGCATATCCGCAACACTAAAAGATTAGAGGCTGGAAAACACCACCTGATCACCACAAAAAAAGTAAACCTAAGCCAAACAACTAACAAACATAACCTCCGTAACACTAACCAAAGGAAAAAAACAAAGACTGACAACCGTAAACATTTCATCGAATAGTTGGAGTGCAACACATCAAGTGAACATAATGATCCTAAAGTCTGAATGCAACAAAAGAAAGACAAAGAATTTCATAATCATTACTTATAGCATTATTAAACATAAGCGAGTTGCTTAAGTTTCCATTGTAGGCAAGAGGAATCCATTTTAAGTTTCGTAAGGGTGCAACTAAATTGATAACCAACTGAACATATATTGACTAACCTCTCAACTATTCCTCAAATTCATTAGTGGTGCTAAGAACTTGTGCTGATGGGCGTCGCATATGATACTCCTACGTATAAAAATCCGATTGCGAATGTCGGAGTGTCTATTCCACCTGCCGATTACATATCCAATACACTTAAACAGGAAACACAAAAACGTTAAACAGAGATTTAAGTTTTAATTGGTAATGAAATTAAAGGATAGAGACTACGAACCAGTGGGCAGATGATGAAGGTTGTTCATCATCACCAGTATTCACCAACACCACCATAGACTGCCGCACCATCACGTCAAGAGGCCATTGGATCACTACAGCCGCCGAACAGGCACCTCCACCTAGGGTTTCCAAGTGGTGGTAGAAAGAGAAAGAAGCCAGAGAGAGAGAGAAGATAGAAAGCGGTGATGTCTACAAGAAACACAAACGTGAATATGGCCCGTGGACAAAAGCAAATAAAGATTACAATATTAGAAGCAAAAAATACAACTACCAGAACTCCGAAACAAAAGCTGCCATCTAACCTATGATTTCCTCTCGACCTGTTGAATAAGAGAACCAATGGCCGAATTCTTAAAAAATAAACCAACTATAAAAGAAAGAAGATGATCGGAAAGAAAAATATGAGATTAAACAGACAAGTGAAGCACACGTGGAAAGGTTTGTGATACTGAAAGCAACTCTCAAACGGTGAAGACAAGTACAAACCTTGATCCACAGTGTATAACTGCTTATGCCACAAGTCTCCCGAAAATGTAATATTATAAATATGAATATTTTTATTTTTAAAATAAACGTTTTACATTAAAATAAATATTGTTGAAGCATTTTTGATATTTGCCATATCAAAGGGATAATGTAGCATTCTAATAACTTGACTGGACTGAGAACCATCTATAATTCTATATAGCCCGTCCGGTTAACTATGAACCGTTTTCATTTGGATCACGTTGGCCGGTTATGGTGACCGCCGTTTGATATGACGAACCTCATTGGTGGTCACACACTTAGACCGTAACTCCATTATTATTAAAACTTTTATATTTTTTTTTATAAAGAACCTTATTTATTAATTTAAACTTCATTTAATACTTGATGAGAAAGAGAAAATTCTTAAAATAACTCGTTTAAAGAAATAAGTTCCATATTTAAACTCTGATTTAATAAATTCTCAAAATAACCTGTTCTAACGGAGTTCTATACATCCGTTAGTATTGATTTCATCGGCTATGTTCTCGGTTTTAATTGTAGTTTATTATCTGCAAGTTTCAGGTATGTTCGGATTAACTCATTCAGCGCATTAAAAGACGGTTTACTCTTTATTCTTGTTACTATTATCTAATCTCGCCTAACTCAACTGCCTAAGTAATAAGGTGAGAAGTCCTTCCCCACTTTTTAAAGCTATTAGACGTTTTGGGGACACTTGCGTACTTATCAATATTTACATATTATATATTATTCGCACTAGTAAACTGTGAGTGTTGTGTGTTATCAATTGAATGATTAATTGCTATTTGTTTAGTTGTTTTATTTCATTGTTTTTCGGAGAAGTTCATCAGATATCTAGCAAGTCAGTATGATCATACGCCGTCTTAGTAGCCAAAGCTCGATTCGCTAGGCGATGATCAACCGACACCCTTATTTGTATTTGCTTGTCATAGTAACCAAAGCCCGATTCGCTAGGCGATGGTCAACTGACACAACTTTTTGCTCATGGTTTAATTGATTTATACTCACAATATCATATTTGCTCATTTTACTTATACATTATTATTATATCAAAACTGTTGACTTTTCTCACTCAACCTCGTGCTGACAAATCTATATTATTTTGTATGCATTTGCAGGTTATCATTTGGTTTGAAGCTAAGATGAAGAAACACTTAGAGAGACCTTAGTTAGTGAAATACAAGATATTTGTGTACTATTTATATTTTGGTAATTTGTTAAACTTTGTGTACTTTATTGAATTTTTGTAATAAATAAATAATTAGATATTGTCATATTTAAATTGTATAATAGTACCTTGTGAGCTGTGAACCAACGGTTCACACCCCGGGATTTCCGTCTTAGGTTGGGGTATGACAAATTGGTATCAAAGCCGAAGGCTATAAGATAGGTCGTTAGAAATGACCTAGTAATATGCTTAGGACCCTATATGTGCTTACGTGATTGCCTTATGTGTTTATTTTATGTGTTTACAGCTTATTTGAATTAATTATTTATTTTATTAATTTAATCTTGTGCACACACAAACTCCGAGACTATGCCTCACTCTTAAAAATATTTTTAATTCTTTTATTTAATAAATTTAGTATATTGTTTTTAATTTAGGAAATTCCTTAAGAACTCCCTAGTTTTGTTTTTACTCTCGCACCTTAAAGCTTGGGAGTACGACATGTTCTTGTAGTTACTTGAAGGGGGAGAGAACTATGAGTCGCGCCTAGGCAAGACGGTTCAAAGAACCAAAGGTAAGGCGATATTCCTTACCTGGAGGATAACCTGACCACCGTACTCGATCTTATAGGCCAAAGTGGAACAAATGCCAAATGATTGGAACTTTAAGTGGTCAACGCAACCAATGTGACGGTTACCTTCCTTAAATTATCAAACCGAATTCATGGTGATTTCGTGGCTAAATTCGGAAAAATTTCCAATATTTACATTGTTATTTTTTAAAGTGTTTAGTTGGGTGAAAAATCCATGTCAATACATGGGCACTCCAACTATCCATTTCTCAACGCGTTTTGACTTGATGTTTGGTTGGAACATATCGGCCGTGGTGATTCACAAGATACTCCAATTGCTCATATTTGGATCCGTTAGTTCGTTATTTAGTTGGATCAGTTAAACTGTCATGTAACACTCATGGGACGACCAACTCAATTGTTTTGCGTTAATTTGTTGGGCCATTTAAAATGCCATGGAACGCTCATGGGGGGCCCAACTCTCCAAATAAATGTTTAGCTATTTAGCTGGGCCAATAAAATGCCATGAAAAGCTCATGGAAAGCCGAAGTCACAAACTTATTTGCTTTGGTATGCTAGCAAGTTGGGACAATAAAATGCCATGGAAGGCTCATGGAAAGTCTAACCCATTGAAGGATATTCGTTTATTCATTTATTTAATTGATTTTACTTAATTACAATTTCATGATGTGATTTATTCACTTTATTTCAATTAATCAAAGAATTTCAATTCCCATGATTCGACACAATCCTCCAGACACAATTATCACAGTTTGTTTAAACAATTATCATTTTGTTATGTTATTTAAATTATTCTCTCTTAATTATTTTATTTTATCATATTCTCAAACTATCAAACACGTTTCAATCTTTACTCTCAACTTTAACTATTAACATTTTAGTACTTCTTGTTTTCATTAATCTCGTGTTACTTCTTATTTTTCACAACTAACCTTCCATCTTATAAGTCTTTATTATTAAAATTCAATTATTATTGTACTTTTATTATTAAATTGAGTTTTTTTTTATCATTTAAATCTAATTTCCACAAATAAATTAATCTTCCATTAATTAATTTAATTTTTGTTATTAAATTGACTTTTTCCTTCTTGATTGAATTTCCATGGAGATCCATGTATAACTCAATCACTCATTTCATTTATTGGCATTTTTACGATTATTGTTGAAAACCTGCAGTGGTTCATGGGTATCTCAACAATCTATTTTTCATTTTTATTAAATTTCGTTATTTAGTTGAAATTTTCTGGTGGTTCGTGGATATTACAACTCCCTACTTTGATTTTCGATATATCTTGAGAATTTTGAATGTTTCGTCAATGACTTCGTTAGTTATTAGAATAGTCATGACGACTCATGCATTTTTAACCCCGCGTTTATCTTATTTTATTATATTATTTCACATATCATTTTCATTATCACTATTAATTTATGTAACACCCGGCTTAAACGGAAACACCTGAGTGTAACGTACAGATTTCTCAAAACACATATGGCACTATTAAGTGACGATATTGTCATTAATTGATTTAAACATCATATACATTCCGTAACCTCATAGATTTTATGAACTCCTAACCACTAAATAGATTTTATTTGATTCATTTCATACTATCAAAATTTTGAAGGTTATATTTTTAATTATTTTCATAAATGATACAAATTTTCAAACTCGACACCAAAGTATTTAAGAATTTTTTTCAATCTTTTGGCATGTGTCAATCTACATTCCGTAATCTCGTATATTTGCTATACTTACCTAAGTCTTATGAAAATTTTATACTTGAGACCCACACATTTACATCAATTACTTGAAGCTCGTTAAATTTTACACATTTTCCCCCGCAGCATGTCTTCTCGCCTTCTCAACCGTCGTCGTCACACCGATAGCTCTAGCTGTAGCATGTTATCCCACATCGTGACTTGAAACCCACACATTTACATCAATTAATCGAAGCTCGTTAAATTTTATACATTTTTCCCCGCAGCATGTCTTCTCGCCTTCTCAACCGTCGTCGTCGCACCGATAGCTCTAGCCGTAGCATGTCATCCAACATCGCGAAGGAAATCGTGGAAGCCCTCCCAACAGTTATCTCTCGGCTCCAAACCATGAATTCTAATACCACACCCGTGAACCCAAACCCAATTGCTTGATCTTTTAAACAATTCACGAATGCTAACCCGACCGATTACTTTGGGGCCGAGGGTGTAACACCCCGGCTTAAGCGAAAACGCTCGAGCGTGATCTACATATTGTTCAAAACACATGTGACACTATTAAGTGACAATATTAAGTGACAATATTAAGTGACAATATTATCATTAATTAATTTACAAATCAAGTACACAAGTTGCAATAATAAATACAAGGAAAATATAAATACAACTAAACATTTTGTCAATTTGTTTAAATAACCTAAGTCTAGTGTCTTCATCGAGCTTCATCCTCTACTAACGGTACATGTAGCATATAAATAAAATACGCTCAAGTAATTGAATAGTTGGTGAGTTCACACAAGTTTTATATACGTACGTAAAAACCATGCAATTCCATGAACAAGTGTAATAATAGCGCATGCAATGTCCTTTCCAGTCGGTACCAACCAACGTACTCGGATCGGGGGTCCCTTTTCCACTCATAAAAAATAGTCCTGAGTGCAAAGGGGCGCGCATGATCATACTTATTGAGGCAACCATGAGCAAGTAATTCTGAGAAAGTAATCAAGTAAACACATAAGTCCATGATATGAATCACAGTTTTGTAAATGACTTGATAAACCATTGAATAGATATGATATACATGCTGCCCCAAAATGTATAAAAACGTTAAAAATTGGTGTGAGAAACTCACATTTGAAATAGATGATAAACGAGAAACGAAATCCGAAAGCAGCTGGAAGTGCGTTAAAAAACCCGAAACGATTGAACTTCTCGAACTATAAATAAAAAAACAAATACGAAAATTTAAAGACTAATTATCGTAATCGTTAGTGGAAACTGGGACCGGTGACCTCAAATGTAATCGTTAGTGGAAACCTGGACCATATGCATGGCTATGTACATGGTTATCTAATAGGAACCGTAATCTGGGCTGCCTATTACTGGTCACTTTGAACCAGGGCTGCGTACTTGGTTAAGGCATAGCTATCTAATAGAAGCCATATGCATGCATTTTATTTTATTGATTTTATATTCTCATTTACGATTTATCAATATCACAAAGCGAGCGTCTCTAACTTAAACCTTCCTCGTAACGGTTAAACTTCCCTGAAAATAACATTGCTATGTCTTTGTGTCATTATTTCACTTCTCCCAATTATTTATCTATTGTTGTTGTTGTTGTTATCATCATCATCATCATCATCATTATTATTATTCTTTTAGTTTGTTAAGTTTCTTGTGGTATCATGCGTTTTCACGAATTTTAGTCTTTCATGACCCTAATGTTTCATGTACTTAACTTAACTATTATGATGATTACTATCAAGGGTTTGCTTTTGAATTTAATATCCCGTTAATTTATTTCCTCCTCCAACGTTCTGCCTTGTTATTCTTAAATTTTAAGATTTTCGTTATTTGCATTTATTCATTATCTTGCTGGTTATTGTTAACTTTGGCATTACATTATTCATCTTGATATTTGACTTCAAGAGTTTTGGTTTCAATGGCCGTTAATTTTGTTTCGTTATTATTCAAAGTTTTAACTTGATTTTCAAAAGATATTCTTATACATGTTATGCACGATTTTAACCCACCCAATGGAACGAGCCATGCGGACCATGCGACGAAATAAGTAATTATGAGTGCACGTGTAATTACCGAAACCCTCGCATAGAAGTCATAGTGGGAACATTGGTGTGCAAACAACTCAAAGTCGAGTGACTATAGGACAGCGGTACAAATGACATATAATATGACAAGATCATAGTGGATACGCCGCTGGTATATCATATATATAAATGGACTTGTCATATTACCCATTTGTAGTGTTTTTCAGGCCACTCAAACCTCTGTGATGTTTCATTTTATTTATATTATTATTTATTTTATTATGCAAATGATTTTGTAATATGGTTTATTCTTATTGTAATTTTTATTTATTCTAATTTCGGGACGAAATTTCCAAAAAGTTGTGAATACTGTAACATTTGTCAATTTTGGACCCGAAAACCCGGCCCGCTTAATTTTTTTTTCGGATTTTCATTATTAAGCAAGAACTTTTATTATTATTTTCAATTTCCATTTGGTCATTATTTGTTTAATTTGTTACACGAGTTTAATTAGTTGTTAAACGAATTTTACACTATTTATATATTGCAAAAACTACCCCTAATTAAGCTTTGATCTTGACTTGAATACCCAACTTTAGACCAAGGACCAAGTTGCAAGTTGTACAATTTTTTCCCTCTCTTTCTTCTCCATTGTCACCTACGACCGACACCCCATTCCCTTGCTTTCTTGATCCATAATTCAAGCTGAATATCACGGAATTGATAACACTAAATCGTTAATTGATTAAAAATGTGTTAAATCATCATCTAATCATGGAAAATGACAATCAATTAACACCATAATCACTCATTAACAAACTCGCGGCTGATCAGGCCTCGTAGTAACCCTATAAATTCATACATTTAAATCAACTGAATCATCCTACATACTTCTTATCACATTCTGAATCATAACCCTAAACTAATGGAAACCCACAAGCCGTATAAAATCGAGTTCTGAACCTGCTCATGGCCGATAACCCTAATTCTCCGATCTCCTTCAATTCTCACTCGTTTAAGGTAATTCTTTTGAGCATTTGGTTTGGATTTAGACAAGCAATGGAAGCCCTCTGTCAATTTTAATTGGCAGAGGGCAATCGTTCTTCATTTTGGGACCTTGTTGGGCTTGTTGATATTTCTACTTATTTAGATCTCTTTCCATTCTTAAACAAGCGCACGACCTGGCTCAGCTGGCGGCACAATATTTTTAAGAACCACGAACCGGCCTGGAGGCGTAGGTTCGAGTCCCCTAGGCTCGGTTTTGTTTTATTTTTTTTGTTTGTTTTGTTCATTATTATTATTATTATTGTTATTATTATTATTATTATTATTATTATTATTATTATATACGACAAATATTATTTTCAACCACAAACGTACCAAACACCATTTTTTCTCGAAGTAAATTGTCGTTTAAACATTTCTGATATATGCATACATCAACACACACACACACACATAAACTTTTCTAAAGTATGTCGAGCCCCAACATGTTCCGCCGTAGGTTCGGGTGTGACAGCGTTGCTCCGTGTCACACCCCAACCTAAGGCGGAAATGTCGGGGCACGATTCGATTGCTCATAGCTCTAAGATACTATCATAATATAAATGTGACAATATCTAATTAATTATTTTATTTCAATTATAAACACAATATCCAAATACAATAAACAATTTAATTGTACAAATATAAGCTCAAATAAAGGTTAACTTGATTGTATCCTAAGGTCTTGTCTACATGTCCAAACTTCAATCTTCAATACAAGCAACCTGTATATGCGTATAAAATGGAGTTTTGTCAACATAAAGTTGAGTGTGAATATCACCAATGTATATACAGAAACTTAATAAAACCAAATTTGAATAAAAACCCTAATCCTTCAATCGCTCAATCGGTGTAATGTTTGTTTAAATTGATATAGGGCTTATAATAATTGATTATAGACGATCCGAATGCATGTTTTAATTACCGTAAACGACGACGATACCAAGGAGACCGACGAACTCAGTAGTCGCGGCAAGAATGGGATCCAAAACAGAGGTTTACGTCCAAAATTAATGAAATTAGGGTTGGGGGTTTGATCGTCGGGTTGTATAGATGGTACAGATGCGAGGAATTGAATTATTATTAATGTTAGGATATATGATCGATTCTAAGTTAAGTCGGTTTATTAAGTAAATCAATACGCATCCAATTTGTATCTTGTTTCTTAATTAACGAAGTCGTTAGGCCGATAATGGCAAGGAGAATGTAACACCCCGGCTAAAGCGGAAACGCCTGAGTGTAACGTACAGATTGCTCAAACCCACGTGACACTATTAGGTGACCATAATAACATTATTTCATTTAAATCTTCATGTAACACAAGTTTATCAAATAATACAAATTGTAACAAATAAATAAACAAATGAGAAGTTGTTCTTTGAATATCCTATAGGCATGCTATGTGTCTTCCAACTTTCGTCCTCATATCTTTACACCTGTAAAATATGTATAAAATAAAGTCAGCTGTGAACATAGCTGATGAGATTCCCACAGTTTGATATAATACGTAAATATCATACAATTCATGGACAAGTGATAAACGAGCAAGTAAAGTCATTTCCAGTTGGTATCAACCAACGTACTCGAGTAATCGCGCAAGTAAGGTCCTTTCCAGTTGGTAACAACCAACGTACTCGGATAATAAGGCCCTTTTCCACTCGATACAAATGGACCTGAGTGCAAAGGGGGGGCGCATGATCATACTTATAGGCTACCATGTGCAAGTAAATTCGAGCAAGTAATCAAGTAACACACAAGTCCATATAGTGAATTGTAGTTTGTAAGCGAAATCGTAATACTTTGAATTTGTAATAAGATACATATGCTACCTCAAAATATAGAAAATGTTTAAAAAGGGGTTGTGAGAAACTCACCTTGAAATCGAAGCTAAACTTGTAATATAAGCTGAAAACATGATAACGAAACCAAAGCAACCAAAAGTGCGTGAAAGAACTCGAAACGATTGAACTTATTGAACTATAATTAAAACAAAAGCAAAATCTAACTAGCGGGATTATAAATGTTAAGCAATTTGATTTCAGGAATTAAGCATTATGTTAATGTGTTTTATTCGCATTTTATGGCCTTCATCTTATAATAATATATTTAAGTTTAATGAAATTTTAACGATGTTTAGTATTTAATATTATAACTTAATACTAATATTAGAGTTACGACAATTACAAGGCACGGGTTTTCTACGAAAAGTAATTATGATAATTGATTAAAGTGAACGAATTAGAAGCTAACGAATTGTAGTTAACAACTTCAAGTTTAACAAAATAATATTATTTAAATATTATTTCAATTAATAAATTATTTAATAAGGGAATTAACGAATCAATTGTAAGGAATTAAAGGTTAATGAATCTTAAAGTTAATGAATTAAATCAAACGTAAAGGAATTTATAAACTTCAATTTTAACGATTTAAACTTAATAGCGCAACGTAAATATATTTTAGTTTATTGGTTTAACGAAATATGGAGGTTGGGTTTTAGTTGAAAACGATAAGTTATAATTTATAAAAATTTTATTTAGTTTAAAATAAATTTTAATTTATTTATTTTGATTTTTAAAATAATTTATTTGATTTATATTATCTTGGTTGATGTAAATATACAACATAAAGATGTAACCAAAAAAAAAAAGCATTTATGGGCTGACCCGGGTTCGAACCCGGGTCTCTCCTCCCACATAAACATATACTACCCATCTGAGCTAACGCATATTGTTGCTGTAAGATTTGAACATAATATATACATGTTATAGTTTAAATTCATCTTCCTCCTCACATAAACCCTAGATCTTGGATATATAAATCTGCTCCATGTTTGGTTCAATTAAGTTAGGGGTTTCGATTAGTGGTTTACAATGAATCAAAAGCACGTAAATATTACCTGATGTCGTTTTGAATGGACGACGAACACGGTGGCCGGACCAATAGTTCTTGACGGATATTTTAACGATTTGCAGAGATTTTTAGAGGATAAATGAGTTTGTGACGAGTTTAGATGATTACTTCCGTCCTATTCTTCGTGACAATTGGAAAGTATATCGATGGAACGTTCGTAATTGGATTTTAATGAAATTCCGGTGAGTTCGCAAATTTAATGGATGATTAAATGGTCGTTATAACTCAATTAACGGGTTGATTATGGTTTATAATCAAAGTCTATGGTCGTTAAATCAAATAAACGGGTCAAACGGCCAGAATTAAGGAGTTGAAAGGGGTTCACCGGATCAACGGGTCACCGAATTCCGGGCTGCCGGAAAATCGCGAAAAGGGGAGGGGGGTCTGGGCTGCTGGATTGGAATATTAAATATTATAATTTAAATGGATTTTACATTTTGGCCCCTGAAGTTCTATAGATGTTTTAAGTTATAATATAAACTTAGTTAATATAGATTTACAATTTAAAACTTGAACTTCGGATTGTTCTAACATCAAAAATTAAATATAACTTATGAATTGGATTACTAACTTTGAGATGCGTTAATAAACGAAATGAGAAGTTATAATTTGGATGTTTAACTTAATGTTGCAACTCGTTTAAATAGAAACTTTAATTCCCGTAAATTCAATATTTGAACAAAATGACAATAAACGAACGACAATAAACGTAAATCGATTGACACGTAAAATACATGAATCGATCTTGTGATATAAAATAATATATGTGTATATTTATAAATAAAAACCGAAAATTCGAAATGGGTCGGGTTTTCGGGTTTGAAAAGTAACGAATGTTACAGAGAATCAAAAAACACGATCCAATTCTTAATTTAGAACGATAATTGAGGCTCAAGCAAGCTAAACGGGTCGCGTATTGGGTATACGGGTCATGGGTTAACGGGTTTGGTTATTGGGTTATAAATATATTATACAGAAATTTCATTTTAGTCCTTGGAGATTTGAGGTGGGAACAAATAAGGATTAAAGTATATTTTTGGGTGAAAAATGCATATTTTCCAAAGTTAAAATATATATTAAATAAATATAATAAACAAATGTAAATGGTATAAAAATTTCTCGATAAACGAGAAACTTTTCAGTGTTATAATTTCCCGATGTTGACACATGTTTTGTCTGTCTCGGTCTTTATTGGTTTATAATGTAATAGTTTAATAGTATAGGGGTTATAAATGTAAATATGCCTAAGTGTAAGGCACATTCGTTTTAAATGTAAGTCCCATTCGTTAACCAAGATTAACGAATGGAACATAACGAATGCGGGCTATTCGCTTTCATTAAAGTATTAACGAATAAGCATGTTTATTCGTCAAGTAAGTGTAACGAATGACTCATTCGTTAAGACTATCTTAACGAATGAGATCATCTCCTATAAATACCCCTGTAAGTTATTCTAATGGAAGAGTTCTTATTATTTTCTATCATTCCTCTCGTTACTCTGTCCAATTGCTATCTCAACACACACACTACACCTACTAACGTAACCATAGCCTAATCGTATTCGTAATTGACGAGATTATCATTGTAATCACAAGATCTAGATCCGTATATGCTCTATCAAGTGGTATCAGAGAGAGTGATCTGATCCTCGATAATTCTCATGGTGTTAATCATATAATTGATCATGTATTGGAATAATTTCATATCAAATTGATTTGAATTGAATTTATTTGATTCAAATTAAAAGAGAGACATGAATATCATTGAAAAATGAATTGTTTTAAGAAGCATTGAATCATTAGTAAAGTATCAGTAATTGAGAAATGAAGGTTGGAGATAGAATTGAGATTGAATTGAGTTATGAATGGTCTGTTGTGAGTCCGGATTGGTTCGGTTGATTTGGATTAGTTAATTGATGAGTTTAATTGTTGTAAGTGAGTTCGGACAAGTTTAGTGAGGTTCGGATTCAATTTACGATTAGATTGATATAAGTTTTAAGGTGAATAAGTAAGAATTGGATGGATTTGAAGTCTAGAATGATTTTCAGACCTGATGAAGATTTGAATACACATTCGTTAACCGATGAATACTGATTCGTTATACTGTAGCTGCTCATTCGTTAAGTCCTAACCGCCCATTCGTTAAGGATTAACTGTTCATTCGTTCAAATTTTGCTGGTTATTCGTTGAAATCTTAATCATTCGCTATTCAAATCACATTCGTTAATCATCACAAATCACTTTCGTTAAAATTCATAATGAATATCACTTCACACTTGCTTGAATCATTTAACGAATATCATTCATTCGTTATTGTTCATACATTCGTGTGAACAGTAAAACTAAGTTTTCAGTTTTTAAAAGTTTAGTCCTTTAAGTTTCAACCAGTGTTATCATGGCTTCTCAGAACGCCTCGTTCTATGCTTTAGCTTCCCAAAATGCTCTAATGCAGCAAATGCTTACCATGGACAATGAAATTGGGAGCCACAACAAGTGTCCAAAATTGCTAAAATTATTCGACTTTGCTCGGTGGGAACCGAGATTTCGTGCTTACTTGGGATCCGTTCATCCAAGTAGTGTACGTTATCTTGATGTTGTGTATGCTGCACCGTTGGTTGGAAGTGACAATCTTGGCTGGACTCCTAAGGAATTCAAGAATTATGAAACTCAAGAGTTGAAAGATTTTGAGAGTGAGACTAAGGTTTATTCAACTCTCACTATGGCATTACCTGAACAAATCTTTCATCAATAGAGCACCATAAAGATTTGTGATTCATTATTCGATATACTGAAAAGAAGAAGTCTGGGTAATACACTAGAGAGCAAGAAAACGCTTATGAAGTTTCAATTCAGAAACTTTATCTTGATGAAGAATGAAACGGTTGAAGAGATGATAAATCGTTTTAGTCGTCTAGTGGTTGAAATGGCCAGTGTTAATCTTGAGCCAACTGAGACTGATAAGATCGATACGTTGAAGAATGCATTGCCTTCGTCATATTCGACTTTTCTCTTTGTATTGAAAGAAAACTGTTTCTTTCGTAACCATGAACTTACTGCAGTGCAGTTTATCAACAAAATTAAGGAAAGAGTGAGTTAAAATGTTAAACGTCATTGAAGGACAATCAAAATCAGAATCCTTCAATTTATGGTGGAGCAATGCCAGAAAACACTTCTTCAAGTCAAAACTCTGTTCCAATCACTGCTTTCTTCACTCCATCTCAAGAGGAGAATACTAATGTAAACAATTCACCTAATGTATGCTTTATGGCATCAGGTGCAAAATCTGAGACTACCACCAATGATTCAAGTTCATTACCAAATGTAAACCTTCAAGAAGCTGAGCATCAGTTTGCGTTTCTATGTGCTTTCATGACATCATATGATTAATTGGTGGGTAGCAAAATTGCCACTAGTGAGTTAACCGATGAAGATTATGATCAAATTGATCCTGGTGATCTTGAATTGATGGATCTAAAATGGAATATGGCTATGATTGTGAGAAAGGTCAAGAAGTTCATGTAAAGAACAGGAAAAGATCTTCCAACTCTGAACAAACGAATTGGTTTTGATAAATTGAAGGTTAAATGCTACAACTGCGGGGACTTTGGCCATTTTGCCAAAGAATGTGACAAGCCAAGAAAAGAATATTCCAGTCCACGCAATGCTGAGAGATCACAAGGAAAGAATTCATCGGGTAATGATCAAAGCAAAAGGAGTTCTTCTGAAGGGGAGAAGAATAAGTTAAACAACAATCAAGCTCTTGTTGCTAACGAAGGGGTTGATTGGTCGCAAAGATTGTTGGGAAATCAGGCCAACCTTGCAGTCTTTGAACCAGTTGATCAATTTGAAGATGCAAGTAGTGATCAAGTATCTGAAGAGAGCGATACATGAGATTCTAAAACTGATTCTTATCAGAATTCGTCTGATAACTCATCTGTGCAAGACAAATCTGACACTTTAAATCCTGATCACATTGAATCTTATGCTTGCATGGCTAAGATCGACGAGGTATGTCCTGAACCTCAAGTTAATGTAACTGAATCCTCAACTGTTATGTTAGAATGTACTGAATGTGCTGAAATCAAATTTGAACTAGAAACAGCCTTAACTCAGAACAGCTCTCTCACAAAAGAGCTTTTTATGATCAATGAATGCTACAAACAGAAATCAAAATTACTAGAACAGTCAACTCTTAAAATTCAAAAAACTGTCTGAAAGCAATCATGATCTAAAAGCTGAGGTTCAATGTAAGATTATTGTGGTTGAACAACATTTTCAGGAGATTCTCAGACTCCAAACCTGCATTTCTAAACTGGAAAATGAAATTCTGGAATTGAAAAATAAACTTGGAAAATTTTGTGATTCCTCTTTTTTGTTAAATGAAATAATTTAAGTAAACAATTCACACAAGAAAAATGGGAAAGCAGGTTTAGGGTTTATTGAGATTCCTCCTCCCTTTAATGGAGACTACTGTAGCATTCCAAATATTAAACAATGTCCTGAAGTGATTATAGTTGAACCTGAAAGTGTTGATCAAAACAAATCAACTCAAGAACCGATTCACATCAAAAGTAAATCTGTTTTTACCAAAAGTGAATTAGATGGTTCTGTTGAGGAGTTACTTGAACAAGATGAGATTGTAAAAAATAAGAATATTCATGCTGACAATCACATATTATTTGAACCTGAAGAATTTGAACAGGCAATCTACGGTTCAAAATCTTTGGGTGAAACTTCTAAAACTCCTAAGACATCACCTAATGTATTTCATTCAGACAAACCTTCGGTGTCTGATGAGGAGTTGATGAGATTCATAAATCCTCAACTAAAATCTTCAAGCGGGAAGATATTTAAATTAAAAGGTCTTTCAAAGGTTTTTTTGGATAAGGAAGTTCCTCTGAATCTTCTTAATCCAGAATTAATTGACAGTGTCTTTCAGGATGACACTTCTGAAGTCACTAAACTTGAACAACAATTTAACGAATCTAAATTCAAAAATGTTCAAGAAAAGGCAAAGAAGACCACATTTAAACCTATAAGATTTCTCAAATCATCTGGGATGGAGAATTCATCTAATTCTACTAACCTAGAATTTTTCCAAAACAAAAAGGGATTTAAATCTGCTGGTACAAAAAAAGTGTCTTTTGAAGAATCCAAAACTAAGGTTCAACCTGTGCAGGAAAGTCAACCAAGTGGTTCATTACATAAGTCTTTAGATTCACGCTTATGTTTTAAATGTGATGAACATGGACATGTTTCTAAAAAATGTAAAGCAAAGGTTGATGAGATCAAAGTGTCATCAAATTGTAAGACTGAACTGAATGTAAAACCAAAAGAAAACCAAGTTCATGAGAGTCTTATAATGTATTCGGATGTCAATCCAAGAAAAGTTGTTAGGATTGAATCTTTTAATGTAACAAACAAATGTGTTGACCGTGCTCAACCAATTTTTTCAAATACTGATTCGGGAATTATATGTGACGGGTACTTAAAGAAGAAAAACAAGAAACCGGTCATCTATTCTCAAGTACCGAATACTAGTGTTAAGTTATCCTTTTCTCTGAAAGTATCAAAGGGAGAACCCAAGACTGATGCTTGGGCTGCCGTTTTGAACTAATCATTTACTTGTTTGTGCAGAGTTCATCCAAGTCCGGGTCTACTCACAAATGGATTTTGGATAGTGGATGTTCTAGGCATATTACTGGCAACCTAGATCTTCTGAATAATGTCAAGGATATTCAAGGATATTATGTTGCGTTTGCTGGTAACAATGGAGGAATGATTACGAAAGAAGGAGAAGTTTCAAACGGGAAAGTAACGTTTGAAAAAGGAAATTATTGTGAGAAGGTGGATCATAATTTGCTGAGTGTTTCTTAGATATGTGATAAAAAGTTTACCACCATTTTCATAGACAAGGAATGTGTTATCCTTCAACCGGGATACACGATTCCTGAAGATATGGTAGTCACGCGATCACCGCGATCGAATGATATTTATGTATTGGATATGAGTTACGATGTAAATGTTTCACCCTCAGCTACATGTTTCGTGTCTAAAGCTACCGAAAAGGAGTCTATCCTCGCATGGGACATGTGACATTTGAGCCAAAACAAGGTACACCTCAGTACGTATTTATCGATTAAGCAAATAAACGCCTTTTGCGTAACAAACGAACGATTAACCGAACGGGTCGGGTTATAACCCAGAAATCCCGGGGGGGGGGGGGCATCTATAAGTGATATACGTTTAATATAAGCTAAAATATTAGTAATATGGCCTTAGTTCGATAGCAAACAAGTTAAACAAAAACATGCTCGTTTAACTACCCGCTATAGATTTAAACGCGAAAGATAGTTACAAACCAAGCATTGTATCATCCGTTAAGCCGAAAAAGACTTACCAAACACTTAATTGAAATGTTTTAAGTGATCCGTGAAAATATTTTTGATTTTTACAAATGTATAGTATGTTTTTATAATTTTACACAAAACTAGCCGAAAAAACACTCGTTTTTGCACTGTTTGACGCACCCGATAAGTTTTTAACGCCAAAAACCGAACCCGAAATAAATTTGGGTCGGGATTTCACGTAAGGGCATGAGAAACGAGACAAAAGAGCAAGAGGGGGGCCCATGGACCCCACCTTTTGGGGCAGCCGCAATAGGGGAAACCCCCCCCTAAGTTTCCTTTAATTATAAAAATAAGTTCAAGATAGTTGTAGAGTCATTTTCTTGTGGAAAAATCTGGATATCAACCTGGTCCTCTCAAAAACCAGCAAGAAACTAGGTAAAAATGTCATAAATAATCGATTTTCGGCTCGTTTAAACTCGATTAATACCATATAAACATAGCTTGATTGCCAAAAATCATTCCTAACCATGTAAAAACCCTAAAAATGGTCCATAAACATGTTTTGATCATACACATGGTGATGAACCTGGTTTGATAGTTTTTTTTGCCATAAACACGGATTAAAGGGTTGAAACGGCGTTTTTACGGTTCAAAAGTTCGTTTTTGTGCACTAGCCGAAAACCTAAGTTAAGGGCTGTTATGTTGATGAAAAATTGCTTTTTTGTGATATAGGACTTGTATCTATCCTACATAGGAGCACAAGAGCTTGAAAAGTTGATTAGAAAGGCGGAAACGAACCAAAACCGCTAAGGTAATGCCGAAACACACATATATGTCTTGTGATTACGCATATACTTACATGCGTATATACAAATTATGTGTTGTGATTACGTATATTTATTTTCTTGAAACTCGTGAAACTCGTGAAACTCACCAACTCTAGTAGTTGACCCATTTTAAACGTGCTTTTCAGGTGTGAAACCAAAGTTGGAAAATCCGTGAATTTGTGCTATCTGTTACCAAACATGATCGATGCGGTGTGAATAGACGCAGACTTACAAGTACAAATAGAATAACTTACAAGTATATTTTGTTGTAACACCTAGTTTGTAATCAAAGATAGATCACTGTAATATAATGTAAATTAGTTGTAATGTTTCTTTATAAACAATGTTGTTGATACCAGAGGTGTCTGTTACATTCCCGTTTTATGCTTACGCATTGTGCTAGTCGGGGTGTGACATGACACATTCACATACGCAAGATGAATTTTCTTATTGCAAATGAATTGGTGGATGGTGTATCCCTTAAGAACTTCAAGATCAATGATCATTGTGTTGCGTGCAAGAAGGGGAAACAAAAGAAGAATCACATCCAAGCAAGTCACTCAACACGATTGTTACACCACTAGAACGACTTCATATGGATCTCTTCGGTCTAGTGAATCGTGCTAGTATTGCTGGAGACTTGTAGTGCTTGGTGGTGACTGATGATTTCTCACGTTACTCATGGGTGTTATTTATGGGATCAAAAGATCAGACACCTATCTTAATTCAGAATCTAATTACGAAGATCGAATCACTTTACAAACTGAAAGTGAGACGAATTCGTAGTGACAATGGAACTGAATTTAAGAATAATGTATTGGATTTCTTATACATACAGAAATGAATTCATCGAGAATTCAGTGCGCCTTATGTTCCTCAACAGAATGGTGTATCTGAAAGAAAGAATCGTACATTGATTGAAGCTGCAAGAACGATGCTCGCTGATTCAAAGCTACCCTTTCAATTCTGGAACGAAGCTGCGAACACAGCGTGTTATACTCTGAATCGCGTACTAACAGTAAAGAAGTTCAAGAAGACGAGTTACGAGCTTCTGAACAATCGTAAACCACACTTAAAGTATTTAGAACCATTCGAGTGTCCGTGTACTGTTTTGAAGAGATATGCTGGAAAGTTTGATGAAAAGGAGTTTGAGGGTTATTTTTTGGGATACAATTCTCCTAAGAAACGAATCTTCAATATCTCTTTAGGTTGTGTGGAAGAATGGTATCAAGTTGATTACCAAAGTTATACTACTCTGCCAACTGGTACAGGTCCCAACTGGATGTTCGATTACGATGGCTTATTTAATTCGTTTACGTCAGTGGTTGAAGAAGTGCATGAAGATCTCATTAGATCTTATTTGGAAGAACAATGTCTTCCAATTCCAAGGTCTTCTTCGGTTGATGTAAATGACCCTCCTAATGTATCGGAAACGTCGAATGAAATTTCTGAATCTTCCGATGATGCTGATTTTGTGGATTCATCGTCAGTTCTTTTGGATGAAGCTCCAGAAACTAACGAGCCAATTCTAATTGTTGATGAATCACCGACTGTCTCTTTAGACACAGCGGAGGAAAATATCACCAATTTGGGTGATAACGTATCTGTCCTTGCCAATCCTTCCTTAAGGATTCATTCGAGTCATCCGCCGGAACAGATAATTGGTGATGTGAATGATGGGGTTCGTACAAGACACCAATTAGCTAATATGTGTGACGATCAAGTTGATAGTAACGTATCTCCTACAGAGGATTCGATAGTTTGTGCTTACGCGGATTTGCATTTTTCGGGTATCCTCAGTATTGCCCAATACACATGCTTCCTATCACAGATAGAACCGAAAAGTATCACAATGGCACTCAAGGAACCTTCTTGGGTTGAAGCTATGCAGGCGGAGCTGCAACAGTTTGTACGACTGGGTGTATGGACTTAATTGATAAACCCGACCGTGTGAAAAAGGCTATTCCGACCAAATGGGTTTTTAAGTGCAAAAAGGACGACCGCGGGGTAATCGTGAGAAATAAAGCACGATTGGTTGTTCTTGGTTACAATCAACAACAAGGCATAGATTACACCGAAGTATATGCTCTGGTTGCACGACTAGAAGCTATACGTATCTTTCTTGCCTATGCAGCCTATAAAAATTTTAAGGTTTATCAAATGGACGTGAAATCGGCGTTCTTGAACGGAGCTATTCATGAGGAAGTGTATGTGAAGCAGCCTCCCGGTTTCGAGGATCCAGACTTTCCAGAGCGTGTTTACCGATTAAACAAAGCTCTTTATGGTTTACACCAAGCCCCGAGAGCTTGGTACAGCACGTTGGTTGACCATCTACTAGAAAGTGGATTCACGAAAGGGACTGTGGATTGTACGTTATTTTATAAGAATGTGGGTGATGATTTGCTCCTCGTCCAAATCTATGTGGACGACATAATTTTTGGTTCGACGAACGACAACTTGTGTAAAGATTTTGAAAAGACAATGCAAACCAAATTCGAGATGAGCTCGATGGGAGAGATGAACTTTTTCTTAGGATTGCAAGTTCACCAGTCTGATTCCGGGATCTTTATCCATCAAACGAAGTATGTGAACGATGTCTTGAGCCGATTCAAGATATCTGACGGCAAGATTCCTTCGACACCTCTTCCAGTGGGTCACAATTTATCACTGGATGAATTGGAGGATACCGTAGATCCAACCCTGTATCGAGCTATGATTGGATCTCTCTTGTATTTGACTGCATCGCGACCTGATATTATGTTTGCTGTTTGTTTGTGTGCTAGGTACCAATCGAGTCCCCGAGTGACTCACCTGGCGGTAGCCAAGCGCATCTTACATTATCTGAGGGGAAATCCAGATATCGGGTTATGGTACCCCAAAGACGATAAGTTCGATCTCACCGCTTTTACTGATTTGGACTACGGAGGATGCAAAATCAACTTCAAGTCCACAACAGCGGGATGTCAATTCTTAGGAAACCGGCTTGTTTCCTGGCAGTGTAAGAAGCAGACAACGGTCTCAACTTCAACAGCCGAAGCGGAGTATGTGGCGGTCTCGAGTTGCTGCGGGATTACGGTATGAAGTTTCTTACTACTCCCATTTATATTAATAATTCTGCTGCAATTTCAATCACCAAGAATCCGGTTCACCATTCGAAAACCAAACACATTGAAATCCGTTATCACTTCATACGTGATTGTTTTGAAAAGAAATTAATATCGATTGATAAAATTCACACGGATTTTCAAAAGGCTAACCTTTATACCTAAGCGTTTGACGAAACACGTTCAATATCTGCTGGGTATAAATGGTTTAAAAACTTTAAAAGATATTCAAAAGCTTGGTTAAATCATTTTATTTATTGTTTTATTTCAATTTTTGTTGTTTTTAGGGGGAGAAAAATATAAAATCCAAAAATATTGTGTTTTCAGTTTGTACAGAGAAATTTAAAAACTCCAAAAACATTTAAATATTAAAAAATATCAAAAACATTGAAAAATGCTCTTCAAAATGAGTTTTGAAGCAAAAAGGGAAAACGATAGTACATTGACGGGATTGATCTAGTACATGAATAAACTAGATTAAAAATTACCGTAAGGCCAACAATATGATATGCAAAGATAGGCTTGACAGACTATATAGGAACTGATAAGATATAAAGATAATGAATGCCGAACCTAGTGGAATTACATCTTGAAAGATTGATACTATATCTGATTTAAGAAAAGTTAAAAGTCAAAATGATTACTGTGTGTGCATGCTTTCATTTTTGAAGAAAATTCTGCTTTGTTTTTTATTTTATTTTGCAAAGAAATTCAACTTTATTTTTTCTTTATTTTTATTCAAATATTGGATCCTCTCCTACGCGATAAGATTATCCGACCTGAGGGTTAATATTTGAGTATTCTGCTTTATTTTCTTGGTGTTTCATACAAGCCTTGGATCTTCTCCGCATATACTATAAGCACAAATGTGTGAAAGTCATGTATCGAACTGGGGGTTAAGGCCTGTACAACTTCAACTTATTTTTATCTTTTTATTTTGTTGAAATGGAGCCTTATCTGCGTGTAGTAATACCGATCTTAAGGGAAAATTTTGACGAGCTGCTTTATTTTCCTTTTATTATTTTTGCATGAGTAACAGTTAATCAAAATTTGGAAAATGAAAGAAAAACGTACATGTGAAATTCACTGTATAAGAGATAGAAAAGTTATATCTGATTGATGGGGTCCACATATGGTTTCGAGCCTAATTGAACCAAATTAAAGCATATCGTAAAGTTTCCGACAAGTCTGTGAAAAGTTTAAGAGGAGAATTATATCTGCAATCATCGTTGGGTTACGTGTATAATTATCATCGAAATTTAAGTGTTACTTAGTGATATTTTCGTCAATATGATTCCCTGCTCAACTCACAAAAATATGCATTGCTTTAATAGTTTAGTTGTTTATTGTTTTTAGTTAGTTGTTAATTGAAAATTTTCGAAAATCCAAAAAGATTTTTCTTTCTTTTTCAATTCTGCTTTAGTTTCGATTTACCAAGCTAGTGAATAATTCAAAAGAAAAAATTGGATCCCCAAAAATTTTTAAGTTAATCGTGCTTAATGTATTTACAACTGGTATCAGTTGTGATTTAACGTAAAAATCCGTTTAAGTTAAACATTACCGATTCTTGGTTGATCAGGTATTTTTAATGTATGCAATTAAACCCTAAATTGGATTTAATTGAATATTTAAATCATTGATTAAAACCCTAATTGGTTTTAATAATTAATTTAATTCCTTAATGAGATTATGTCTCATTCGCTAAGGAAAACTGGTGATTCGTTAATTGCTTTAACGAATGTAAAGCCATTCGTTATTTAAAACATAATGGATAAGTTTCTTATTTGTCATATCATCATTCGCTTCCGTTGTGCATAACGAATGGTAGTCATTCGCTAAAATTTTAACGAATGAAGTGATGTAATGTTTCATTCGTTAAATACAATACAAGTATCTGCTTCATGTATTGATTCATTGTCTCGGCGGACGTAAAGACGGATTTGATGAATGCCGAGTGATGCTGCAGTCTGCTTTTGTTGCTCTCGTATTGAATAAACCATTCAATTTCTCGGAATTGGTTTATTACCATCTGAAGGAGAACATTACAAGCCGACATAAGTTTTTAATGTATCCCAGATTTTTTCAAATGATGATAAATGATTTGGTTCCTGATTTGGATAAAGATCAAGATGACGTTATGAAGCTTGAGCACATGAACGAAGAAACGATGAGACGTTTGAGATCGTACAGAGGTCAGAGTCTTGCAGAGCGAGCAAAGTTTAAACATTTAATTGGTCATTTGGTGAATATTGATTATGTTGCACCGCCTAATAATCGTTGGATTCATGATGACTCCGACTCAGAATGTGAAGGTGGTGATGGTGGAAATGGTGATGATGGTGATGGTGGTCCAGGACCACAAGTTGAGTTAAGTTATGAGCAGAAACGTAAACGTAAAGGGAAAGAATCGATGGTGGAGAAGAGTGATAAAGTAAAGAAGCAACGGGTTAGATGTGGATCAGGAAATGAGATTCCTAGTCAACCGTTTGTTCGTTCTACTCCTCCTGTATCTATTTCAGATCCTATTCCCACATCTCCTGCGCCTCAACAGATTCCAAGGTCACCGACTCCGGTTCATATGCCAGTGTCTCCTGTACCTCCGTCTATGACCTTGATTACTACTTCACGACCAGATCCTGTACTTGGTGACATTCTTCTGACTGTTTTGGCTCGTATGCCTACACCGCAGCCTACTACTCCAGCTACTCCTGCTACACCTACACAGTTTCCGAGACCTAAGCACTCATATATGACATTTACTCGCCCTCAAGGTCCGTTGCAACTAGTTCATCCTAACTTCTTTAGTTTGAATCTTCAAACTCAATGGTTTTATATGATGAATCTGTTGCACCTTCAACAGACTCAAATGCAAGCCAACAGAGCTGCCCATGAGCTAGCGCAAATAAATTTATTGCGACATATTCAGTTCACTCAACATGAAAACAGGGAACTTAGAGCCCTTGTTGCTGCTCAGGGGGAGAGATTGGACAAACAAAATGAGATCATTCTTCAGTTGACTTGTAAAGACGATGAGTTGAAGAAATTAAAGAACAATGAAGATGATCAGGATGGTACAGGTGGTAGGGTAGATCAGCAACCGGGCAGCAGTTCTGCACCGTCGGCAGGTAATAAGACTGATGCGAGTGCTGGTGGTGGATCTGGAGATAATCAGTTGCAGATTGTGCCATACAAGGATTACACAAGAGCTAAACCGATTGATGTCATTCTAGCAAATATGATTTTATTTGTGGGGATGAACGGAATAGTGTATAGTATGGTGAACGCGGATGAGATCGAAGAAGGTGAATTTGTTTATCATTCGTTAACAAAAGAACAAATTGCCTTGCTTCTGGATCTAAATGAAGATGAGGTGGATGTGTTGGGTAAGAGTGTGGATGTGGATATTGAAATAGAGGAAAGTACTAATACAGACATTCCACACGGGAACGTGCCTGATGTTGATGAGGTGGAAGTTGAAGACGTTACTGTTGAGGAGTATCCTGAGTTCTACACTGACAACAACAACAACAATTCAGGTATTCCGTTTTTCACTACTGAGCATTTTGATGCAGCAGAGCGTCGATTACAAGAAGAGAGAGAAAAATGGAAAGCTGTTGAAACAAGTCACGTCTCGGTAACTGAGAAAAAGTGTAAACGTGCTTTGGATAGTATGTTTGAACATAATGTAACAAAGATGAACAAGATGATCGAGACCTTTCGTTATTATGAAGGAGAGGAAATCAAAGTGGCAAGGGCTCGAGAATCGGCATACTAGATGAAAAAGTACAGGCCGGCAAAAGACGTCAAGGGGTGATTTGATTGCGTGGCAGTTTGATTCGGAACTTAAAGTATACATTGTGAAATGCGAACACGGTATTTATTACTTCAAGCGCCCACACGATATCTTATCTATGCCTAGATGGGATGTGAGAACACTAGCAAACAGACCGTTCGTGAATCGAGGGAATGATCAGTGGGCTGGGTGGTTCTATAAGTAGTTATTACATGAAACCCGTTTTGGTTTCAAGTTTATCAAGCCATAGGTGTCGACTCACAAGTATATTGATGAGATTGATACACGCACAAGCTGGAGGAAGATGATATTGCAAGTGAAGCCGCCAAAGACAATGAAGAGGGTTCCAATGAAGATCTTTCCTCAGAGTCTACCTCGTTTAATTATTGGTACTACGACAATCATACAGGTGAAGCGGTTATTGTATTCGGTCATGGTTCAAACACGAAGACGATATGTGTGATTGATCCGATGTGGCTGGTTAACTTATCTGAGTCTAACTACGATGCATTATTTACAAGTCAGATCCGGTTTGCTAACGTATGCGACTACGAGCTTGCTATGCAGTTTCAAAAGGTTGTTCGAGTCTGTTACGCATACAAGATTCATAGTTGTGTTGACTGGAAGACCAAGATGTTCCAGAGATGAAAGATAAAGAGCTCGAGAGGAGGGGGAGTTTGTTGATACATGTTTTGTCCGTCTCGGTCTTTATTGGTTGATAATGTACTAGTTTAATAGTATAGGGGTTATAAATGTAAATATGCCTAAGTGTAAGGCACATTCGTTACTCCGTAACGAATGTGTCACATTCGTCTTAAATGTAAGTCCCATTCGTTAACCAAGATTAAAGAATGGAACATAACGAATGCGGTCTATCCGCTTTCATTAAAGTATTAACGAATGAGATCATCTCCTATAAATATCCCTGTAAGTTATTCTAATGGAAGAGTTCTGATTATTTTCTATATTCCTCTCGTTACTCTGTCCAATTGCTATCTCAACACACACACTACACCTACTAATGTAACTATAGCCTAATCGTATTCGTAATTGACGAGATTATCGTTGTAATCACAAGATCTAGATCCGTGTATGCTCTATCACCTGAACCTAAAACAGGTCGGGTAATAGATATAAATTCATACGTGGAAAAACCCGAGTTGTTACAGTCTCCCATCTTTAGGGAATTTCGTCCCGAAAGTAAGGAAAACCACAACATCATCGTCTTGAAAACAATTAAGCTTTTTAAAAAAATATATCATAACATAGAACTTCCAATAACCAAAGCAACGCTTCAAACGACAATCCGATAAGGACACTTATATATAGGATGTACCAGCGGTGTATCCACCATGTCCTTATCATTTCATCATTTTTACTGTTACCCAAGCTACTTTAGGTTCTAAATCATGACACATAATTGTACGTATTATGATTTCTATGCGAGGACTCGGATAATTATGTTCACGACCATAATTACTCTTATCGTCAGATGGTCCGCATAATTCGTTTCATCAAGTGGTTTATAAAACATTTAAAACCATCATTTGGAAGGAAACCAACATTTTGATAACTTTAAATATAAATTCAAGAGATAAAATGTTCGGCTTTGATTAATAAAACTAGGTGATTTCTATTATATCTCTTGATTAGGAAAGTTACAAATTTGGAGATTGAAATGGATTTCTTGAAGGAGACATTTGAAATGAATTATGATGATCAGCAAAGAGTATAATATGAAATTAACCGTGATAGATAAAGAAATTTGATTCATGAGATGATATTCGCAAAAGTTTAATTCATAACAATTCTTAAGATTGAGAATATAAATTTAAACGAAGATTTTGGTGAGTCAAGTTTAGTTAGTTGAGAACTTATGAGATTTAAAGAGAAGTTAATATAAAGTTATAGCTTTTCAAGTTTGCGGTGTTGAGATTAGATTATTTCGATTAAGATATTCTAAAATATTATAATAGTTAGTAATCAATAATTTAAATATTAATGAAAATGCGATAATGTACGTATTCAAATAAATCATTAATAGATTAAATTGGGGAACGGATATTCCCTAACCACCGAGATAGTTCTATTCCAATTAAACCTTTAAAATTATTTAAATTAGATTAAATTGAAAATTTGTGGATTTTTCCTTTTTCATAAAATTGCTATAAATATTATGAAATAAGTAAATTCAATTATCGATGATTTATAATGGAAATTCAAGTAAATAACAGAATTTTAAATTAATTGTGATACCAAAAATAAGATGTGAATTAACATAATAAGTTAAACGCGAGGCTAGAAATGCATGAACCACCATGACTATTCTAACAACTACGAATTTATCATTAAAACGTTCAAAATTTTCAATATATATAAAAAATATCAAAGCGGGAAATTGACGTATTTATGAACCATTGTTTTAATTTCAACCAAATAACGAGCTTAATCAATGAATAAAGTGAGGGATGAGTTTTAACGAAGATTTATCAAAAAGTCAATTTTAATGGTAAAAATTTAATTAATGGAAGATTTAATTTAATAATGAAAATTAAATTTGAAGGATAAAAATGTCGTTTAATATCAATGAAATTTACAATATTCGAATTTTTTAATAATAAAGAGTTATAAAATGAAAAGTAAGTTGTGAAAAGTAACATGAGGAAAAACATGAGGTAACAAAATATTTATAGTTTAAAATTGAGGGTAATGATTGAAGTATACTTGATCATTTATAGTTTGAGAATATGGAAATAAATAAGAAAAGATGATTTAAATAATATTTTAATGGCTATGAGTTAGTATAAGATTTCTTGTTCGAGGTATTTTAGTTTTTTCGAGATTGGGGGTCGTTTGGTTAACGGAATACATCAGCAAACTCCTTGTCGATTCTAGTAGTCGAACGGAAATCACGAGAAGCAGGTGAACGACGTTGATTATGATGTTTGATTCTTAGGAAAGACATTCTATGAGGACCAACAATGAAAATGTGTAAGATGACAGGTGAGTTGTATGAATGAGTTGATATGAAATAATGGGGATGCATATGTATATGTATCTGTATGTATATGAATTAGTACTAGTGAAGACTCGAGGACGAGTCGAGATTTAAAATAACGTATACAAGTTTGAAGCATTTAAGTAAATAATGTTTTATAAAATTTTTCAAGAATAAATAACCAAACATATCCAACGAGTTGACCTCCCATGAGCTTTCCATGGCAATTTGAATGGCCCAACTAAATAGAGCAACATAAAGTTTGTGAATTGGGCCTCCCATGAGCGTTCCATGGCAATTTATTGGCCCAATTAAAATAACGAGTAACAAACAATTGAGTTGGTCAGCCCATGAGCGTGTACATGGCATTTAACTGACCCAACTAATTATCGAATCAATGGAGTTGTTCGGACCATGAGCGTTACATGGCATTTAACCGACCCAACTAAATATCTAATCAATGAATTAAATAAACTTAAAATAACTAAAAACATAATTTAGAAGTATAACCGTTTAGCCGGTTATGTTTACCACGCAACCGTTTAGCCGATTACGAGTACCACTTGAAGTCATGGTTGTACGACATTTGTCATACTCCCACGCTTCAAGGTGAAGGAACAAAACAAAACATAGGAATTCTTAAGGAATTTCCCACAATAAAAGGTAATCTATTGAAATAAAAGATTTAGAAAAATATTTTGAATATGAGGCATAGCCTCGGAATTTGTGTGTGTGTGCAATAAATAAATAAGATAAGTACAACAAAATAATCAATATAAGAAAGCTGTAAACAATTTATTAAATAGCACATAAGGCAGTTCAGATAAGCACGTATAGGGTTCCTAACATATGTCGAGGACCATTTCTAACGACCTATCTTATAACCTTCGGCTCTGATACCAATCTCTCACACCCCAACCTAAGGCGGAAATGTCAGGGCGCGATCCGATTGCTCACAGCTCGAAGATACTATCATAATATAAATGTGACAATATCTAATTAATTATTTTATTTCAATTATAAACACAATATCCAAATACAATAAACAATTTAATTGTACAAATAAATAAAGGTTAACTTGATTGTATCCTAAGGTCTTGTATACATGTCCAAACTTCAATCTTTAAAACAAGCAACCTGCATATGCGTATAAAATGGAGTTTTGTCAACATAAAGTTGAGTGAGAATATCACCAGTTTTGACACAACAATATAAATAAGCATGACGTGATAAGTGTGGTAAATATAATCAAAAACACAAACAAGTATGTGGACCGTTGCCAAGCGAATCGGGCGTTGGTCACCAGCAGGAACACCCGCTATATGATTGATTGAATAGTAATCCCAATATATGATTGATTGAATGGTAACACAAGTAAGCAAGTAAGCAACTTATGTTATAATTTCATAACTTTCAATCATGCCAAATAGTCCTTAACAGCTCTCAAAATTGCTTAAAATGACTAAAAATGCATTTTCGAAACATCAGGGACCAAAAATGACAAAAAGGAAAAGATCAGACCATCCACCACACCGCGTAGCACGACGTGGAGGGTCCAACCTGGTCGCGTGGCGCGGCCAGGGCATTTGATCAGCAAACTGTTTATTTTTTTAGTCCTAACTCGTGTTTAATGCTAAATCGCTTAATTTTGGACCAAATCGCGTGTTTTAATCTCCAAGAAAACTCTTCTAAACTTGGTACATGCCCATATAAATTAGAACCTTCCTCAAGAACGAATTTTGGTTTGTTTTCAGTTGATTGGGTTATTAAACGAGATATTGTTGCTTAAACGAGTCATTTGACTAAAATTAACTTTTGTTTACTAATCCTATATAAACAAGGCCATTATAATTTGCAAACCTCTTCCCTATACCCTAATATACTCTGTAGAAGCCGCCATCTTCAAGAAAAACCCATTCTTCCCTTCGTTCTTTATTATTTTCTTCAAGTTTGTTCGTATTCAAGTTATCTTTGGTTTGTTTCCCGGTGTTTAGCTCCTTTTTCTCATCAATCTAAGCACTTTCTGGGTAAGTTTTCTTTTGTAAATTTGTTCCTTATTGTATAATGATCAGTAACCCTTAATCAATTTCTGAGATTGAGGGGAATTGACGGTTCAGTTGGACTCTGACCCGTTTAATGGCAAATTGGTCAACAAAGTTGACCAATCGATTTCTATCACTTCTGGTTGGAAATAGCTTTTGGTCCAGAAGACTTTTAGTTTTATCTCGAGATTTTGAGTGTACTGACCAAAACCCGACTTCCGAACCGCTGTCCGGATTCTGGTCAGTACCGGCTCGCTTATTTACTGAAAATCTCATAACCGGAGTTCTATACATCTGTTTGGATTGATTCAAGCGGATATGATCTCAGTTTTAATTGTAGTTTATTATCTCTAAGTTTCAGGTCTGTTCGGATTAACTCAGTCAGCGCGTTAAAAGACGGTTTACTCGTTTATTCTTGTTACTATTATTTAATCTCGCCTAAGTAATAAGGTAGAAATCATTCCCCACTTTTTATAGCTTTAAACGTTTTGGAGACACTTGCATACTTATCAATATTTACATATTGTATATTATTTGCACTAGCAAACTGTGAATTTTGTGTGTTATCAATTGAATGATAAATTGCTATTTGTTTAGTTGTTTTATTTCATTGTTTTTCGGAGAGGTCCATCAGAAGTCCAGCAAGTCAGTATGATCATACGCCATCTTAGTAGCCAAAGCTCGATTCGCTAGGCGATGGTCAACCGACACCCTTATTTGTATTTACTTGTCATAGTAGCCAAAGCCCGATTCGCTAAGCTATGGTCAACTGACACAACTTTTTGCTCATGGTTTGATTGATTTATATTCACAATATCAGTTTTGCACATTTTACTTATACACTATTATTATATCAAACTGGTGACTTTTCTCACTCAACTTCGTGTTGACAAATCTATATTATTTTGTACGCATTTGCAGATTATTATTTGGTTTGAAGCTAAGATGAAGAAACACTTAGAGAGACCTTAGTTAATGAAATAAACGATATTTGTGTACTGTTTTTATTTTGGTAATTTGTTAAACTGTGTACTTGATTGAAATTTTGTAATAAATAAATAATTAGATATTGTCATATTTAAATTGTATGATAATACCTTATGAGCTGTGAACTAACGGTTCGCACCCTGCCATTTCCGCATTAGGTTGGGGTGTGACAGTCTTTATGTTCAAGTGCAGGTAATCCGCATCTTTACATACATGTCTATTTCATCGAACCTCTATCTGAGACAGTTCCTATATCGTTAAGCCTTTTGTGCGGGCTAGAACTTACGTGACATAGAATTTCGCTACCTTAGGACCGTTTTAGTTACGGTCGCCGCTCACCGAGGCTTTGGGCATCGGACCCCATGCCATCAGGGCACCAGCATTTTTGACATTCCGACATTGGGTATTTGTCAGCCTATGTTTTTGGTAAACATGTGCTCGGCTCTGGCCACCACGGCCCTCTTTGTGAGGAGGCACTCCTCTCGAAGTTGCGTGGCTATTTTGCCAAGTTCCTTAGAGATAGTTGTCTAGTGCCTCTAGGTATTCTCTACCTACCCACCTGTGTCAATTTCAGACATAGAAAATAGCACGATAACTTGTAGCACAAACAAATTGTAAAAGGTACCATTAATCACGGTTACAATTATTTATACTTAACAACGACAAATATAGTATTATTAACATTATATTAACAGCACCATAAAGCTTTACAAGCGACCTACGTAAAAGAGAGGAAGTGAAAGACGACATAAACATATGAGTGGGGGTAGCAACATCCTTGTAGGCAAACAACTCTTACATGAGAATCAACTACTTTATCAGAAATGGAGGGAATGAGTCGTGGGGGGAGGTGATGGGTAACGTTTATATGGCTTCGTTTGTAACATGTCCCACTACGTACTAAGATAAAATACCGGAGTATTTACATAGAGAACATTAGTCCGAGTTTATAGCGAGTCTTAGTATCTTATTAATAATCTTAGCGACTCAATTTGTTTCTTCATTTAACATCTAACTATTATATAATGAAAAGTTCATAACAAAACTACAATTTGGTAAAAGGAAAAAAAATTGTGTCATATAATTAGTGGTCACATTTTGACTCAAGACACTATTTTATGGTGATTGACTGGTGAGAATATCAAAAGGCCTTACAAGCTAGTGTTCATAAATGATCGAACCAACAAATAATATACATTGTCCTCTCGTTCTCTCTCTCTTGAAATTCTATATTTTTTCACTGAATCCATTCCAGCATCCACTAATCAAGAATAATCGTGTCGGATGGGTGCTTGCATTTCGACTCATCATAAAGCTTCTGCAACGAAGGCACAAGTGCCATTTGGTTCTGCCATTAAACCCGATCATGCATCGGTCATTCACCCTTCTCCTTCTTCCGGTACCGGACAACTACTTTCGGTCATGGACGAAGAACACGTTGCTGTTAAACCTCAACTTTCCGCTTCGTTTTCTGAATACGGTATGGTTTTAGTTTGTTTTTTAGTAGGATTGGTTTTACTTTTCAAGAGGAAGTATATATAAACTAATTTTATTCTTAATAAGAATCGTTTGTGATCGAGGCTAATTTGATTAAAGTTTGCTGGTTTCATTAATTCGGTCTTCCGGTAATCAGAATTTGTCAATTTTTTTATTATATGAAAGGCAGGGTTTTTAGAAATACTAACAGAACAGAACCTTGTTTTGAACCTCTGACTAAGAAGTTTTGATTCCGCTAGTGTTCCTTTTATATGATTCGTAGCTTTGATTGATTCATATGTAGTTTTTTGTTGATGTGATTACGTTTGTTGATTTGTTCAACTCTGATTGCTTGATTCAATATTGGGATGTTTTGATTTGACTGTTGGTTTCTCTTTCATATGATCATCATGTATTTGTGTGAAATTCTTTGTTTTTTATTTTGAAAGTTTGTTTTCCTCTAGAAGATATAATGGGTAGGTGACTCATGCTGTGCTGGTTTTGTTTGTTTGTATTGAGCTACTTTTCTAGCAAACAAACGTGAGAATATGATAACTAAAGCTGAAACAGCCTTTTGCATAATTACTTGTAAATCAATTTGTGTAATCAATAATGCTTCAATAATAGTTGCTATATATACACTTAGATACAAGGCATGCCTTTTTAATGCAAAACCAATTATAATCACTTATGTGTGGTTATGTTTATATTGTTTTAGCCAGGTTTGTATTCGGTGTTAAATACTGTCTTGTTTCACATATCAGGTAGTAGAGAGGAAACGTTTTTTGATTCCCAAGCATGGTTAGAATCCGACTATGAAGATGAGTTTATGAGCGTTCATGGAGGTAATCAAGCACACAATAATTAGGGGTTTAAATAGGTCGTGTTTGTGGTTGATGGGTAAAATCCAACACGAACTCAAAGATTGTGCGAGACACGTG